>NW_026126884.1:0-369735 GCF_943737965.1 Phodopus roborovskii | reverse complement strand
TTGTGACTGGGTTACCTCATTCAGGATGGTTTCTTCAAGTGCCATCCACTTGCCTAAATTTCAAGATACCATTATTTTTTCTGCAGAGTAGTATTCCATTGTGTAGATGTGCCACATCTGCATTAACCATTCTTCAATTGAGGGGCATCTAGGTTGCTTCAGGTTCTTGCTATTACAAATAGTGCTGCTATGAAAATAGTTGAACAGATGTGTTTGTTGCATGGATGTGAATCCTTTGGGTATATGCCTAAGAGGGTGATTGCCAGGTCCTGTGGTAAACTAATTCCCATTTTCCTGAGGTACCCCCCTACTGATCTCCAAAATAGCTGTATGAGTTTGCACTCCCACCATATCCATGGAGCCCTCACCTAATGCCTGTTGAAAATAGGAGCAAACACCCATACATAAACACTGAGTCGAACTAGAACCCAGAAGCAGATGGAGAGGGACAAGACCGCGGGCCGAAGCACATAGAGACAGCTTACCTGAACAAGGAGGAGCTAAGGGCCACTAGACTGATAGCTTGGAAGCCAGCATGGGACTGACCCGGGCCCCTGAGTGTGGGTCTCAGCCAGAATGACTGAGCAGTCTGGGGAGATCTCAGACAGTGGAGCCAGGATGTCCCCAGGCCACAAAGGACTTAGCAGCATATCCCATGGAGGGATAACTGCCTTAATCAGAGATACGAGAGAGGCCCTTGTCCCTACTTCACAGGACCTGTCAGATCTGCATGACCCCAATCTCAGATGGCATTCCCCTCACATATGGAATTGGGGTGGGGGAATGAGGGAGGGAAAGCGGAGTTCAAGCGAGAGGGCAGAGAGTGCAGGAGGGAAGAAAGGAGAGAGGGCTGTGGGAGGGAGGGAGGGAGGGAGAGAGAGGGAACTGATCGATAAGTAAAATAATAAATTAAAAATGCTTTGACTCCAAAATTTAAGTTGAAGGACAAGTTACTGGGGAAAAGGGATTTCTATTTTTGTTTCCACAGAAAATGAAAAGATGTGGATTCCTTCCAGACTAATATGGTTTGTAATCTGTCAGACCTGACCTGAAACAGGAGTCATGTTGATCCTGTATTCAAAAGAGCTGGACAAAACAGCCCTAAAGACTACAGCCAGGATATCTGAATCTTCTTCGAATCCCCCAAGACAGCGCCCTACTAGCAGGAAGTAGTTTGGAAAGAATGACGCCCAAATTCCCAAATATTGTATTAATGTTTGTTTTCATTTGGTTGGACTTTTTTATATAAAATTAAATAAAAAATAATAAACTCCTTCATATTCTTATGTAGTTTAAAGATTGAAGCACACCATCAACCTCTAAGCCCTTCATGTCCCACACATCAGAGTCTCCTCTGAGGTCCCTAAGCTACCAACTATGCATGGGTTCAGGTTATGACCTTCTGAGCCTCAGTGCTAAATACAGGTCTGGAATCACCATTCCAGATATTCTTTTCCCCTCACCTGTAAGTCCTCATCGCACCACTTCTAAGAGTTTCTTCCTTCTGCTGGGAGGTGTTAGCACACACCTTCATCCCAGCACTCCAGAGGCAGAGGCAGGCAAATCTTTGAGTATGAGGTCAGCCTGGTCTACAGAGTGAGCACTGTGACAGCCATAATTACACAGAGAAACCTTTGTCTTGAAAAACTAAAAAAATTCTTCCCTCTGGTAGTGGCTGCCCTATGCATATCAGGATGCCCTATGTGTAAAGTGAATAGACACAAGATTAAGAGAATTTTAAGCTTCATTCTCCACTAAAAACTCAAGGGAAAGAGCCACTCATACACAGTAGGCCCATTTAAACTCAGAACCAAGGCAGCTCGTGAATGGAGCAAATATAGATGAAACTTCAGGCAGAATTATCCTTGATTGTATCAGAATATCATTCATTGACTAGCTCTCCATAATCCCAAATGGAAACTTAATCTCAAATTTCATAAAACAGTGTAATAAATCATTATAATATTATGGGCATGCATAATGGGAACCAAACCTATATCTGTCTGTTCTTCTGTTGCAGTCACCACAGAAGCTGAGCCAGAAAGAAAAACTGTGATGCTGAGCAGAAAAACTGTCACGGGTAGCCCCTGGATGCTGGGGGAACATAAAGAACAGAAGTGTTTCTACCTGGCCTGTCTGACAAGCCACAACTTGGTAAGTAGAGAGAAGTGCGCCCGTGCCTTCTCGGCTAACAACTTGTCAACGTGGTATAATGTCCCTGAGAGGCAGCTTCAAAGCTGAAAATGTGAGATACTGAACAAAAGATCATAAATACACCCCTGTTTAGTCAGGAGGAGCTCTGCCCATTAAAAGTTCTGTTCCATTATGTAATATTCAGAAAATAGAAATGCAGTGAGATTTGGTATCCGCCCAACCAGGTAGAACTGTCAGGAATGGAAATGGCAGAATAGGGAATTCAGGAGAGTTATAATACCAAATAAGGAAAGGTTCTACTTTCCCTTTCTATAAGATTTATTTTTGCGGGGGGGAGGTCAGACTGTAGTGAGCTATTCACCTTGTCTGCATCTGTGACACTGACCACGCCCATAGGGAGTGGAGACAAGAGCAGAAGTTACCTGCTGAACAGGGTCTGAGGAGGAACCTGGGAGAGTTCCCTTCCTGGGCCAGAAGTGGGAGAGGGAGAACATCCGGTGGATCCTGCTGGTGTTCATCTGTCTAGGTTGACAATTATTTTGCCCTGAATAAACATCTGTTTGACCTATTTGTTTATCCTGATCCTTATTAAACCATGATAGGTGACACACTGATTAGCAGCACTGGCCTCTCTTCCACAGAACCAACTTACCACCTGGCATCGACAGAGAGGATAACTGACCTCCTGTGAGGCCATGACTTGTCCTTCCCAGGCTCCTTCCTCGATGCAGACACCAGAAAAACTTACCTGTTTCTTCCCTTTTCCATCTCCTTTTATTTCTGTCTTGGCATAGGTGGTAGTCTGAAGCTCATGTGGAGTGGCACTCTAGGATATGTGACTTTGTTGAGTGGGTATGACCTATTAGAGGAAGTGTGTCACAGTGGGTGGGCTCTTAGGTTTCCTATGCTCAAGATACTGCCCAGTGCATCTCAATTTCCTGTTTCCTGCAAGCCAAGATGTACCCAGTACCACGTCTTCTTTCATGCCACATGCTTCCCACAATGCTCCTTGTCATTGTGATATTGGACTGAACCTCTGAAAGTGTAAGTTACCACCTTGTTAAGAATTGCTGTGGTCATGGTTTCTCTTCACAGCAATAGAAACGCTAACTAAGACAGCATGTTTTCATTGATACATTGGGCTTTCTTACTCTGTTTCTTTGAATCCCCCTCCATACACCCCCACCCCCCATGTAAATGTTTATTTCCCATGTCACTGCTTACAAACAGTATGGCTCTCTTCTTCCTCCTATTTCCTTCATCAGGCAGTTGCCAAGATTTACAGCTTGCCTGCCCTGTTGTTTTCATTTCAAACTACATTAAAATTGTCCTCAAGCTCCCTTCTGAGTATATTTCAAATTTTTACTAACAGACTAAAGACTCCAACATGGAAGTCACAGTGTCTTAGTTAGGATTTGATTTCTGTGATAAAAGACCATGAACAAACTCAATCTGGATATGAAAGGGTTATGTTCACCTTATAATTCTCTGTCACACGACTGAGGAAAGTCAGGGCATAGAGTCTAGCAGGAACATGAGACAGAAGCTGAAGAAGAAGCTCTGGAGGGGTGCAGCTTACTGGTTCACTCATCATGGCTTGCTCAGCCTGCTTTTTTATGGAACTCCAGGCCTACCATCCTAGGGATGACCACAACCATTGTGGGCTGGGCCTGCCCCCCATCAAGCATTAACCAAGAAAATGCCCAACAGCCTTTCTTACAGACCAGATGGTGGTATTTTCTCAATTCAAGTCTTCTTCCCAAATAACTACATTGTGTTGACAATCTAACCAAACTGTGATACTCAACTTCCCCAATAACAAAAATCAATAACCTCACCCATTTTTCTACTTTTTAGTAATTAAAATGTACATGTGATTTTTCTCCTCAGGTTTTCTTTTTGTTCTGCCAGTACACACACACACACACACACACACACACACACACTCACACACACCATATGCATGCTTAGGTGTCTGAATAGACAAAGCAGTTGTTAGAGCCCCTGGAACTGGATTACCAATGGCTGTTAGCCACCATGTGGGGGATGGGAATCTAACCTAGGTGCTCTGAACAGTGACCAGAGCTCTTTACCAATGGCAATCTCTCTTGCCCCATGCAATCTTACTCACTTGGATGCTTTCTTTGGAAAGAACTTTGGTTTCTTTGATTCATTAGTTTGGTTTTCTTGACACAAGTCAAGTAGAGTAGCCTCAAGCTCAAGGACCTTCTCTTGTCTGTCTCCTTATTACTCAGATCACAAGTATGAGCCTTGCTTTGAAAGATGTGGCAAGCTATTTTGCCCTTGATGTCATGTGAAACTATCTCTGCCCACTGTGTTTCCCTTTGTTGGTTTTCCTGATTACTTTTGTTGTGGAAGATTGGAAGTGGAACATTGTTTGGAAGGTATGTATTGCATGGGGAGGTTTTTTTGTATGTTTGCCTTTGACTTTGCTGATTTGTTTATCTTATTTATTTATAGTTCTGTTTTTTATGGTTTGTGGGAAGGAGACTCCAGTTACAGAAATCCTGCCCAGTAGCTTTGGAAAAGAAGGAAATGTTGACCAACACTCAGTGGATAGAAGCAGGTAGGTCTCAGTGAGTTCAAGGCCAGCCTGGTCTACAGAGAGAGTTACAGAGCAGAGAAACTCTGTCTCAAAAAACAAAGAGAGAAAGAAGGAAGTGCTGACCCCCTGCTGACTCAAGGTTGTTAAGGAATATCCCTAGGAGGAAACAAGAGGAACTTTATGTTTACAGCATGTGAGGAGAGACTTTAAACAAGGAAAAACTCTGTGTTCTTTTATTGTGTTTTTCCCCCCCTCTCTTATCCATAGAAAATGTCCAGAATAAACATTTGTAATGTATCTATGGCACCCACACCCCTAGCTCAACACAATTGGTGCTATATATTAGAAATTCTAACATACTTAATGATTACACACTAACACACACACACACACACACACACACACACACACACACACCAATTCTTTGATGATCAAAACCAAAAAATGCTCTCCAAGTTGTGTAAACTGATGCCCATTGAAGAAGCCACATTGGTGTTTTTCACCATCCTGGCAGGAGCCACGTAGGTCCAAAGACAGCCATGTATGTCACTCCATTTGGCTAGTGAGTATTGGAAACAAAATACTTGAAGCAATTGAATCTCCTCACAGTCTCATCTTGGAGGAAGGAAAGGCCAAAGCCTCAACCAACCAGAAGAGACCTCCTGAAAAGACATTTTACACATTTCCAAAACTTATGTGACCACCTTATAAGAGGATCCAAAATGAGCTAATGAGAGTCAATGATGGTGGGACTCTTGGCCAGGATGGCCCAGATATGCTTGCTTCTTGCCCTCCATTTAAATGTTAAACTCACTTACAGGACTCCAGGACTGTGGGATTGAGTGTGAATTGACCTCTATTTCTCTGCACAGTGTGTCACACAGAATACATCTACTTTCTCTACTCTTCATAAGCTACTTGTCTCTCTAAACAGCCCACGGAGGAGAGATGGCTAAGCTTAGCTTGTAAGGACTGTGATGTGTTGAGATCTGTAGCCTGGGTGACTTAGGAGGGACTCTGTCACTACAAAGGGATGGAACCCAGTAGGCCAAAAACAAATGATCTTGCTCTGACCATGACCAAAAGCAAGGAGAAGATGAAAAACTTATTTTTGCTTACAGTTCCAGAGAGTGAGAACCATAATGGCAGAGGCTGAATGGCAGCTAGGGGCTGGAACATGAGGCTGAGAGACCACACTATACCCCTCACATAGCAAGCAGAGACACCAAGCAAGGAATGTGGCAATTTTGTAAATTATCAAAGCTCTTCAGCATGATATATGTTCTCTCTATAGCCTTGCCCCTATTAGTTTCATAACTTCCCCAAAACTGTGGTCAACTGGGAACAAGTATCTAAGGTATGAGCCTATGGGAGAGGTGAATGTCATTTAAGCAGAAGTCTAAGCACTTGCCACCAACTCTGAAGACCTGAGAATGATCCTTGGAACCTGGTTCTGGAGGAGAAAATGGACTCCTGCAAGTTATCGGCTGACCTCCCCATGCTAACACACATGCACATGTGCAAACATACATATAATAAATATCTAAAATTGAAAAATGGTAGACAAAGCAATTTTGGAAAGCAGATAGAAGAGAATTTATTCAACATGGCTACACTAGGAAGAACAGATGAAGGAGTCCAGTAATGCAGCATCCATCTTTAGCATAGGAATGTGAGCCTTAGGCTTAAACACAGGAAGAACTGAGGCAGAGGATGAGAGATGTACATGATTAATTGGTTCAGGGAGGGTGTGGTGTGGTGGATCATTGCCTCAGCTCTGGAGGGAGGGAGGGGCAGCGAGGGGAGGGAGAGAGGAGGGAGGAAGAAAGGGGAAGGACAGAGAGAGGGGAAAGAAGGAAAAAAGGAAGGAAGAATAGAAATATCTTAACTACAGCTTTAGTGGAAAAGTCAGTGTGAATATCCCACTCAGCTTTTTTTTTTCTTTTAAAAAAAGTTTATTTCATGTTTTTAATTTTATATGTAGTATGTATGAGTTGTATGTGTTGGATCCCCTGGAACTAAAGTAACAGACATCTTCTGTGTGAGTGTTGGGAATAGAACATGGGTCCTCTGCAATAGCTGAGCTGGCTCTCTGGCCCTTCTTTCTTGGTTTTTGAATTGATATTGGTGATTCTACTTCCCACATATATTAGAGTTAACCGGTGTTAAAGTTGATATTTGATGGATATAGCACTTAAGTTGAGAAGGACAGAAATTTTAACAATGTGGCATCTTCCATCCTGTGTGACAGGTAGCTGTTCAATTTACTTAGCTCCTCTCTGATTTCTTTTATCAGAATTTTCTGATTTTAAGATTAAGCCCAGAATATATTTTTTTAATAACGTATTATATATTTCATAGGATGGTATGGTAAATGACATTATGTTAAGGTTTTGTTTTCCAAGCATCTGTTCCTGGTGTATAGCATATTATTTATTTTTTACTTTATGTGTATAGGTGTTTTGTATGCATCATTGTCTTGCTTATACCTATGGAGGACATACAGAACATAGCCCAACTGCTCAATCATTGCTATACTCTTTCACAAATGCTGTCTGCACACACACACACACACACACACACACACACACACACACACACCAGCACAGTGCAGGCCTGCCTTAAGGCCCTCTTACAAGAACAAATCTCTTATGGTGCTGAGGAGAGAATACAGAAATTCCAATGAGATGGCACTAATAAGTACCAACATACAATGGGAGATGTCCTCTATACATATGTTTCTCTCTTGGTTGCTGAAAAAAAAAACTGATTGGGCAGGGGGTATAGGCACAGCTGTAGGAGGAAGGAGGAAGGAGACAGAGGGAAGCATTTAGAGAGAGTTGGAAGATGGGAGGTGGCTGGCAATCTCTGGTAATATAAGGCTATATAGAAATACATAGTAGGTATTGGTTAGTAATTAAGACAGAGCTAGCCAATAAAAAGTCTTAGCCATCAGCCATACTTTATAATTAATATAGTATCTCAGTGTTTATTTGGGGTTGAAATGGGGAGCGATCATACTGAACAGAAAACCTCCAACTTTAATCATACATATACTATGTGCCAAATGAGATGAGAATCTCAATTAGTAACAATGTCCTTAAGGGATTTCCCAGCTCCCTCTCTCGAGAAACTACATGTTACAGGAAAATGATGCTGGCAACTTAAATTCCTGAGTATGTGGTCACATATAATTCAAATTAGTGAACACATTACTCATGTGTAGTGCATAGACACTCAGCAGATATGAATGCCCCCCTGAGAATAACAAGATAGCAATAAAGAAAATTCTTTTCCAAAAAATAGGAAAAAAATAACATCAAAAATAAGTAATGAATGGATAAGACAAAGCCAGAGTGAAAAGAAAAGAAAAGAAAAGTAAAACCTTCACATCAGATCAATTCCAGCTAAATTTTCAGATTAGGATTGTTCAATCAAAACACCCATGTCCAAACATTTTGGATAAGATGAGAAATACTCACACTCTGCAGTTGTCATGCTGTTACATACAGAGCTTTCTTGTGGGAAAGAAAAAATGACCTGCCTCTCACACATCCATGTATCCCTTGAAAAGAACCAGAACTGGACATGGTACTGATCTCTTATAATCCTGTCACTGCACAGACTGTGGAACATGTACGCATGTGTGTATACACCCTTTCATACAACGAATGCAACAAAAGAGTAATAAAACTTAGTAGATTACAACTCTCATGACCCCCTTTGGTTCTAATTACATACTTAGAGATGATTACTTTCAAAAAAGTAATTTTGGAAGTGGTGACAGGAAATTCATGATTAATGTCATTCTGTAAATATGTTCCCCTTATTGCTTAATGAGTAAAACACTGCTGGCCAATAGTAAAGCAATAAATGCAGGACTAGGAGACAAGGAGTTTTCAGGCAGAGGTAGTAGGAGTTTCAACATGTAGGATCAAACAGGGTAGAACTCCAGGTCCCTCTCCGGTAGGATAAGACCACGAGGAAATACTTAGATTGATAGAAATGGGTTAATATTTAAAACAGAGCTAGCCAATAAGAAAGGCTAATAACAGACCAACACCTTTCTATATAATACATACTCTTTGTGTCTTATTTGTGGCTGGCACAGCTGTGGGACCAGGCTGGTGGGAGAAAGCTCTCATAAGAGGGAAACTCCAGTAGAAAAGACAGTAATTCCCCACTGTCACCAGAAGTGATTAGAAAAATGATCTCCTACACTTAATGGAACACATGAATTGAATCTGCAATCTGAAAATAGGCTCAGCCTTTGAGCACTTGTTTCCTATCTGGTGTACTATTTGGGAGGCTATGGTACCTGCAAGAAGTCAAGCCTTCTTGGCAGTGTTAATAATTTCGAGTGGCCTTTAAGGTTACAGCCCAGACATTGTTCTTGCCAGATGGTTTTTCCTGGTCAGCCATGAAATGAACTGACACAGCCACACACTTCCACTGCCATGAGCTGAGGCACTCCACCATGCCCACTCTGATGAGTTATGTCAGCATACTGACCTTGAGTCAAAGTAGACATTCCTGCCCTTGCTGTAGATATGATGTCATTGCAGTGAGGTGGTTCTGTGGGTGCACTGGCTAATTTTCTGTCACCTTGACATTTGAAAAGTTACATAAGAGCAGGGGAAAGTGAGGTGTCAATCAATAAAATGCCTCCAGAATGTCAGGTTGAAGGAAAATAAGCAGGACATTTTCTTAAGTATTTACTGATAAGGGAGGGGCCCATCTCATTGTGGCTGATGCCACTCCTGGGCTTTTTGATCTAGGTTCTGGAAGAAACCAGAAAGAACAAGAAATGAGGGGGTAAATCATAAGCATGTCTCCTCCATGGCCTCTGCGTCCACCTCCAGCCTCAAGAGTTCTTCCCAGTTGGAGTTCCTGCCTTGGCTTCCCTCAATGGACAATGACACTGCATATATGAGAAATAAATCCTTGCCTGCACAAGTTGCTTTGGGTCATAGTGTTTCTTCACACCAATAGAAACCCTAAATAAGACACTGGGTAAATACGATTGCTGCCAACACTGATGACAGGGTTTCCATTCCAGGGACACACACAGTGAATGAACAAAACCGATTCCTATCCCTATCCTTAGACCTTCACCCATGTGCAGCACTACACACATGCCAACACACAGAGACACATGACAACTGTAAAAGTAATTGGGTAGAGGGATGGTCAGCAGTGAAGAGCACATGCTGTTCTTCAAGAGCACCATTCTGGGTTCAATTCCTTGCACCCACATGGCAGCTCAAAATTGCCTGTCACTCCACTTCCAGGGTACCAACATCCTCATACAGATATACATGCAGGAGAAACACCAGTGCATGAAAAAAAAAAAAATGAAATAAAAAAAAATCAGAAGGAAAAAGTAAGCCCAGTAGAGAGCTGATTTTCACATACCAATGTGTTTAATAACTGAAGATGATTTTTGAGGTCCTATATGAAAATGCTATTTAGTCTTTTGAAACCACAGCTTGAGGATTCAAGACAGCAAGCATAACTAATCTGGAGAAATGTAGCAAGGTGTTACCTACAGAGACATACTGGTGGGACCTCCTGAATCTGAAAACCTTCTATAAGGCAAAGGACACACTCAGTAAGACAAAATAACACCTACAGAAGGGAAAGGATCTTAAACAGCATCACACCTGACAGAAGACTGATATCCAAACTACATAAAGAACTCACGAAGCTAGACATAAAAATACAAAATAATCATGGTACAAATGTTGTAGAGATGTGAACAGAGAATTTTGTACAGAAGAATCATGAATGGCCAAGGTACACTTAAAGAAGTGTCAACATCCTTAGCTATCAGGAAATTGTAAATCAAAATGGCTCTGAGTTACCATCTTATACCTGTCAGAATGGACAAGATAAAAACAAAAATACTTATGAGAGCCTATGTTGGAGGGGATGTAGTGTAAGGGGAACACTACTGCACTACTGGTGGGAGGAGCAAATTTGTACAGCTACTTTGCAAATAGTATGAACATTTTCTCACAAATTGCAAATCAATCAATGTGAAGACACAGTGATACAACTAGTGGCAATATACCAAAAGGATGCTCAATCAGACCAAAACACACATGTTCAAATATGTTCATAGCATAATTATTTGTAATAGCCAGAACATGAAACAACATAGATGCCTTTTGACACATGGAGCTCTCTGGAAAGAGAAAAAAATATGAGACTTCCTGGGTAAACTAGGGGTAGAGGAGTACAAGGGAAGAGACAGGAAAATGAGACTATGAGGGATCAGGATGGTACCATTAGGGATGGCATACAGGGGAAGTGTTGAAAGAAATATCTTGATAGGGAGGCTATTATGGGTTTGGGAGAAAGCTGGTGCTACAGACAGTTCCCGTAATCCACAAGTTTGACCCAAGCTAAGACTGCTAACAATAGGGAGAGGGTGCCTGAACTGGCCTTCACCTATAATCAGATTCATGACTACTCAAATTGTCATCGTAAAGCCTTCCTCTGGAACCTAATAGAAGCAGATATGGAGAACCATAGCCAAGCACTGGGAGTCTGGTTCCAAGAGAGGGATAGGGAATATATGAGCCAGGGGGATCAAAGTTTGTGGGAGCTCACAGAATCAGGAGGAACTACTAGGGAGCCAGATTCGGACCATCCTATTCCTTCTGCATCTGGGTTGATCTTTTGTGGGGCCCCTAGCAGCAAGACTGGACCTGTCCCGGTGCATTAGTTGGCTCTTTAGAACCTATTCCCTATAGTGGGATGCCTTGTTTAGCCTTGAGGAAGTGCAAAGGAGCTTGCTCCTGCCTCAGTTTGATGTGTCATGCTTTCTTGATTCCCATGGAAAGCCTTACCACATCTGAATGTAGATGAATAATATATGAATAGGGTGGGGGAAGGGAAAACGATGAGAAGGAAGAGAAACTGTGGTTAGTATGTAAAATACACTTTTAAATGATGAATGAAGTATACTATTACTGACAGTACTGAGTAACTGTGTGAGGGCTGGTATATATGTGCCCCAGCACGTTTGGAGAAGTGAAAGGACAACTCTCTGGATACACACACACACACGCACACACACACACACACACACAGTGATTAAATCATTTTAAAAAACAAAGATTACAAGTACTCATCTTTGTGGTACTTCTCCTAAGAGATGCCTGGAAATCAGAAATTTTCACACCTTTCATTTACTTTTCCAGACAGGGTCTCAGTGGGTATGCTAGGAGAGCTTCAAAGTCTTTGTCCTCTTGGCCCACCTAAGTGCCAGGATTATAGGTATGCACTCTATCTCCAATATGATATATTTAATCTACCAAACAAATCAGCATGTACTTCCTTTGCTCAGTTCATCCATGTCAAATACCATTCTAAGTACTTTGGTAGTATAAATAATAATCACAAAAATTCTAATAGTTATCTCTCTTCATACACTGTTTTCTGAAGATGATAAAGTGGGGGCATCTCTTCCTACAGAGCAAATATTTTAGTAAGTAATGTCTCCCTGGGGAACCTGCTACCCTATTGTAATCTGAGAATCACAGGATACACTGACTGTTACCCAAAGCTATGCTATGTATTTGAAAAGTGTTCATTAAAGGATTCCTAATTACTGGGCTGGAGAGATGGCTCAGCAGCTCAGAGAACCTGCTATTCTTATTGAGAATCAGGATTCAATAACACATTGAACACATAATGGCTTACAACTATCTACCTAAGTCCAGTTCCAAAGAATCAGGTGCCCCTTTCTGACCTCTTCAGAAATCAGCTATACATACATATACAATGCACATATCTACATGCACTCAAAACACTGTAAGTCCAGGCATGGTAGGACAGACCTATATTCCCAGGACTAGGTAGAAAGGCAGGATGATCTCTGTGAGGTGCAACTATGCCCAGTCTACAAAGTGAGTTCCAGGAGAGCAGAGAAACCTGGACTCAGAAAACAGAAAGAAAAACCACCAATAAAGTAAAAATAATTCTTTTAAAAGAGAAATACTAATAACCTGAAAGAGCCAGACGTTTGCCTGTGTGGCTGAAACGTCAGATGCCATGCTGCTTTTGATTCTACAACCCATGAAATGACGCCCATGCTGTCTGTTGTCTACCTAACACCCGACACCCCACAGTTCTGAAATATAACTCAGGGACTGGATGTATATGTGTTCATTCACTGATATACACCCATAGGCTACTATTGTCTAAGTCACTTTTTAAAGGAAACCAAATGTTTACATATAATAATCTAATGTATGACATAGTAACATCATATACTTGAAAGAATCACTGAAATTATAAATGTCTCACTACAAGAAAAATTATATGACTTTAATGGATTACTTAGCCTGAGTTTACCATTTCATAACATATAAATTTCAATGTGTCATTATAAATGCCATAAATACGCAATTTTTGTCAAGCAATCTTTTAAAAAATTTTAATACCAGCAGTCATGGGATAGAGGCAGGTGGATCTTTGTGTGGTTGTACCCAATTGATGTACATAGCCAGTCCCCTGGTAGACAGGCTTACATAGATAGGGTGATTCTGTCTCAAAAAAGAGATAGGGTGTACATTATTGAGTTCACATATTATGGGCACTTTCTCAAACGCAATTTGATAGATGGTAAAATAGTAGCAGGCATTTGTAATCAAAATACATTTAGTGTCCATGCTGATGTTATCAGTCTGGCCTCAAAATGGAAATCCTATGTGCCTTACTGCTTAAGATCAAAATGACCACATTGATCACCCAAAGATCTCCAAAGCCTATGGTTCTTAAACAAGGATGTGGTGCTATTTGCCCAAGTTCCTCTGAGAATTCCTTTTTGTTTAAAATATTGCATAGTGCTCACTATTTAATAATCCACTGCTTTCCCTCACCCTCTGTTCAAGTTAAAACAGAAATTAAGGGCAGTGTCTTAACAGAACCCAGGCTACCTGAGCAGGATGGGCTGGGCCCTTGGGTCCCAGTTCTACAGCCATGAAAATCACTTTTTTGTCTTTTTGTCACACTGCCTGTCTCAAAGATGCTTTCTGAGTTGGATGCAGTGAGAGAGGCCTGCAAATTCTAATGTGCCAGTAGCTGAGACAGGAATATTACACTTCTGAGCTCAGCCCTAGGCTACATAGTAAGTGTCTGGGCTAAACAAGGAGATTTTGTCTTCAGAGGGGACAGTAATTAAAAAAAGAAACAAATGTTCTGAGACAATAGCCAGGAAAAGCTACTCTTTGATTTTACTCATATGAAAGATATCCTTACACAAAGTGATAAAAGTGCTTAGTAGTTGAAACAGAAGTATAATCCTTTTATCTTTACATACACAATGTGACTAGTAATAATATGAATGAATTCTAGGACAGCCAGGGCTATATCAGGCCATTGTTTAAAAATAAATAATGGAGGGTTGTGGCAGATGTGTTTAATATGATCACACAGCAGGCAGATATTTGAGTTAAAGTCCACCAGGACTACAGAGTGAGTTTCAGGTCAGACAGGGTTGTCAAAGAGAAAAACCCTGTCATGGAAAACGAAACAAACAAACAAACAAACAAACAAAAAAACCTCCTTAAACCTCCCTACAGCCATTACCTCCACTATTTCAGGCTCATTTCAGCTTCCCTTGTCCCCACTCACCCCAGAGACCTCTCCATGACAGCTTGCCTCCTATATTCATTTATCCTGACCAGGAAAAAGACTGCTGCAGCCAGGGGAGACAGCAACTGTAGTGACCACTAGAAACAGACTGCACCCTCACAGATGAGGCCACTTTGCCGCCCTTCCCTCAGCCATAGAGCTAATGCCAAGGATCCTGTCTGCCAGAGACTGAAGAGGCTTGATGATGTCAGGGAAGGCGCCAATGTGGAAGCGAGCACTGGAGCACCATTAGAAGGCAGAGAGAACACTGTGCAGATTAAGCTTATGATGTGATGATTTATAACCCTGCAGTGTCATTCTGGCATGACACAAAGTCAATATTACTATGTTCATAAAAGAAAATAACTGTATTCCTAATGGCTTAGAAAGGTTTATGAGACTAAAATAAATTGTACAAACACCTATGAGTGTATGAATCTATGTGTCATTGTAAATGAACTACTTGACAGGCACTAAGTAAACCAGAGCTTGGGAGGCAGAGGCAGGTGGCTGTCCCAGTACAAGGACAGCAAGGGCTACATACATTCGCATTTTTTAATGATTTTTTTTATTTAAATTTGAAACAAGCTTATTGTGCATGTCAATCCTAGTTCCCACATCGTGACTCCCTCCTCATCCCCCTGAACCAATCCCCATCCCATCCCCTTTCTGCTCCCCAGGGGAGCGTGATCCCTTCCATAGGGAGGACATATGTACTTAAATGAACTAAATTCTCTTGATAATGATCATGAACTGTTTAGCCATCCCTGTCTTGAAGTACCTCAAAGATTGTGTGTTCTGATTTTTACCCCCACTTTAGCAAAGAGAAAGTAGCAGTCACTGTTGATATGTTAACCTAAAGCAGGCAGTAAGTCTCAGAATTCAATTTACTGTCTGGTTAGTGCAAAAGAGCCCCGAAAGAGGCAGGTGAAGTAAGAGTTTTACTCTTACTTTTTTTGTGGGACACACCTCCAGCTCCCAAATCACACACAGGGCCTTCTTAAATATGAATTCCTGACCTGAGCTTGGCCAGTTGATAGTCAGCTTTTATTAACTATAAACTATTCCAATGACATTTTGCCTCTGGGCTTTTTCCTTTTGTTACTCCTGCACATCTTATTTCCCTCTTACTCCTGGGCTTGGTGAGTGGCTGGTCCATGTCACCCTCCTCCCTTGTTTGCTTCTTACTTCCTCTCTTTCTCCATTCTCCTTCTATGAATACTGTCTGCCTGCCAGCCCCAACTGTCTTTTCTCCAGCCTTGCTATTGTCCTTCAGCTCTTTATTAGACCATCTCCTGTTTTAGAAAAGCACAATAACACAACTTCACAGGGTTAAACAAATTCAGCATAAAAAAAGATACAACTTAAAATAATATTGCCCAACTGGTAGATTCAAGAAAGAGCACTACACAGGATTGCAGCAGATGACAGCAAAGTGAGGTACCTGCTGTCCAGGGAAGAATAGACTGTTGCTGCCCCAACTGAGAGGAGGTGGTACTACAGTGTTACAAGACTGCAACTGTGAAGTAGTTTCACTTAGTGTTTCCTAGGAACCCTTGTGACTTAATATTGCGTGTGCTATTGTTGAGAGTGAGTAATGCCTGAGATGTGCTCACATTTGTGCCTCAAAGTGGTGGTGGAGGACACCTCCCCAATAGCAGCCACATGGGGTCTGCAGGATTGAAAAACAAGGACAGAGGACTTTGGTGCTCAGTGTCCCCTTTCCTCCTCCTTATCCTCCCTGCAAGCCCAGGCAGTTTCCCCTGGTGCTAGAATGGTTTGTTTCCCTAAAAAGCCCAGCTCACTTTCCCTTAAGTCTAGTCTTGTGGTCCTGACTTACTAAATGACCCGGCTCATCCATTTTTCAACCTTCCTTCCGCACAGGGTTAGAGAAGTATTGCATTACAAAAGATTTTCAATGCTCCCAAGAGGAACCTCAAAGATGCAGGACAGCAAGTCAGTGTTTGATCAGGCAGCAGTATGGTAGTGTCACAGTTAGCGTGAGCGTTACTGTTACACGTTGGCTGTTGTGTGCAGCAAACACTTGGACAGACAGAAAGCTAGGCAAAGATGGTGGCTCTCAGGAATGGGGTATGAGGGTCCTGGTATCTGAGACCAGAACAGGGGACCACACCAACAAGTCTCTGAGCAGAAACTGGGAAGTTAGCTGGCTGAGGCATTTGTGAGGGCCTTCCTGAGGCAGAGAATACAACACTTGAGTCAACTAGACTCTGACAGCCATCTGTAGAGCAAGGCTGTAGTCTTAGAATATTTCACTCTCCAGAAGCCAAAGCAGCAGCAGAAGAAATCCAAAGGCCTCTCTGTCAAACAGAGGAGAGACATGAGACTGTTTGACATTAACCCAGAGGAACAGAGGTACATCCATCTTTTCTAAAGGCCTTGCCACTCACTGTTGCCTAGTCTTCCAGTTCAGGCTGTGAATTCCTCAAGATTCCAAGTCTCACTGGGCATCCCTTCCCCCTCAGTCACAAGGGCTCCTCTGGCTTCTGCAATAAGAGGGGAACCTCACCCTAGCATTCTCTGTGTGTGTGTGTTTGTGTGTGTGTGTGTGTGTGTGTGTGTGTGTGTGTGTGTGTGTGTAGTATGGGCACTGAAGTTATGTAAGGAGTGTCCTTTGAATGCTGCTTCGATGCCTGTGTTTTGAGAGGAATCAGAAGGCAGAGCCAAAAAAGAGCGGGTTGCTTGATCAGCTAAGTTATTCCCTTTGGATAAGGATCCAGGGAGACCTGAATGAGCATGAGGGTGGCCATTAAATAAAAGGGAATGTTCTAGTTCTTATGAGAGAAATTAGCTGCCTAAACAGATTACCAGTTTCAGAGATTTTTTTTTAACCTGACCTACAGTCTCTATAGGTCATGCAAAATAGGCTCTGTCAATAAAAATGTTGATTGGTTGATCTGAAAATGCAGTGAAGACAGCTATGACAGCATATAGTTCTGTCAATTGAGCAGACGAGGCCCCAGTTTGAAAGTTGGTGATTTCATTCTTCCATTCATAAGCAGCTATTCCCATGGAGAAACCATCAGTAAACACTGTTATCGCCCTTGAGATAAGATTCGAGAGGGTAATTTTAGGGAAAATAAACTCTTGGAAGCAGGCAAAGACAATTAATTTATTGGGGGAATAATGATTATCTATTTCCCTCGTGTAGTCAGCCAAGGCTATGGGCCAGCTCTCTATAGAGCCCATGAGCCAATCAACCTGTTCTTTGGTGTAAGGGTGAAGAATCAGGTTTGGATCACAGTCAAAGTAGGCCTTTGCTTGTTTTCTGGCCATGACAATTTTGTCTGAGATTAACTGAAAATAGAGATTTAACACCCTCTTAGGAAGTATTGGTAAATGAACCCATAGTATTGGAGCAGTCTGCCAAAACATTGACATGGTAACCTGTGCTGTTTTACAAATGATGAACCATAATGGGCGATAGTAATCCAGAAAGGTGACTTGTTGTACTTCTATCACTTGTTCCATGAGGGTTATACTATTACAACATTCAGTGAAAGCTATCGAAGCGAGGTGGGGTCTGAATTGCAGGGGAGAATATCATAAAGGGATTTTAATTCATCCTTGTTAATTTTCAGATCAGTTAATAGCCAAAGAATATCTCCCAAGAAATTTTGAAAGTCACAGTCAGTGTCTAAAGCTTGTCTAATCTCAGGATGAAATTTTTAGAGGGTATTGTGTCTTCAAACATCTGAAAACCTAGATAGGTTAGGGATCTCTGAGTTGCACTTTTACTGGGGCTATCTGTACTCTCCTTTTGTTAGATCATCACACTGTTCTTTATAACAAGATAATAGCTCTTCCCCTTTTTGTTCTGCTAAAAGGATATTGTCCATATAATGTATGATATTTATCTGTGGGCATGAGTTTCTAACTATTGAAATGGCAGAGGCAACAAAGGACTGACAGAGTGTGGGACTATTGGCTATAACTTGGGGAAGAACACGCCATTGGTACCGGTGCATGGGTGCTTGAGAATTTAGAGAAGTGATACTAAAGACAAAATGTTTTTTGGTCTTCTGGATGCAAAGGTATAGTAAAGAAGCAGTCCTTAAGGTCAATTATGATTTTAAAGTATCAGAAGGGTACTGCAACAAGTGAAGGAAGCCTGGCTGTAGGGCCCCATGAGATCCGTAGTTTTAGTTATAGCTCTAAGGTTCTTCAGCAGTGACCATTTTCCTGGTTTCTTTTTAATAACGAAGATGGGGGTATTCCAAAGAGAAGTGCTAGATAGAATGTGGCCAGCCTTAAGCTGTTCATGTACCAGTTGTTGAGCAGCAGTGAGCTTTTCAGTGGGAAGAGGCCACTGATCGAACCCTACTGCTACCACCTGTCAAGTGGGACAACCTGCCTGCATGATGGCCTCTGAGATCAGGCTCCTGGATTTCCTGCACTGGATTAAACAGGCAAATGTCACAGCAGTGCATCCTGTGCTGCACTTCAGCCATTCTGAGTCAGACTCCAGGAGTGAAACACTTATCTGTGTGTTAGTTAATATGACACCCAGCCCTGCAGTCACCAACATATGGTGATGGCACATTCCAGCTGGCATCTAATGCTCTTCCAGGCCTGATGTCTGATTTGACCATAGATGCTTGAGCCAGTATTTAATGGATGCCAAAAGGATCACCCAATGTCTAGTCTTTCTAGTTCTGAAGAATAAAAGTGAAGTTTCTTTTCCAAATCCATCAGTTAACATAAAAGGCCCACTTTCAATGTTTATAGCATTAGTTTAGTTTGCATTTCTTAACTATAATACCTCATTAAGGCATCTCTCAAATGCTATAGTGTTAATTTAATAGAGGGGGCTCTGCTAGAACTGTATTGGAAATGTCCATTTAATTAACCTCATAGGCCTGTAGGTCTTAACTAGAAATCATTAATAAGATTGCTAGACAAATTCAAATTGGAGTCAGTTACATCCTTGATAATTTCTCATGAGCTGTGAAAGACAAGAATTGATAAGTAGGCAAACACAGGAATGGACTTCAAAAGAAAAGGTGTTGGAGGAGCAAGACATCCAGAATTGACAGGGCCCTAAGGGTTCACCATTCTGTGCCCAGCAAGATTTTGACACAGATAGTACTCAGGAGCAAAGGCCTCAGCCTTTATATGCATTCACAGAAAAGATTTCTGTCTTTTTACTACATTGGGCATAGACCAGGAGGGGAGAAGTGAGGAAGGGAAGAAGATGAGGACAAAGAAAGGGATGAAGAGACAGAAGCATAAAAGAGGTGAGGGCTGTGACATTGGACTATGGACTGAACGCAGCAGGACTGACTCAGATGAGGCAGGTTGGTTGGGATGGTGGATGGATTGTAAACACTACATTGCTTCTGCCTCCACCAAGCAAACACCTACTCATTTATGTGATGCATCTTTGCAAAGGCTAAGACTGACCATATTTATCTCATTTGACCTTCCTCCTGCCAGCATTTAACATGACTAACCATTCCTCACCTCTATCTCCACCCTCCTAACGTTCTCAAACTTCCAAGACATATGCATATTAATAAACAATAAGCCTTTTTATATTGCTTCAGAAGGTGCACTATCAAGAAGAAGAAGAAGGAGTTGGAAGAAGTACAACAATAACCATGAATAAGGCTATGAAGCGCAAGCTTAGCTGCTAGGAAGAACCATGATTAAGGCTACTGGCCAGGTGGTGGTGGTGCAGGCCTCTAAACCCAGGGAGGCAGAGGCAGGAAGACATCTGTGAGTGCATGGCCAGCCTGTTCTACAAGAGTAAATTCCAGGACAGCTTCCAAGCCACAGAGAAACCCTGTCTCAAAATACAAAGCAGGTGGGGGGTGCTATTTAATGCAAGCTAAGCAGTTACCTGAGGTAATGTGAGCATCACCCTAGTAATCTTATATCACAGAGTAAGTCCCAGGCTACTAAGAACTGCAAACTTAAAGCAAGAAAAGACATAGTCCGAAAGATTGCAGTGTGTCAAAACAAAACAAAACAAAAAACAGTATTTTATTATCTCCTGCCACCTTACAAAATATTGGTTATTTCTCTTCCCTGGATCTCTGGAAAACAGGGGTTCAACTGTGTTTCAGTCACTAGGGTGTGGTTGCCTTGAATCTGCTTGACCACCCCATAGGGCCTCCCCAATTCAATGAGTAAGGTAGTGACTAGTGGAGAAGAGGCCTTGTGACTATAGAGTGGGACAGGGAAGAGAGATGCCTATGTCCTCTGGGAACTGATGTAAGAGTGAGGTCAGATGTCTACACTAGAGTAAGGCAGACAGGAAAACTGGCATGGGCTATGATGCAGTGGCTACCCTGATCAGGTGCAGTTGGAAGCTTTAGGTTATGGGTGGTCTGGGAAAAAGTCAGGGAAAATGGGCAAGAGTAGAGGGGGTAGACCAGAGAGACCAGGGCAAGGACCAGTGAGGGAGGTAGCCATGACCTGTGAGGAATATCTGAAATCTAGACCAGGGTTAGCTTTGGAGGCTGTTTTAGTTAAGGTTTCTTTTCTGTGACAAAACACCATGATGGAAAAGCAAGTTGGGGAGGGAAGAGTTAATTTGTCCTATATTTCCACTTTGCTATTCATCCCTGAAGGAAGTCAGGACAGGAACTCAAACAGGGCAGGTACCTGTAGGCAGGGAGCTGATGCAGACACCATGAAGGTGCTGTTTACTGCCTTCTTTTCTTACAGAACTCTAAGCAACAAGCCCAGGCATGGCACCACCCACAAAAGGAGTGGACCCTCCCTCATTGATCCTAACTGAGAAAATGCTTTAGAGCCAGATTTCAAGGAGGCATTTCATCAGCCAAGTCCCATTCCTCTCCAATGACTATGTTGTGTTAAGTTGACACACATAACCAGCCAATGCAGAGGCACACAAACATGGTTGCAACACTGGGAACTAAAACCCACCCTTGAACCTGCAAGATGAATACTGAACCGATGACCTATATTCCCACAATTTCCAAAAAGATTTCCTTTGTTGCTAGGTTGATTGGCTTTTATTTTTTTCCTTACAATGGAATCTCAACCTTGATAGATCAGGCTGGTTAGACAATACCAGATCTCTCTGCCTCAGCCTCCCAAATGCGAGCCTTATAGGCATAATATAAGCATGTTTCACCATGGCCTCTCAGAAAGTTATGAGTCATGAAAATACCACCCATGAGCAAGATTTTAGAAGCAGCCTCGGCCTCTTCGAACATCTATGTACTCACAGGCAGGTGGCCCAAAGAAAGATGAGCTAACTATGGCACACATGCATTGTAGGCTGGTTAGATGGAGAAGCTGGGGCCTAGTGCTAGAACCAGTAAACAGGTGGAGACAGGCCTGCAAGCAAAGGCTCAGAGAACAGGGAAATGGGAAGGGAGGCAGGAGAAGCCTGTTAGGTCCCAAATATCAGGGGCAAGGTTGGCACAGCTGAGTACCAGAAGGTGTTTCCTTGTCTGTCTTGTTTTTTTTTTTTTTTTTTTTTTTTTTTGACGTTACACAAGCCACCATCATCTTCCTGATACCTCAGGGTCATTTTTAAAATGAAAATTATGAGTGAAATATGTAAGGCATAAAGATGTTATATGTGTCTTCATCCAGAGTTGTGGATCTCTAGCACTCTCTTCCAAACCAGGGACCAGGCACTTTCAAAGGCTGTTCCTGCCATAGAAAACTCCAGCTAGCCCTAAGAAGTCCACACTGGCAGTTCATTGGCTATCTGATTACACAGACCCATCTACCTAGAGCTAAGGCAACAGCAGGTGGGTCACATGGCTGGACTTCCCTCCCCAATCATTTGTATCTTCAGAAATGAAACTCACCCTGAGTCTAAACCCCATGAACAAGAAAGAACCAAGGCTATTTTCTGCCAGTCAGATACCCCTGCCAGCTTCGTGACTACTACCTGTGTTTCCTACAGGATTGATAGTCTGCTATAACCATCCAATGTGCTAATATCCAGCAGCCTAATTAATGTAACAGATACTTATTGTCTACACACGTGACCTTATTTTGCTCTGTGTAGGCCCTGATAGCAGCTTGTGCCCCTTTCTAGGAGCTTTTTATAGTGGCAGACCCTCCTTGGCTGTGTTAATTGAGACATAAGCATAACCTTAAATAATGGAGGCAGAGAGGCACAGGGGCTCCTGGAGTAGGGCAGCTGAAGCTGAATCTTGTGTAATCTTGTGGCAGCTCAGTACTATGCTTCTCTTTCCTTTCTTATGCAGTCTCAGCTGCTGCTCAAAACACATGTGGCCATGTTGAGAGGCTTCCTTGTGGGGCACAGAAAGGTGGTGCATATCCCTCAAATGCTACTAGGTCCTCACACCTGGCTCTGTGCCTTCTCTACTCTCCTCATCCAGGTTTCCTTTTATACTTTGGATCACATGAAGGTGCTGCAACTGATTAGGGTTGCCAGTGTCTTGAACCAACCAGAGTGACTGGTCACTGTACTTCACCTTGGTTGCAGACATGAGCCTGGGATATCGTCCTTCCATGGGTCTACATCTTCACCTGTTCAGGCTGATGTCACAAAACCACAACACATCAGGTAACTGCAGTAACCAAACAACCTCTCATCATGTAATTTATAAAAGCCTTGAGTGGATCTGGGTGTTGGCTTGCCCAAAGTCAGAGTTTCAAAAGCTTTGATATTAAGTAGGGCCCCATTCTTTAAGATACCTGTCTAGCTGACACATAGCCAAGGGTCAATTCTAGTCTGGATCCTATATTCTTTCTTTAACACAGCCTTCACAAATTATTCAGCTCTGAAAGGCTTTGGTGTGGGGCATGCATTCCAGGCCAGCCTGAGCTACATAATGAGATGTTGTCTCTAAAAACCTAAGGTTGGGAATGTGGCAAGACTCCCAGTTCTACCCCCAGCACAGAGAAAGATAAAGACAGGAAGTCTATGAGGAAAAGGATGGAAACAGGGTCAAGTATAAGTAGATATTCTTTATATTTTCTCAGTCTTGTTTCATGTTTTTGAATGGATGACTGAACAATCATAGTTTGCCATTGTATGTATGTCCCCTAGATCCCCAAGATAACTGTGACCACAAACAGGGTGGGGTGCCCAGAGTCACCTCTAAACAAAGCCCACATGGCAGGGGTTTAGGTGTTTCATGACCTGCCTTGTAAAGTCAAAGGTTTTGTGTACACTGAGAAATCTGTCAGATTCTCAGCGGTTAGAACAAAGGGTAGCTCTGCAGGTGTTTAGTGAATGTGGACAGGCTGGTATCATCAGACACTTGTAGGTCACCTCAAAGGCCATCATTTGATCAAGCTGTCCTTCAAATAAATTTCACTGATCATCCCACCAGGACATGTCTGTCTCAGCATGTCTTGAAGTAAGAGTGCCATGGGCTAATGCCTGCAAACTAGGTATCCTGACTTTACCATGTCTTGTTATTAAGATAACAGCGATGAGAGTTGGAGTGATGACTCCATGGTTAAGAGCACTTACTGTTCTTTCAGAAAACCCAAGTTAAATTTTCAGCATCCACAGCACTGAGTGTGTTACAACTAAGTGTAACTCCAGTTCCAGGGGATCCAACACCATTTTCTGACTTCTATCTACCTTTGCATGTACATGCCAAACATAAATTCATGAAGGCATACATGGAAACATTCAGTTAAAAAAAAAGCATTTTAAATAAAAGATAGTAGGGACAACAACACCCCCCGCCCCGTTTTCTTTTTAAGAAGTGAGATAGACAACGTAATAAAATACCAAAGTGCTACCAGGTGGTAGTACAAACCTTTAATCCCAGCCGACAGGAGGCAGAGGTAGGCTAGTCATAGTGAGTTCAAGCTAGCCTGTTCTACCGAGAAAATTCTAGGATATCCTAGGCTGTTACAAAGAGAAATCCTGTCTCAAAATAAACACAACAACAAAAAGAGAGGCAGGGGGAAAGAGAGACAGAGAGACAGAGAGAGAGATGAAAACCTAACTCAGTTACACTTGGGGGCTGAGAATGTCAGAGAACACTCAGACTGTGTACCCACACACACACTATCTCAGCTATATTCACAGACTGGAGGTTCCAGTGCTAGCTCAATCCCCACTTACCACCATCGAAATCTCTGCTGTAAATCGCCTGTGGCTCTCATATATATATATATATCTCGATCCCAGTTCCCTCTCCCTCCCTCCCATGCCCCCTTACCCACATCACATTCCACACACCCCCATTCCTTCCAAAACCCATCACTCCATAGGGAGACTGATGTGTTTCCAGGAGAGATTACCAAAATCTGTCAAGTCATTTGGAGTGAGGACTGGGCCCTCCCTCCTGCGTCTAAGGGAATATTCCTCAATGGGGAATGTGATCCAAAAGTCGTTTTGTGCACCCGGGATACATCTTGGTACCACTCTCAGAGGTCCCTTAGACTGCCCAAGCCTTTTAACTGAGACCCACGTTCAGGGGGTCTGTGTTGGTACAATGCTGGTTTCCCACCTATCAGTCTCAAGGTCCATGAGCTCCACCTTGTTCAGGTCAGCTATCTCTGTGGGTTTCTGTAGCCTGGTAATGATCCCTTTCCTTATCACTCCTCCCTTTCCGCACCCGGAATCCAGGAGTTTGGCTCAGTGTTTAGCTGTGGGTGTCTGCTTCTCTTTCCATCAGCTACTATATGAGGGCTCTATGATGCCATATAAATTAGTTATCAATCTCATTATCAGGGGAAGAGAATTTACATTAGCATTTTCACTGTTGTTCAGATTTTTAGTTGGGGACATCCTTGTAGGTCTTTGGACATTTCTCTAGAGTCAGTTTTCTCTTCAAAACTATAATGGCTCCCTCTATTATGGTATCTCTTCTCTTCTCTCTCTCTATCTCTCTTTATCTCTCTCATCTGTCCATCCCCCTGACTCAATATACCTGATCCTACATTTTCTCCTTTTCTCCCCTTCTAATTCTCCTAAGTCCCTGTCCACTTACTGGTCCCCCTATGTGCTTGCAATATGCTCAGGAGATCTTGTCTCTTTCCCCTTATATGAGGGAACCTGTATGAATCTCTGAGGTTTCTCCTAAGGCTAGTGATCCTTTGCTCTATGTCAAAAATCATATATGAGTGAGCACATTCCTTGTTCCCCTTTATGTGAACGGGATAACTCACTCAGGATGGTTATTTCAAATTCCACCCATTTGCTTGGGAATATCAAGATTCCATTGTTTTTTTTTTCCCACTGAATAGTATTCCATTGCGAAAATGTGCCACATATTCTTCTCCATTCTTCACTTGGGGGTCATCTAGGATTCTTCCAGGTTCTTGCTATTACAAATAATGCTGCTATGAACATAGTTGA
This sequence comes from Phodopus roborovskii, assembly GCF_943737965.1. Lineage (NCBI taxonomy): Eukaryota > Metazoa > Chordata > Mammalia > Rodentia > Cricetidae > Phodopus > Phodopus roborovskii. Next base: position 344,068 of record NW_026126884.1, on the reverse strand, counting down.
GTAGATATCCCTGTTGCCTAAGACGGGAATTGTTAGCACCTGTGGTAGAATGATTCCCATTTTCCTGAAGAACCAAGAAACTGAACTCCAAAATGGCTTTCCAAGTTTGCACTCCCACTATCAGTGGAGGAGTGTTCCCTTTCTCCACAACTTCTCCAGAATAAGATGTTATTTGGTGATTTTAATTTTAGTCATTGTGACAGGGGTAAGATGGTATCTCAGAGTTGTTTGATTTGCATGTCCCTGATGGCTAAGGATGTTGAGCACATTCTTAAATGTCTTTCAGCCATTTTGGATTCCACTATTGAGTATTCTCTATTCATTTCTTTACCCCAATTTTTTAAAAGAATTATTTGGAGTTTTGGTGACTAGTTTCTTGAGATATTTGTATATTTTGTAGATCAGCCCTCTGTCAGGTGTCGTGTTGGTGAAGATCTTTTCCCAGTCTGTGGGCTGTCGTTTAGTCTTGTCAACTGTGTCCTTTACCTTACAGAAGCTTCTCAGTTTGAGGAGGTCCCATTTATCAATTGTCGATTTCAGTGTCTGTGCTACTGGAGTTATGTTCAGGAAGCACTTTCCTCTACCAATTTGTTCAAGGGCACCTCCCACTTTCCCTTCTAAGAGGTTGACTGTGGCTGGATTTATGTAAAGTTCATTGATCCATTTGGACTTGAGTTTTGTTAGTGGTGATAGACATTGGTCTACTGCAGTCTCCTACACATCAGCATCCAGTTGTGCCAGCACCATTTGTTGAAGATGCTTTCCTCCTTCCATTGTATACTTTTATCTCTTTTGTCAAATATCAGGGGTTTATAAGTGTTTGGGTTAATATCAGGAATTTCGATTCAAATCCACCTGTCAATTTTTGGGCCAATGCCAAGTTGCTTTAAGGACTATAGCACTATAGTAGAGCTTGAAGTCTAGGATGGTGATGCCTCCTGAAGTTCCTTTATGGTAAAGGGTTGGTTTGCCTATCGTGGATCATTTGTTTGTCCATATAAAGTTTAGTATTTTCCTTTCACAGTCCTTTGGATTCTCCTGAAGTGGGATTATCTGTTGCCTGTGTCTGTGATCTTAGTTAATTTCCTTGGGTTGGAGGTTTCCTTACAGAACTTTCTGTAGGGATGCATTTGTAGATATGTACTGTGAATATCTGGCTTGGTCATTAAATGTCTTGTTTTCTCCATATGTAGTGATTGAGAGTTTTGCAGGTTATTGTAGCGTGGGCTGACATCTGTGAAATCTTACTACTTGTAGAATATCTATCCAGGACCTTCTGGCCTTGAGAGTTTCCTTGGAGAAATCAGGTCTGCCTTTGTATGTTACCTGTATTTTTCCTTTACTGCTCTTAATATTCTTTCTTTATTCTGTATGTTAGATGTTTTGATTATTACATGTCTAGTGTTCTTTTTTCTATGGTCCAGACTGTTTGGTGTTCAGTATGCTTCTTGTACCTTCATGGGCATGTCCTTCTTCAGATTGGGAAAGTTTTCCTCAATGATTTTGTTGAATATGTTTTTGGCACCTCCGTGTGCTAGGGAAGGAGAATTATGAATATGAGGTGTGGCTACTCCTGACTTCAAGGCTAGAGAACAAAGTTTGTAGATAAGCTGTGGGTACTGACCCCTTAGAATAAGTGTGTAGGAAAAGGCTTTTAGATCCATATACTTGATACTGTGTTCCCTTTTTGGTTAAGGTATATAAGAGTGTTGAACAAGAAACTAGAGACATTTCAGTATAGACTGATGGGTACTCCCGACCTTTATTCTGTCTTTCTGACTTTTCTTTACTGTCGATAACTAAACTTTCCCTCATCTTTTCTCTCCTCCTCAGATATGGACTTGGGGCTGATTATCTGGTTCCGATTGTAACCCCATAGAGACCACTTGGGACACTCGGACAACTCTATTGGTAGGTTGGCTTTAAGGCAGCCGTCAATAATTTTGCTTTAGCTGTCCCTTCCACTTCTTTAGTTCTTCTCATAGACACAAAAGCAGGAGAGAGCGGTTAAGGAGAGATTGAGACTGTGAACCTGCATTCCTGCATTCTTGTGGATCTTAAATGTTCTGAGATCAGGGTCAGCTTCTTGCATTAATTATCCACGGCTACAGGGAAGTTCCCAAATCTGTACTTAACAGGGGTAATAGATAATTTGAATTGTACAATGGACAGCATTGCCTTACAGACCCTATTGCTGTGAAAAAAATTTAGAAAATACTGCCAAAACCAAAATTGGGCATGAAAGATCTTTCAATTTAGAGCCCCTCATTAAGGGAAGCTAATGCAAGAACTCAAGGCAGAAACTGATGTGGAAATCTGGAGGAATACCTCTTACTGGCTTACTTAGCAACACTGTTTCAGCCTGCTTTCTTATAGAAACAAGGACCAGCAGTGCAGTGATGTCACCATTCCTTATGGTATGGACCCACCAATGTTAATCATTAATGAAAAAATGGTCTACATTCTTGCCAAAAGGAAAATCTGTTGGGGGGCATTTTTGTCAGTTGTCCTTGCTCACAGGTAACTCTTGTATGTGTCAAGCTGATATTAAAAAGTGACCATCACAGAACTGTATACTCTGTGTGTTTGCTTGTGCACATAAATGTGTACCTCTCCCCACCCTGTATATCTGAGCAACTTTGTGTGCATAAATGTGTATGAAAGACACACACACACACACACACACACAGAGAGAGAGAGAGAGAGAGAGAGAGAGAGAGAGAGAGCAAAGCAACAAGATTTGACCCTTCTTTAAAGAGGGAATGAATTAATTCTTCAGCTTCCAATTTGACTTCATTCATAGTTCTGAAACTCAGAGGTAGATTTCCTTAGACCTTCAGACACAGAGACCACTTAGTGTAGTGGGTCAGCAGACAACACTACAGAAGGAAGTGATGAAATAGACAATTAAATAAGAGTGGGTGGTAGGATGGTTGTTGACATCAAGGATATTTGTTAAAATCTGGTGAAAAAGGAGATCCCACCTCAGCCTTGTCTGAGTATTCTAAATGGAATACAAAGGGCTTGAGGCAATAGTACTGGAAGTTCTAAACCAGCTCTCACCATTTGTGACTAGGAGTGTAGGCTGAGGGAATGTCAGAGCTACAGGAGCTTGAGGGTGCTGGTCCATTACACCACAATCAGGAAACAGAGAAAGATTAAACCACCGCTCAGAACTTTTTTCTCCTTGTCTGAAGTCCTGCACGGCTTCAGGGAAGAGAGGCAACCAAAATGGGCAGGTATTCCCAGATCAATTAAAGTAATCAAGATGGTTTCTCACTGGCATGCACATCATCCAGGTGATCCTAGACTCAAGTTCATAACTAGCAGTGTGGTAGTTTGAATATATTTCTGCCCATAATCACCAAGGAAGTGGCACTATTTTGGGGAATCTTTTGTTTGTGGGGTTTGGCCTTGTTACAGAATGTGTGTCAATGGAGGTGGGGGGGGGTTGGCTGGTTTAAGGCTTTTTTGCTCAGGATACTGCCTGTTGTGTTAGATTGGCTTCCTGTGCCTGCAAAATATATTAGGCTGAGATCCTGCAGTGCCGTGTCTGCTTGTACCCCGCCATGATTCTTACAATAATCCTAATGGATTGAATGGCCAAAAATGTAAGCCAGTCCATCCAATTGTATGGTTTCCTTATTAAACTTGCCATGGACATGGTGTCATTACAAAGTAATAGTAAACCTTAAGACAAACATTAACGAGCAGAAGAATCATTTTGTTTGTAAATGAACATCTTCCAAGTTTACAAACCTACTCCTTCACAAGGGCATGTTGGCCAGCCTCAACTTTGGAGCGATACTCCTTATGTTGACATTAACGTCACTGGATTCTGATTGCTTCCAGTTTTCCACTTTTTCCTTACCAAATAAAACCTCAATCAATTATTAATTCAAAGTAGACTTCTCTCATTCATGCATTCATTCTTTCATGCTCTTTGAATCAGTTTCTCTGATGTCCTGAAATTTTCTCTGTAGACTAAGTTACCCTGAATATCACAGGCATCTGCCTGCATATTTCTCCTGCTTGCAATTGTTAAAGGCATGTTCCACCTTGGCCCAGCTTCAAATTGACTTCTCATAGTCCTGGGTCTTCTCTGAGGTTTGTATTCTTGGAAATCATATATGTTCCAACCATTCCCAGCCAAGCCAGTATTTTTAACTTCCCTGCCTGGTTAGCTTCCTATGAGTGTCTTCACTGAGGATGGAATAAATGCCCCACAGAGTCAATAGCATAATGTGGAGATTGGGTAAATGATTTTCTAAAGGGAGGTCACCTTAGAATGGAGTATCCATCTCATTGTTATGTTCCACCTGGAGTGTTGGTTTGCTCACTTGTTCTGAGACAAAGCGTTGCTGTGTTTAAGCTTGCTAGATTTACACTCAGTGTGTATCCCAGGGATGCTTTACACATAATAGCCCTTCTGTCTCAGCCTCCTCAGTGTTGGGATTGAAATCATGTGTTACTGTACCTGGATCCACATTTGAAAAACAGAGGGATCTATCCAACACTTACTTCATGAGTCCCACCATCCTCTCTCCAACCCTACTGCACTCACATTCTCTAACATACAAACATTTCCTCATGAAGGAGAACAGCAAGTGCATTCACATAAATATGTCAAATGTCATGTTTCATTTATACCTGTTGAATGAGGTTTGGTGTTACATCAGAATTTCAGTGGGTGCATTTTCAATACACACAAATGCAATGATGTTTAGATTGTTAAGCACAGCTGTCTTCTTTTCACATTATTAACAGCACCATGGACAGTGACTGACTCCCAGATGTTGGTACTTTGGGACTGATGATGAGCTACAGACAAGACTGCAGAAAATACAAGAGGGACGCTGGGAATATTTGCGAGGATAAATGATTCCAGTTTCATCATCTGAACACAACCAGATAAGGTTGGATTTACAAGAACTTACACAGACCCCATGAAACCATATAATTAAGATATATTTAGTATGAAATACAGAAAGACAGAAGTTTAAATATTTAATTTCTAAATGCGCATGACTTTCTGAGGCCTAACAAATCTCATGTATATGTATATATGTATATATGTAATATATACGTACATATGTATGTATGATGTTCATTAAATACCATTAGTCACCCGAGAACTTTCATTTAGACACTCAGTTCCTAACGAAGGTTTATTTAATAGTGTGTAAGTTGATGCCACAAACTTTTGATACTAAAAATGCTGACATTTGCCAAAATAATGAGTGGATATTTCCTATATTTTTGTTATGTGTTAATATAATCAATTCATGACTTATTTGAGAAAATTCATCCAATTAATAACACATGCATACTCTGATTCACCAATTTTACTCCTGGTATGTGCCCATAAGTAGTCATATATATCTATGCTAATAGAATGTGCAAAATTTTAGAGCTGTCTCATATGAGTGCTATTTCCAGTGCCACCAAAAGGCTAATACTCGACAAATAGTTTGCTAATGCAATACACAGAGGATGGAAATCAATAGAATTTCAGTTTGTACCATGAAGTTAATGATTACAAGGACATGACACTGGTAAATATTGTTATTTCATTAATGTGTTTTTAAATAGAGAAACATTCCAGGGAAGATGACTAAGTCAATAAAATTGTTTTGGTAGCCAGATTGTGGTGGCAAACAACTTTATTCACAATATTTATGAGGCAGTAGCAGGTATTTCTCTGTGAGGTCCAGGCCAGCCTGGTCTGAAGATGTACTTCCAGGAGAATCTGTGCTACAAAGAGAGATTCTGTCTCTACACTAAATAAATGTATTTATTTACTTTAAAATAATAACTTTAAAATCATTGTTAAAATTTAAGTGAACAAAGTGATCTGAATTCTGTCCCATACATAAATCTAGGAATAAGCCAGCAGAGTGGAACAGGCTTCTTATTCCAGAGCCAAGAAGGTAAAAACAAAAGGATCTTTAGGGTTCCCTGAATCTCATGGGAGGGTATATCTGCAAGAACTAGCTTCAGGGAAAGATCTTGTCTCAAAGGGTATGATGGAGTGGAACTGAGGCATAACCATGGACAGGATTGGAAGAGACAAAGGAGGGGGACCCTCTACAGATGAAGGCATCACAATACATTTTCCATTTAGAGTTGGTGTTATGTGGGAGAACCTTCTAGGGTGCACTGGAGGAATGGGTGAATATATATATATATATATATATATATATATATATATATATATCTCACTGGAACTGTTTTCTCTGTCAGTGTTATACTAGGGCAGCAACTACAACTTGCCCTGTATAGTTTTATATGAGGTACAGTTCAATTAAAAAGTACAAACAAGAAATAGAATTTTAACAAAGAAGACAATATGTAAACAGGGGAAATTTAATTCACTGTGGTGCATGAAGAATGTAGGGACAGCAGCTTCAAAATTAGTCCTGAAACATCAGCTCAGAATCAACTTCAGACTCAGAACACCAGTAGCACAAACACTGACAGCAACAATTAATAAATGATACCTCCTGAAACTGAGAAGCATCTGTAAAGAAAAATACATCTTCAACAGGATAACACAGTTTCTTATAGAATGGGAACCCCACATCTGATAGAGTGCTAATCTCCAAATTATACAAAGTATTGAAGAAACTAGGAATCCAAACAACAAATAATCTAATTTTTAAAAATGGGGTAGAGATATAAACAGAAGAGTTTCACTGGAATAATCTCAGAAAGGCTGAAACATAAAACACTGAGGACAGTTTATGCTGGAGAATATGTAGAGAAAGGGTAACACTCCTCCATTGCTGGCAAGAATGCAATCTCTTAAAACTGGTATCGAAATCAGTGTGGAGATTTCCCAGAAAGCTAGAGATCAACCTACATCAAGATCCTCCGTTACTACTTTTGGGCATGTACCCAAAGAGGCACATCCACATAAAAAGGAAAGCTATTTAACTATGTTCATAGCAGAATTATTCATAATTGCCAGATCCTGGAAACAACCTGGATGTCTGTCAACCGAAGAAAGGATAAGGAAAGTGTGGTACATTTACACAGTGGACTACTAATCAATGTTAAGAAACAAAAGCATCCAAAATTGGCAGGCAAGTGAGAAAAACTAGAAAAAACCACTTGCATCCCCAAAGGCAAATATAGTATACACTCACTCATGAGGGGATACCAGACAGAAAGCAAATTATACAAAGCCTACAATCCACAATCCCAGAGAACCTACAACCCTTTTCTAGAAACAGATGGAAACAGATGCATAAATCCACACCTAATTATTGTGCACAAATTCTGACTCCAAAAATCACCAAGAGAACTGATCTGATGCAAAAGCAAAGAGTTTTAATTGACTAGTTAACTGTATTAACTTATGTCCTCTATCCATCTGACAAATTGGGTGGATTGAGAAGCAGCCAGAGGGATGATAGGGCAGGGGATTCTTTGTGGTAGAGGAAGGGGAGTGTCTGGGGTCTGCAACAGTCTCAGGATGTGTGACTCCAGGCTTGGGCAACCTGTCCTTTGTTGATTGGCCAAATACCCCTGCAGAAATTGTTGCCATGTTTAGAGGCCTACCATGGGGGCTGCTATGTTCTGTACTTGGCATACTATAAAGCACATTCAGACCCAGCCAGCTAACTTCAGATTGGTTCCTTGCCTCAGGGAGGGATCTGGCTTCCTAGTGACTGGAGCAAGGTTCAGCAAGGTCAGGAAAGGTCAGAAGCTGGACAAAAGCTCAGCACATGCTGGTAAACCAGAGGCCTACATCTTGCTGGGTCTTCTGCAGCCTCTCATGGTTGGGTGAGGCTCTAGTCACTTCAATATTCATTGGGTCAAGCTCCTGAGTACAAAGGAAGTGAGGGAAGAGTAATAGTATGAACAAAGGAGACAAGACTGAGAAGGGGAAACTCACAGAATCAGCTGATACAAGATAGTGAGTGATCACTGACTGTGGTCAGACAAAGGGGAATCTGCTTAAGACCCAACTACACTCCCTTAACAAAGTTGGCAATGGTGTGGATGGGACACATATGAGGTTACTGGATGTGGTTCCAAGATCCAAGTCTAATACACAAACTGACTTAGCAGAGTTGATTCTATGGAGAGATCAATTGTTCAGAGGAGACACAGGTGTGTGGGTGTTATGGAGGTGCCATTTTCATGCCTCAGTGAGATGACTTAGTAAAATTACTAGGGGAGATGTTACCCTCTGAGGAGCAGATGTGAATTGTGAGAGACATGGGGGAGGTAATGGCATTGGAATGTAAAAGATAAAGTAATAAAAAATGGAAAAAGGCCCTGCAGCGGTGGCACATGCATTTAATTCCAGCACATGGAAAGCAGAGACAGGCAGAACTCTTGACTTATAGTCAAGCCTGGTCTCCAAGTTCCACAAAGAAACCCTCTCTTTAAAAAAAAAAAAAATATATATATATATATATATATATATATATAGTGTTTAAAAATTATCACTCGATGATGTATCATAGTGTATTTAAATTGGAATTCAGTAGAGAAAAGAGAAGTAGCAAAACTTAAGCAATGCTGAGATTTTCAGCTGTGTTGAGACACACATATACACAGAAGAATATACATGGAAACATAATATTACAAACACAAACACCTAAATATATATATATATGTATATATATATGTGTATTATATATACACATATATACATAAACACATAAAAGGTTATACACACAGAGAGACACAAACATATAAGACTGTACACACATACACATATGAGTGTGTGTATATATGCATACATATATATACATATACATATACACACACACACACACACACATATATATATATATATATATGTATATATATATATATAAAATCTTCCAAGCAATGAGGAAGATGGAGCAACAAAGATGATGATGTGTATGGAGACATTTTAGACTAAAGCATTAGTAAAATAAAGGGAAAATGAAAACATAATTTACTCAGTTAATTAGGAAACAACCAGATTATGTTTGGCTCTTCTCAGATGACAACATAACAAATACCTAGCTGTAAAGCCAGGAGAAAAGAAAATACAATAATGAGGTAAGATGGGGACACTAACATCCTCACTGTGATCAATCTCATCCAGAGATGGGTGGACAATTTGGAGATCTATGTCACTGGAGGGAGACTGTTTGGGATTTTTGTTTGTTACTGGAAAGTTCTATGTATCTCCTCCCCTGACACCTCCACCCTAGCTGGTCTTCCAGTTTCCATTGGCTCCTGGGATCAAAATTCTCTGCATCACTGGTCTTCCTGGCCCCATCAGCTCCCTGCATCCATTTCCTCTTTATGGCTCGTTCTGCTGGCTCCACCTTTTTACCAGTATACATCTACTCTGCAAACGGGTCTCCTCTCTCCAGCAACTCCAAGGAACCTGTACATGATGTCCAGGAAAGACCTTCTGACTACTTACCAAAATTAAATAAATAACAGACAAAAAACTTAAATAGACCTATATCCCTCAACGAAAGCCTTCCAACCAAAAAAATTCCTGGGTCAGATGGATTCAGTGCAGAATTCTACCAGGCACTCAAGGAAGAAATACTAACCACTACTCCTCAAAATGTTCCACAAAATAGAAACAGGAGGTTCATTGCCAAATGCTTTTTATGAGGCCACAATAACTTTGGTACCCAAGCCTCACAAAGACCCAACTAAGAAAGAAAACTACAGACCAATATTCCCAATAAACACTGATGCAAAAATATTCAATAAAATAGTGGCAAACCGAATTCAAGAATACATCAGAGAAATGATCCATCATTACCAAGTAGGCTTCATCCCTGGATTGCAGGGATGGTTTAACATATGAAAATCTATTAACGTGATCCACAATATAAACAAACTGAAAAAGAAAAACCATATGATTATGTCCCTAGATGCTGAAAAATGTTTCGAAAAAATTCAACACCCTTTCATGATAAAGGTCTTGGAGAGATTAGGGATAAGAGGAGCATGCCTAAATGTAATAAGAGTAATATACAGCAAACCAACTGCCAACATCAAACTGAATGGAGAGAAACTTAAGCCAATTACTCTAAAATCAGGACCAATATAAGGCTGTCCTCTCTCTCCATATCTCTTCAATATTAATCCACGCACCTATGAACACCTGATATTCGACAAAACAGCTAAAATTATACAATGGGGCACAGACAGCATCTTCAACAAATGGTGCTGGCACAATTGGATGAGGGTGTGAAGAAGACTGCAGAGAGACCCATGTCTGTTGCCATGCACAAAACTCAAGTCCAAATGTATCAAAGACCTCAACATCAATCCAGCCACATTGATCCTCTTAGAAGAGAAAGTAGGAGGTGCCCTTGAACGTATTGGTATAGGAGACTGCTTCCTGAACATAACTCCAGTGGCACAGACACTGAGAGCAACAATTAATAAATGGGACCTCTTCAAACTTAGAGGCTTCTGTAAGGCAAAGGACACAGTGGACAAGACCAAACGGCAGCCCAGAGACTGGGAAAAGATTTTCACCAATCCTATATCCAACATAGGGCTGATCTCAAAATATACAAAGAACTCAAGAAAGTAGCCAACAAAACACCAAATAACCCTATTAAAAATGGGGTACAGAACTGAAGAAAGAATTCTCAATAGAGGAAATCCAAAAGGCTGAAAGACACTTAAGAAAGTGCTCCACATCCTTAGCTATCAGGGAAATGCAAATCAAAACAACTTTGAGGTACTATCTTACTCCAGCCAGAATGACTAAAAATAGAAACACCAATGACAGCACATGCTGAAGAGGATGTGGAGGAAGGGGAACACTCCTCCACTGTTGGTGGGAGTGCAAACTCATACAGCCATTTTGGAGATCAGTATGTCAGTTCCTCAGGAAAATGGGAATTTGTTAAACACAGTACCCAGCAATCCCCCTCTTAGGCATATACCCAAATGATCCACATCCATGCAACAAAGACATCTGTTCAACTATGTTCAAAGCAGCACTATTTGTAATAGCAAGTACCTGGAAGCAACCTAGATGCCCCTCAATTGAAGAATGGTTAATGAAGATATGGCACATCTACACAGTGGAATATTACTCTGCAGAAAAAAATCATGTTATCTTGAAATTCGAAGGCAAGTGGATGGCACTTGAAGAAACCATCCTGAATGAGGTAACCCAGCCACAAAAAGAGGAACACAGTATGTACTCACTCATATATAGATTTTAGACCTAGAGCAAAGGATCACCAGCCTATAATTCACATCACCAGAGGAAGTAGGATACAAGGTGTATTCTGAGAGATTCATATAAAGTCCCTCACAGAACTGGGAAGGGACAAGTCCCCCAGAGCTCAAGTGAAGTGGGGGGGGGCAGCGAATAGAGAGGGAAGTAGGAGAAAATGAGGGGGAAGAAAGGAAATCATGTAGAACCAGGAAGATTGAGCCTGGTTAGGAATATAAGATAGGAAAGAGAGAGAGAGACAGAGACAGAGACAGAGAACATAAAAGAGGGATCCAATATTGGTTTGAAGATAAAATTGAACACAAAGAAAGGTCTAGAGAACTACAAGACTGCTGGTAACTAACAATTTGAGCTTCCGTGGAAAGGCTATCATAAATGCCCTTCCTGGAGATTGAGATCAACAACTAACTTATCCATGGAGCCCATTATCTAATACCTGTTGGAAACAGGAGCAAACACCTATACATAAACAGTAAGTCAAACTAGAACCCAGATGCAGATGGAGAGGACAAGACCAGGCTGTAGAAACAAATACAGACAGCTTACCTGTACAGGGAGGAGCTAACGGGCCACCAAGCTGATAGCTGGGAAGCCAGCATGGGACTGACTCAAGGCCCCCTGAATATGGGTCTCAGCCAGAAGGACTGAGCATTCTAAGGAACCTCACACAGTGGAGCCAGGATGTATCCTTGGTGCACAAAAGGACCTTGCAAACACATCCCCCATGGAGGGATAACTGCCTTAACATAGAGAAACTAGAGAAGCCCTAGTCCCTACTTCATGTGACCTGTCAGATGTACATGATTACAACTGGATGGCATTTCCCTACATATGGAATTGGAGTGGGGGGATGGGAGTGGAGGGTGGTTAGGGTGCATGTGAGCGACAGAGAAGGTAAAAGGAGGGAAGGAGGGAGGGAGGAACACAGTGGGAACTGTGATTGACATGTAAAATAATAAATTAAATATAAAAAAAAATGCTTTGACTCCAAAATTTAAGTTCAAGGACAAGTTAATGGGGAAAAGGATTTCTATTTTTGTTTCCACAGAAAATGAAAAGCTGTGGATTCCTTACAGACTAATGTGGTTTGATCAAGCCAGACTGCCTGAAACAGAGTACCAGGTGATCCTACATTCAAAACAGCTGGACAAGGCAGCCTTGCAGACTACAGGCAGGATTTCTGCATATTCTTAGAATCCCCCATGACAGCGCCCTTACCAGTGGGAAGTAATTTGGAAAGAATGATGCCCAAATTCCCAAATTTTGTGTATAAATGTTTTTTCATTTAAATGGAGTTGGCTATAAAAAAAACACAGTAATAATGACATTTGGAAAGTGTTAGCCTTTCCAAAAAAATATAAATTCTGAAAATAAATTCTGAAAAATAAATATAAATTCTGAAAAAAAAAAGATTAATTAGCACACCCTGAGGCCCTAAGATCTGTTGACCCTAACACCAAGAGCATGCGGCCTAAAAGGGTCACCAACTCAATGGACAGAGGGTCACACTCCCACCCTAAGCTTGTGGGTTTTGCCTTTAAAAACACCTGTGCCTGGGGAATGGTTCTTCTTTCTAGCCAAGCATGCTGAGCGAGCCCTTTCGTGCAAACATTTCCTGTTCATTAAAGTCTCTTGCATGTTGCAGCTACTATGCTGGACATTGAGTTCTTGGGGGTACCGGCCGAAACTGGGAGACTCCTCATTCTGAGGGTCTTACAAAAGCAAGGTCAGAAGCTGGTCAGAATCTCAGCACATGTTGCTGAGTCAGAGGTCTATATCTTGGTGGATCGTTTCTGCAACCTCTCATGGCTGGGTGAGGGTCTGGTCACTTCACCAATCATTGGGCCAAGGTCCTGGTGTACAATTGAAGTCAGGGAGGAGGAAAAACACGAACAAAGTAATCAAAACCATAAGAAGAAACCCATATAAGGAGCTGACACAAGCTAGTGAGAAATCACACCCTCTCCTTTGATATGTGGAGAACCTGCTTAATCTCCCTTAAAAAGCTTGACAGTGGTGTGTCCATATATGTCCATATATGAGGTCACTAGCAGGGGCTCCACGACTTAACTATAATGCACAAATTGACTTAGAGGAGCCCTTTCTATATGGAGAGATCAGTTGCTCATCCTAGACACAGATATGTGGGTGGCTGACTTACAGATGTATTAGGGGAGGCCTTATCTTCTTTGCAGAGTAGATAGGAGGGGGAAGGAATGAGAGTGAAGAGTATTGTAAGGTAAAAAATAAATTAATAAAATGATATGATAGTTTACATAAGCAACCCAAAAATCACCTCCAAGGAAGTCCTACAACTGATAAACACTTTCGACCAACAAGCAGGATATGAGTTAAACTAAAAAAAAAAAAAAAAAAAAAAAAAAAAAAAAAAAATCACTAGACCTACGATATGCAGACAACACAGGGGCTGAGGAAGAAATAAGAGAAGCATCACACTTTATAATGGCCACAAACAACATACAGTATCTTGAGGTAATGCTTACCAAACAAGTGAAACACATATATAGCAAGAACATTGTGTCTTTAAAGAAAAAAAAAATAAAGAAGATAACAGAAAATGGAAAGATTTCCCATGTTCTTGGACAGGTAGGATTAACATATTAAAAATGGCAATCTTGCCAAAAGCAATCTACAGATTCAATGCAATCCCTATCAAAAATCTCAACAAAATTCTTCAATGACCTTGAAAGTATAATACTCAACTTTATATGGAAAAACAAAAGACCCAGGAGAGACAAAACAATACCTGTACAATATAGGAACTTCAGGAGGCATCACCATCCCAAGCTTTAAGCTATACTACAGACTACAGAGCTACAGTCCTGAAAACTGCCTGGTATTGGCACAAACATAGATAGGTAGACCAATAGAATCTAATCAACAATCCTGATCTTGACCCACACACATACAAGCACTTGATTTTTAACAAAACAGGTAAAAGTATACAATGGGAGAAATGTCTGTTCAAATATTTGGCTCAGTATTAAACACCATAAAAAATATAGTTAGGTTATATCTGCTACCTCATCAACTGAATATTAGTATTAAATCCTGCAAGGACTTAGTGATCATTAACATAGCAATGCATAAATTAACAAAATGTATCATTGATTTTTGGAGAAGCAAAGTATTTGTTTTCTTAACTTCTCTAATTCCTGCTGACAGAGCTCTTCAGGACTTTTCAGTGCTAGGCCCCTAGTGAGGTAAGTCTCATTGCTGCTAAAAACAAATTTCTTCGGCATATAATCATATATGGCAAATTTTAATAAATGGTACCATTTTTAAATTAGATCTTATTTAATTTAAAACCTATCTTATTTTACATACTAATCACAGTTCCTTCTCCCTCCCTTCCTCTCATCCGTCCTCCTCATCCCCATTAGTACCTTAGTAAGGAGATCCTAGACCGGGTTTGTGCACTAAATTAAATTTATTGAGTTGTATTAACACATGTGGTGTTTTATTTACTCTAATGCCTTTAGTAAGAGATTTGTCACACACACACACACACACACTCACACACTGTATAGGTGTGTGTTGTAGACAGTGTAATTACAATATGGCAGGAAATTAGGAGGTGGCTGCTGAAGTTCCCCATCTTCTGTTTTCTGTCTCAAGACAAGAGAACCATGCAAAAATATAAAGACGTAACACTTCCACCACAAGAGCAGTTCCAATTTTTAATTTCGTTCAGGGTGAATGTTGAAGTAAGCAACAACATACCCTGGGAAACATACATAAAAATGAGGAATGGCTTAAAAATCGTGGCAGACATCCAAAAGAAAGGACTTGAAAAGGAAGCATTTGTGGTGTACCACAAATTTTTAACATGAGAATCTGCACTTTCCATCTCCTTTCCTGTGACTGTTCCTTCACTAATCTTGTTCCAGTGGAGGTTTTGATCGAAGAGATACACTCTAGCTCTACACATACTTGCAAACACATGGGCTTGTACCTACACAAGTCAACACACAGACACACACACACACACACACACACACACACACACAAACACATGGATGTGCACAATCATACAAACACCCAAGGTGCATTAGGGTACTCAGAACATTGAGACAGAATTGTCACTTAAAACAGCTATGCAGTAACTGAGTAAGGGAGTCATGGTTGTTTTTCATAGTACCAGGGTTATGAAGGGGAATAGACTCCATGATGAGATGTCAGACCTGGACACAACTGCAGGTTGTTCATCTCTTTGCTGGCAAGTCTATTCTTCTCAGTTTTGAAGTATTACACTCATCCCATTTCTCTTTCTATAGGAAGAGAGAGAGAGAGAGAGACACACACACAGAGAGAGAGAGAGAGAGAGAGAGAGAGAGAGAGGAGGAAGAAGAGACAGAAAACAAGGCCTTCTATGAAGATGTAAGGAATACCATCAAAACTCGTCAGACTTTGTCAAATGGAGTGCTCTTCTGGATAGGACGGTGGATGGAGTTGATAAAGACACAAGTGTGGAGGTGGTCCCCAATCTCTCATTGGCACTTAAAAGTGCTGAAGTATCTTCAGAAGAAAGCTTTGTTATTAAAACAGCAGTGGTGTGTGGTCCACAAGAAGCCTTCAAAGAGATCAAAATGAACATATCATCAGACAAACATGATGGAAAGGTTAAGATGGTGGAAAGCCCAGGTAAGTCACCACAGGTTTAAAGACTTATTTTTAAATGGACCCTATTGCATCTGGGTCAGCTACACACATTTGTGACTACAAGTCACAAGTCAAGTAAGGTGGTCTGTTGAACAGGTATCTGAAGTCTGGAGCACTGAGAAGCACAGAGAAAGCTTCATCCCCTTTTCCATGTCCCCTTTCTTTGTCTTGCCTGGATCCACTTTGCTGTAGTAACAGAACCTTGTGTGACTGGTGTTCTCTTTCCTTCCTGCCACCTTGACTTCCTGTAAAAGAGGCCTTTAACTTAGTTTAAGCCACATCAGTTTCTTCAAAACTCGTTACATACGGATACTCATCTTTTCAGAGCTCTGTAGAGATTAGAGGAAGCACATTGGGGAAATAATTAATCATATCCCATAGTAAGGAATGTGCTGTGCAGTGTTACTTTCTAAAAGTCAAACTCTCAGTTAATATAATGACATAACGGAGAGATGTGAAGGAGAGAGACATTTGGTTGTATGAGATTATGTTTTCAGCATTAGTTAGACCTTTGTAGGAAATTCTCGAGTAGATCAGGGGAGATAATGACACTGACTGAAGTACTAGCAGTGACAGTGTCAGAACCTGGGACGGGATCTCCAGAAAGCACCCAACACCTGGGTGTGGTTGGCCATGGCTACATTCAAAGTTCTCTTCAGGTGACATGGGACAGGGAGACAGGAGAAGACACGGAGCACAGGGAAATTCTATTGGACTAAAAGGGCCAGGGAAGGCCAGCACTCCAGGCAGTCTGCTCACATTTGCAGATGTGCTGAAGCACCTGTTCATCTTTGCCCACACATGAATATGCACATTCTGAAAAATGCACACAGATCATAGGCATGTGTAGACACACGGGTCATATATGAAGGGTTTCAAAAGGGAACTCCAATAATATTGCGTGGAAAAGTTCTCATATATGTCATCTCATTAGTTTATTTGCTTTTATTGTTTATTTGTATCATCATATGGCTTACAGCCTGAATAGACCTCACTTTAGATCCTGGCACCTCACCAAAGAAATGCTGAAAATCCAAATGTGCATACCCTAGGCTGGATTTTCACAAGTTTCTAAAGTATTGGTTGGATCTTGTCTTATCTGGCATGAGTCAAAATCTCTTCTTGAGTGAGAACCTCAAGCCAAATTGCAATTATCATCTTAATTAGGCAGAGGTGAAAGTCAGCCTTTCCTAGCTGTGCATTCAGCAATCCACACATTTCCATATGGAGTTGAGTCAGTCTTAGCCAACCTTGGGCCTGTGCACTCAGCAATCTACACATCTGCACAACATAAAGTCGGTGCATGAGTAAGCTTTTCTGGCCCTATTGGACTGTAGAAACAACCAGGAAAGAGTGAGTGGCCCCAGCTACATTGAGAAAACTCTACCAGGGACTTTGTTGAGCTTAGTGCACCATCTTCACTCACAATTGGAGTGTAGTATGCAACATTTTTAGTTTGTGTGTTCACATGAATGGCCATGTGAATTCCAGAACTCTAGAATCTCAAGGGTCTCCACCATCCCTACAAAATATCTTATTTGGGACTGTCTGTGGTACTATGACCTTGAGAAAGACTGTGTATGTTTCTATGTAATTGCAACCTCTCAAAATATGACAGGGTTTCTGTAGCCTCATAGATCTTGCAGGAAGCAAATGTTCATTACAACTGAACTTGCCCTCCAAAAGCTTTTTTCAAGGTAGAGGCACTGGAATACAAGTAGTTAGGCTCCCTATATATATCTGTTAAACCAAATTGGGACATAGCTTCTAATAGTTCTTTTTCCTCTGGCCTCTGCAGGAAATGCACTAATATATGTAATCCCACATACAGACACACACACACATACTTGTAATTTTTAAAAATACTGTAAAAATGGTCTATATATACAACTTCCCACATATATGGCATGAAAGAAAAAGGAGTCTATTTAGGGGAACAAGAGGGAACTAGATGGAAAGAAACACAGGAGAGTCACTGTGGGTGAATACGGTAGAAAAGCAAATCACACACACACACACACACACACACACACACACACACACACAATTTTATACAAAAACTCATTTTGTATGATAAGTTTAACAATTTTTAAAAGGTGTTCCATATAAATAAAAGGCAGGTTGGGTAGTCATTGGAGACAGAGGAATACCAAGTCAAACTGCACATGTAAAATGTCTTAACTAAATTTAAGAACCAACAGATAGGGACTGGTGAGATGCCTTAGGTGGTGAATACACTTGACAAGGAGTCTGATGATCTGAGTTTGGCCCCCAAAACTCAAATGACAGAAGCAGGAGTAACTATCAAAAGTTGTCTTCTCAGCTCCACTTGTGCACCATGGTATGCAAATGTGTGTACACACACAAATAATAACATAAAAAACTCAAAAGAAGTTAATAGGTGGATTTGTTATTGATTAGAAGTATCTGAACGGAAGCCAGGAGGTATGCCCTTTTAGTCCCAGAAATAGGTAGGCAGAGGCAGATAGATCTCTGTGAATTTCACGCTAATCTGGTCTACAAAGAGAGTCTAGGCAGGATCCAAAACCACAAAATAAAAGTAGCTGAACAGGGAATAAGGACAGTTGAAAACAAAATTGAACCTAAAGCATAAACAACAAAAAGGATATAAAGATATACATGAGACATGGGGATTAAGATATGGCTCAGTGGTTACAAGCACCCAGAAGACCTGGGTTCAGTTCAGGAATCATCCATACCACTGTCCAGTACCAGAATATCTAAACACCCTCTGCCTGCTCCAAGGGAAATAAACACACATAGTACACAGAAATGCATGCAAGTACTCTCACATTCATCTAAGGCAGAATCTAATTGTTCTTGTTCTCATATACTTTAAACTTAAATCAAAGATATATATCTGTAGTTGTAGAAAAGTCAGAGTAGAAAGAACAGCACAGATACATTTTTTTTTAAAACAACAAACAAAAATCTGAGGCAGGAGAAACCTTTCATAGCACCAGACCTACCATTATCATGAATTGCATCCATGACATCTTATACCAGGATAAATATTCATGTGACTCTTAAGACCATGCTGTTAATGAAAGATGGCTTTACCATTTTCACTTGTGCTTGTTAAAGAACAAAACAGACCCAGCCATGACAAAAAAGGAGAAATCTTGTTTCACACCAGAAAACAGTTGATTCAAATACATACATGAAAGGTATGTAGGTGTAGGAGTTGGGGAAGGGGCACAGTACCCATGCATGTTGAGACAGAGGCCAATGCTAGGTGTCTTTTTAGGTGCCCTGTGCTTATAACAAAGAAAGAAAGAAAAAGAAAGAAAGAAAGAAAGAAAAAGAAAGAAAGAAGAAAGAAAGGAAGATAGAAGGAAGGAAGGAAGGAAAGAAAAAAGAAAGAAAGGAAAGAAAAGAAAGATGCATATGGGTGCTTTTGTCTGCATATGTATGTGTATCACATAAGTGCAGTGCCCTTAGGAGACAGAAGAGGGCACTAGATTCCATGACACTTGGGTTTTGTGCTGCTTGTGAACCACTAAGTAGGTTCTGGAAACTGACAAAGGTCTTCTGATTGAGTAGCAGGTGTCCTTAAAAACATTGAGCTATCCCTCCAGCCCCTCCTCCATGTCATTTTTTGAGACAGGTTTCTCTTCAGCTACCTTACACCTTGCCATGCTGAAGGGCCAACTTGCTCTGATGCCTGGATTTTATGTGGTTTCTGAAGTCAGATTTTCAGGTTTACACAGACAGTGCCAACTTCCTGCACCCCCATGTGTTTTCTGATGCTGCCAACCCAAATCCAGAGTTACAACTTCACTCTAGAGTTAAGTCTTCATTTTTGATACAAGGATAAATTGACTGATGTCCTAGGTAGAAGTTTAACAATCTAGATAGGTTAGGGCATGAAACCTTCATGCATTTGACTTCACACAGCAGAGCTAACATATCTATCCCAGTCTGCCTCCTTCCTCAAGTAGAATAATATTCCCCACACCTGCCTGTCCTATGGAAGTTGGGAATGAACAAGAGGTATCAAAACTATGAAACAAACTTCACGGTAAAAAAGCTTGACCCTACTCACCAGCAATCTCTCCTGCTGCCCTCTCACTGAGATCCTTCCTATTGATATTCTGGAAGATTCTGATGGTCACATCCCAGGCTTTCTTCTCTATGAATCTTCACTAGTAAGTTGGGAAGATCTTCCGATGAGCCATCTTCACTTTGTTCCAAGAACTCTGTTTCAGTTTATACGGCATTATTTCCTGCTCGAAGGCCTCTTGAACTCCATGAACTTTGAGAACATTCAACAAGTATAAATAAAAAAAAATAGTCAGGCAGTAGTGTTACACAACTTTAATTCCACTCACCGGCAGTCTAAACTCTATGAGTTTTAGCCCAGCAAGGTCTATAGAGTGATTCTAGAACACAGTGGACTACAAAGGGAATCTTGTTGCAAGAAATGAAAGTAAATAAATACACTAAATAAATAATAAATTAATGATTTACCATGGTCCTATACACCTTTAAACTCTGCACTCAGTAGGCAGAGGCAGGATTATCTCCCAGCTTGAGACAGTCCATGGAATACAAAATGAGACACTGTCTCCAAATAATGAATAAATAGATAGATAAATAAACAAATAGGGAGGAATGAAATAACAAAAAAAAGTATAAATGAACAAAAAGAACCAGCAAGCAACTGGAAAACTCATCTGATGTCCTGCAGGTGTCAGAAGCAGAGGTTGTCACAACTTTCAATCCAGTCTAATGATGGTTTTGTTCCAACATAAGGGCTCTTAGAGAACAACAGCCCTCATCTTCTTACTTCTTTTCATTTAAAGGATTTTCTTTTCAGCTTTAGAGATCAGTCCCTGGGACTTGGGCATGCCACACAACCATTCTCACCACTAAGCTAAATCTTCAACCCCTGACAGAAAAGCTAAAGGCTAATTTTAACAGTGAAAAATTCCTCCCTAAGACTTTGGACTCCAACATATTCATCAATCAACTGGGTCAAAAAGAACTCAGCTTGATTCATCCAGGACTTATTTTACACCCACACCCATGCTCACAAATCCATATGTCCTTACACATAGCACAACACACACACACACACACACACACAAACACACACACACAAACACACACACACACAGGGTTTTTTAAGACAGGGTTTCAATGCATAGCCATAGATGTCCTGGCACTAACTCTGTAGACCTGGATGGCCTGGAACTAAGGTTAGCCTGCCGCTGCCTCCCAAGTGCTGGGATTAAAGGTAAGACCCACCAATGCCCTGTGATCACCCAACACCTTTTCATTCATTATTTTATGTTGTATAGGGTGCTGGGTTCAAAGGCATAGGACACAAGATCAAGTATTTCCTTTATATACATAATAATATTGACTTTGAGGCATGCCTAAGTACTTGATCTCTGATAATATGACACAGCTTATTTTTAAAGTGTTTTTTGTCTGCACTAAAACCGCTCCAGTGCTCACCTTGCTTCTCCTTTCTGCTCACATACCAACGCCTTAGGTTTGTGATACTGCATGCACCTAAGGAGGTTTTTATGAGAGGAAGGGTGAAAAGCCAGGCAGTGGAGGGGAGTAGGGTCCTTGGCAGCACTTATTCACGTAGGCAGGGGCCAGCACAAGCTAAAGGACTTGCCCTCAACTCTTCTAGTTCTCCTGAGCGACACTAGTTCCCCCTGGGGATAATACACACTCATCCTGATATCTATTCTAGTCTAGAGATTAAGTCGGGTGGCTTCATACTCTGGGTCTCGATTGCTTTTATGTACTCTGAGCCAATTCCCTGGAAAGTGGTCTTGGGACTCTGTTGTGACAGGTATCCTGATTCAGCTTCCAGTTCCTGGCTCTCTATACTCGTACCTTTCTCAAATTCTTGTCTGTCCTCCAGCTCACCCTTCATTGTCGCCTGGCTTCTGGAGCTCTCCCAAGAAGTCTACTTGATTCTAGCTCACTCACTCCTTTTCTTTCTTTGCTGTCTTCTGCAGCTTTAAGCCACCAGGGATCTTTCTTGTTGAAATTTCCTTTGGAAAATCCTCTGTGCCAAGAAACAAAGCAAGCACAGCCCACACACACTTGCTCCAGGGTCATCAATAGACCTGGACCAGACTGGATTTATTTCCTTGCGTGATGTCATAGGGCCGCTTTGGCCTCTGGCTAGACATGTGCAGTGGGTTTAGCTCCATGGCAAAGTGGGGTCTGTTTGTTGTGATCTCTTCAGTAGTTGTCTCCCCCTGGCTGCAACAGTGGGGCTGCTGTCAGGATAAATGAATATAGGAGGCAAGCTGTCAGGGAGAGGATGCTGGGGAGAGTGGGGATTATGGAGGGAATGGCTGTAGGGATGGTTTCAGAGTCCTTTGGAGGTGGTTTGATTTATTGCCTGACTTGAAGCTTTGTAGAGCAGGTGCCCTCAAACTCAGAATCTGCCTGCCTCTGCTCCTGTGTGCTGGGATTAAAGGCAACAGATGCTAGCTGCTCAAAGTATCTACATGCATACTCTATTACCAGCTCTCTGTGTAGCAGGACATGACCTTCATTCAGAAAAAACTAGAGCCTCCTCTATGAGCCCATTCCTTGGGTGTTAGTGTAGAGAAAAGAAACTCTATGACGTCATTACTTGTTTGACGAAGGCATTTTCATTTTAGTATGACTTTAGTCTTACACTGCAGTACAAAGACATTGCAGAGACCTTTTCAGATGCCACACTGGAGTGACTTCCACTGTTAACTCACTGTCTTAGACTGGATGTATCACACAGAATGAGTCAATCTTACACATGATTAGGAAATGAAATCCACATTTCACTCACATTAGACTTTACCCCCAGCCCCCTTTCATTTTACATGTGAAAGTGTGAACTCAGGCTTCACTTCTACAAACTGTGTGCTTGAGTTTACCTCATGTGTGGAATTCCTGGAAATGAGTAGATCAGAGAGCAGAGGACGAACCTCTCCATAAGAAAGCCCCCACATTTTTAAAAGTAAATTTTTTCCTATATTTATTATTTTCTCTTATTTTACACTTCAACCCCAAGTCTCTCTCCTTCCTTCCATCACACCCTCTTTATCCCCCCCCTCCAGTCCCATTCCACGTCCCCACCCATAGAGAAGGTGATGCCTTCCAGGAGGGATCAAAAAAATCTGTCAAGTCATTTGGAGTAGGGACTAGGCCCTCCCTTCTGCTTCTAGGGTAAGGGAGTATCCCTCCAGGGCCAATGTGCTCCCAAAGTCTTTTACTGAACCAGGGATACATCCTGGTTCCACTGTCAGAGGTCGCTTAGACAGTCCACACCTTCTAACTGAGACCCATGTTCAGGGGGTCTGAGTTGGTGCAATGCTGGTTTCCCAGGTATAAGTCTGGACATCCATTAGCTCCTCCTTGTTCACGTCAGCTGTCTCTATGGGTTTCTGTAGCCTGGTCTTGCCCCCATTTTCTTATCACTCCTCTCTCTCTGCATTTAGATTCCAGTTTTATTCAGTGTTTAGCTGTTTGTGTCTGCTTCTGCTACTAGATGAGGGCTCTATGATGGCAAATAAGTTCCTCATCAATCTCATTATCATCGAAGAGCATTTATGGTTGCCTTTCCTCTGTTGCTCAGATCATTAGTTGGGGTCATCCTTGTAGTTCTCTGAACACTTATAGTCAGTTTTCTTTTTTATGTTATCCTTTATTTTTGCTCTCTTATCCTCCTGAGTTGATCTTCCTAGTCCCACATGCTCTCCTCTCCTCCCATTCTCTTTGTACTTGCTTGCACTCCACTCACTGCCCACCCCCACTTCCTATATGCTCAGGAGATATTGTTCCTTTCCCCTTCTATGAGGGACCTTGCATTATTCTCTTTGGTTCCTCATGTATCCTAGTTTCTCTAGCAGTGTGGATTATAGACTGGTGGTCCTTGGCTTTATGTATAAAATCCATATATGAGTGAGTACATTCCATATTCCTCTTTTTGTGAGTGGGTTACCTCACTCAGAATGGTTACTTCAAGTTCCATCCATTTGCCTGCAAATTTCAAGATTCCATTTCCCCCCCCCCCCACTGAGTAGTATTCCATTGTGTAAATGTACCACATCTTCCTTATCCATTCTTCAGTTGAGGGACATCTAGGTTGCTCCCAGGTTATTGCTGTTACTAATAATGCTGCTATGAACATAGTTGTACAGATGACCATATTGTATGAATGTGGATCAATTTGGTATATGCCTAAGAGGGGGATTGCCAGTTCCTGTGGTAGACTCATTCCCATTTTCCTTAGGAACCGCCATACTGATGTCCAAATTGGCTGTACAAGTTGGCACTCCCACAGTCAGTGAAAGAATGTTTGACTTTCTCCACATCCTCTCCAGCATAAATAGTCATTATTGTTCCTAATTTTAGACATTCTGGCAGGATTAAGATGGTATCTCAGAGTTGTTTTGATTTGCAGTTCCCTGATGGCTAAGGATGTTGAGCACTTTAAGTGTCTTTCAGCCATTTTTGATTCCTCCATTGAGAATTCTCTATTCAGTTCTGTACCCCATTTTTAATAGGGTTATTTGGTGTTTTGGTGAGTAGATTCTTGAGTTCTTTGTATACTCTGGAGACCAGCACTCTCTCTGATATGGGTTTGGTGAAGATCTTTTGCCAGTCTGTGGTCTTGTCCACTGTGTCCTTTGCCTTACAGAATCTTCTCAATTTGACGATGTCCCATTTATTAATTGTTGATCTTAGTATCCTTGCTATTTTGTTCAGTTCAGGAAGCTGCCACTGTACCAATTCATTCAAGGGTACCTCCTGCATTCTCTTCTAAGAGGTTCAGTGTGGCCTGATTTATTTTGAGGTCTTCTACGGGTCACCATCCTATTATGCCAGCACCTTGTTGAAGATGCTTTCTTTTTTTCATTGTACCATTTTAGATATTTTGATAAAAATCAGTTGTTTGTAGGTGTATGCATTACTATCAGGAATTACAGTCCTATGAATTATAGGTTCATCTTCATGACTTGGTCTGTGCATTTGGAGAAAGTTGAAGGAGTCAATATTACACATGGGAATGTTTTATCTTCCTGATTTTGCAGTGCCCTTTTCAGTACTATGTTATCATCAATCTCTGTAAGTAGTTTGTGCAGTGGGCATAAAATACAGTTTATGTGATTCCCAACTCAAAAGATTAGAAGTTCAAAATATATCATTATGCCTTGTTTTTATGGATTTTATTGTTGATTATTTTTTTCAAAAAACCCATACATTTTAGTTAAACTCACATGAAATGTTTCTTATGAGAATGGATTGACAGCTGGTATAGAGTTATTCTTGTATTCTGTGGGATGGAGTATGCCTCGTTATGTCATAATCTACATTTATATGCTATGGAAAATAATTAGTCAGTGATTCTTTTTAGGATGGAAGCTTCATTAAATGAGTATTATGAGTATACTCACATGATTTTTCTAGTGGTCCTTAAAGATTTATTTATTTATTTATTTGTTCAATGGCAATGTTGGAATGCCTAATGGTCTTTATTGAGTGGATGGAGTGGGCTTATATACTGACTCACAGCACAGTGGAAAATAACAGACTTATTAGGTTTAGCTCCTCCCCACCAGGTGTGTGTTAGCATAACAGGAAGAGTACCAATGACAAGTCTGGGTTGTGGATGGGGGCAGGAAGAGTACCAATAGTAACTCTGGAGCAAGAAGTTGTGGCCAACAGCTTCAGGCTTGCTCAAGATACCAGGCAGAGCCCTACTAATCTCAATTTCCACCTTCTCAGAAAAGTCTTCATTAACTACCTTTTATAAATCAAGTATTCTTCCTGCCCAAATAGTTATAGTCACACATTTTGTTTTAAGGAGTGGTGTAAGGAGTAGGTTTTTCCGCCAGCCTGGCCGGTCTTATCCAGTTGCCACGCCGACCCCAAATAACACACAGAGACTCTGTATTAGATATACTGCTGTTGTCCAAGTAGTAGTTTCTTATAGGGTAGCTCTGTCTTAAGCATTAACTCATTTCTGTTAATCGACATTTTTCCTCCAGGCCTTAGACTAAAAGGGGAATTAAAGTGGGATATTCACTTTGTGTCCTTCTGTGGCACTGACCACGCCCATTTAGGGTGGACCCAGGGGCAGAGGTGACCCATGGAAGGAGGTCTGAGTAGGAGGAAGGTGTTTTATCTCCTTGATCTGTAGTTACAGGTCCTTGTTAAGTGTCTACCTTGGTTGCTGGGAACTTATATCTGGTTTTAAGGAAGTCAAAGAAACATTCTTAATCACCAGTTATCTCTCCACCAGCTCTAGCAATACACACCGAAAGAAAGTAACTCTGCCAGTCTCAAAGATGCTTTCTGGGATGGATGCAGTGAGAGAGGCCTGTAAATTCTAACATGCCAGAAGCTGAGACAGGAATATTACACTTCTGAGCTCAGCCTAGGCTACATAGTAAGTGTCTGGGCTAAACAGGGTAATTTTGACTTCAGAGGGGGAAAACTAATTAAAAAAAAACAAAAAAAAAAAAAACAAGAGTTCCAAGACCAAAGCGAACTAAAGCCACTCTCTGGTTTTACTCATACAGAACATGGAAGAAATCCTTACATGAGGTGATAAAAGTACTTCGTAGTTGAAACAGAAGTATAATCCTGTTACCTTTACACAATGTGACTACTAATAATGTGTAGAGAGCTTTTAAGCTGTGGGCGGGCTTTCCCTGGGGTCAGAAGATTTTTCAAGGTTCCTGAATAAACTGCTTAAAGAACAGTGGGAGCATTGTGTCTTCCTTGCTGGTCGAGGTGGTCACGACAATATTGTGAATGAATTCTACAACTGCCAGGGCCATATGAGTCCCTTGCTTAAAAATAAATAAATAAAAATAAATAACAGAGGGTTATGGAAGATGCCTTTAATACCAGCATGCAGGAGGCTGAGGCAGGCAGGTCTTAGTGTTAAAAGCCACCTGGACTACAGAGTGAGTTTCAGGTTGAGCAGAGCTGTCAAACACAGAAACCCAGTCATGAAAAACTACAAACAAACAAACAAACAAAGACCTCCTTAAGCCTCCCTACAGCCATTACCTCAGCTATTTCAGGTGCATTTCAGACTCCCTAGTCCCTCTTATACCAGAGCCCTCTCCATGTCAGCTTGCCTCCAATATCCATTGATCCTGAAGGGCAAACAGACTAAGGCAGCCACGGGGAGACAACAACTGAGAGACCAGGAGAAACATACTCCAGTAGCCACAGAAGCAGCCACTTTGGCCGCCCCTCCCTTGGCTGTGGAGCTAACCCTAAGGCACATGTCCCCTGGAGGCCCACATGGCTGGATGATGTCACCCAAGGCTTCAAAGTGGAAGTGTGATCTTGGCCCATGGATGTCCCTGGAGCAAGTCTGTGTGTGCAAAGTGCCTATTTTGTTTCTTGAGCATAAGGGCTTTTTCCAGCAGAAATTTAAATAACAAAGAGTCCTGGTGGCTGAAAGGTGCTGAACACAAGGAAGAAAGGGAAGGAGTAAGTGAGGCCTGAAAGGAGACTGCATAGGAGCCCTCAGGAGGCCTAGATGAGAGACACAAAATTGGATCAGATGACATTATAGATGGTCGAAACTGGAAGCTGAATCAGGGATACCTGTCACAACGGAGTCCCAGGACAACATCCAGGGAATTGACTCACAGTACACAAAAGCAATCAAGGCCCTGAGTGAATCTTCCCAACTCACTCTCTAGACTTGAAGAGAGGTCAGGATGAGTGTGTGTGTGTTATCCTCAGGGGACAAGTGCCGCTCAGGAAAAATAGAAGAGGTGCATCCTAGGCCTTTAAATTCTCTTGGCCATTGCCTGCATGGATAACTACTGCTCCCCTCCACTGCCTGGCTGTTCACCCTTTGTCATATGAGAAGCTTCCTAGGCCCAGTGACACATAACAAAGGACTTGGTACTTGAGCAAAAATGAGATGTGTCAGGAAGGGGAAGCAAGCACTGGAGCAGTATTAGAGGAGAGAGAGAACACTGTGAAGATTAAGCTTGTGATGTGATGACTTATACCCCTGCTGTGTCCCTTTGGCAGGATTCAAAGCCAATATTATTATGTTCATGAAAAAAATAACTATATTCCTAATGGCTTAGAAAGGTTAATGAGACTAAAATAAATTGTACAAATACCTATGAACATATGAATCTATGTGTCATTGCAAATCAACTACTTGAGAAGCACTAAGTATACCAGAACTTAGAAGGCAGAGGCAGGTGGCTGTCTCAGTACTAGGACAGCCAGGGCTACACAGACATACAACATATATTAAACAAACAAAACAGAGAGTGAGAGAGAAAGCAAGAGAGACTGAGAGAGAGAGAGACAGAGAGAGAGAGCCATCCCTGTCTTGAAGTACCTCAAAAATTGTGTATTCTGTCTTTTTACCCCCTCCTTTAGAAAAGTGTAGGTATCAGTTACTGTTGATATGTTAACATAAAGCAGGTGGTTAGCCTGAGACTTGTTTTTACTGTATGGTTAGTGGAAAAGAACCCCGCAAAAAGGGAGGTATAATATGATGTTTTAGTCTTACTTTTCTGTGGGACACACCCCCCCAATGCAAGAATCACACCCAGGGGCTTATTTTTAATAATGAATTTCTGGCCTGAGCTTGGTCTGTTGATAGCTTTTCTTAACTATAAATAAGCCCAATTACCTTTTGCCACTGGGCTTTTTCCTTTTTTTACCTCTGCATATCTTATTTCACTCTTACTCCTGGGCTCGGTGAGTGGCTGGGCCATGAAATACTCCTCGCCTTGTTCTCTTCTTGCTTCCTCTCTTCCTCCTTTCTCCTTCTATGTATACTGTCTGCCAGCCAGCCCCACCTGTCCTTGCTCCAGCCAGGCTATTGGCCTTCAGCTCCTTATTAGACCATCTTCTGTTTTAGAAAATCACAATAACACAACTTCACAGAGTTAAACAAATGCAGCATAAACAAAAGACACAACTTAAAATAATATTCCCCAACCAGTAGGTTCAGGAAAGAGCACTACCCAGGGTTGCAGTAGAAGAAGGCCAAGTGAGGCACCTGCTGCCCAGGGAAGAATAGACTGTTGCTGCCCCAACTGGGGAGGAGGTGATGCTTGAGTGTTTCAGGACTGAATGCAACTGTGAAGTAGTTTCACTTAGTGTTTCCTAGGACCCGTGTAACTTAATATTACATGTGCTGTTGTTGAGAGTGAGTAATGCCCAAGATGCTCTCATATTTGTGACTGAAAGTGGGGGTGGAGGACACCTCCCAAAGAGCAGCCACATGGGGTCCACAGATTGAGGAACAAGGACAGAGGGCTGTGGTGCTCAGTGTCCCCATTCCCCCTCCTTGACCTCCCTGGAATCCCAGGCAGTTTCCCCTGGTGCTAGAATGGCTCATTTCCCTAAAAAGCCCAGCTCCCTTTCACTTCAGTCTAATCTTGTGGTCCTGATTCATTTAATGACCTGGCTAATCCATATCTCAAGCTTTCTTCCCCACAGGGTTAGAGAAGTCTTGCATTACAAATGAGTTTGAATGCTCCAAAGAGTTACCTCAAAGATGCAGGACAGGAAGTCAGTGTTTGACCTGGCAGCAGTATGGTAGTTGCACAGTTAGCATGAGTATTACTGTTACACCTTGGCAGCTGTGTGGAGCAAACACTTAGACAGACAGAAAGCTAGGCAAAGATGGTGGCTGTCAGGAATTGTGTATGAGGGTCCTGGTGTCTGAGACCAGAACAGTGAACCATATCATCATGTCTCTGAGCAGGAGCTGGGACTCCAGCAAGCTGAGGCCTTTGTAAGTTCCTTCCTGAAGCAGAGCATACCACACTTGAGTCAGCAAAATTGTGAGAGCCATCTGCAGAGCAAGGCTGAGGTCTTGGAATATTTCACTTGCCAAAAGCCAAAGCAGCAGCAGAAAAAAATCCAAAGGCTTCTCTGCCAAACAGAGGAGAGTCATGAGGTTGTTTGACATTAACCCGGAGCAACAGAGGTACACACATCTTTTCTAAAGGCCTTGCCACTCACCATTGCCTAGTCTTCTAGGTCAGGCTGTGAATTCCTCAAGTCTCCAGGGTTCACTGGGCAGCCCTGCCCCCTCAGTCACAAGGGATCCACTGGTTCAGCAAAAAGAAGGGAGCCTCACCCTACGATTCTCTCTCTCTATTTCTCTCTCTCTCTCTCTCTCTCTCTCTCTCTCTCTCTCTCTCTCTCTCTCTCTCTGTGTGTGTGTGTGTGTGTGTGTGTGTGTCTTGGCTTGTCCTCTAAAAGGCAGGCTTTGGCTAAACTGAGGAGGATGTTCATCCTCTGGCTGTTCTCCTAATCTCCACACTAATATCTCAGTCTGTTGCCCATGGCTTTCTAGAGAAGACGAACATCATGATATTCATTAATATGTATTTTCCTATAGCTTTTAATATCACAAGACATAATTTGCCACTCAAAGATTTCTGACAAGGAGAGGTCTTACATAATCATTTCAGAAGTTTCTGAAATGAAGGCATTACTGTCTTGTGGGAAGTTTTCTCCCTCCAAGTAGTTCTGAGTTTGTGTTTATAGCCACAATTTATAGGCTTTGTATAACACTCTATAGTCACAAAGCCTCCCATGTCCCAGAAGGTGTGAGAGTTCCACTGTGCTGTGGGGCTGCCTCCCTGGGGTCCTTGCAGAAAGGGCTTGTTTCAGATTTGAGCCTAGTGTTCTTGACTCAAATCTGAGCTTTGTGTGAAGGGCACCAAGACAAGGGATAATAATCCCAGCAAAAAGTTTTGGTCCTCTACTGTTAACTTCTAGGCAAACATGCTACCTTAAACAAGGACCTGCATGGCAAACTTTACCTTCTGTAATAGGAGTTAAACAAGACTGATGTTCATT
This sequence comes from Phodopus roborovskii, assembly GCF_943737965.1. Taxonomy (NCBI): domain Eukaryota; kingdom Metazoa; phylum Chordata; class Mammalia; order Rodentia; family Cricetidae; genus Phodopus; species Phodopus roborovskii. The sequence continues at coordinate 313,320 of NW_026126884.1, read as the reverse complement.
TGTTCATTTCACTTGAGAGAACAGATAGGGTGAAGAGCACATGGGTTGTTAATGGCTGATACTACAATGCCACCTTCTGATGCTCTTCCTTCTCTGAGCCAGGGGCTCCAACATCACACCAACAACTGGCCAGCAGGAAAGGCATCAAGGCAGAGCTCCACCTCTGCCTATTGAGAACCTTGGAAAGGTTCTTCCAGGTAAGAAATTGAACTCCAAGGAGGGGAGTGTACTTGGCCTTAGTCAATTGTCGTCAAGGAACATGGACTTACACACAGTCTCAAATGCTCCCTCATGCTCATTCTCAGCCTTGAGCCTAGCTCTGTTTGGCTGAACACTGAAATTCCCAAGCTCATGGTGCTAACTTTCTCCATGTTTCAGACTTTATGACAGATGCACTCTCTCCCTTCCTCTGCAGGAACTCTGAAAGCAGTATCTGTGAGCTGTGCCACAAGTTCAAGACAGACACTTGAGTTTTATTTCTGAACCCTGCCATGTTAGTACATCCCATGTTTTGCGAGCACTAGAGAAGAACCTGAGAAACTGGTTGGCTGTGGGTGTTTGTGATCTGTTTGCTTTGTTACAAACATTTCTTTATTGGCTCTCTTCACCTCCTAGACAGCCACAGATGATTCAGGCCAAGCTCCTAAAGGCAGATCTCCATGGTGCTATAGTTTCAGGAAAATTCTACAGCGCATATGGTCATCTGGAGGCTGTTACTTAGTGGTGGGACTCAGCCTGTTGTCTGTCACTGGCATCCCTGAGTTACAAGCACTAAGAATCTACAATGCTTATGACCTGACCCATCCTGGGCTCTAAGTAAACACATACTAATTGGTTTCTGCATGCGGCAGGCTCACACTGTTAGTGTCTAGCATCTAGCTAAGAGTTTTGGGGACAGATTCCCACTCATACTAGTTTCCAGCATGCCATCACCAGCGCAGTCCTTTCCCATAATAGGCAGACTCATTCACTCCATGACACCCAACAGCAACTTGGACATTCAAGATGTATCTCAAACTACCTAACAAAGATCCCTTGGTCTGTCCTGAGGTCAGCTCTCTCCGACCTGGATTCCTCATCTGTGATAATGGCAGATGATATCTAGATCCATTTTGTTCAAGCTAGAATCCTAGTAATTACCCCGACCTGCTGGTTAGTTGACAGGGACCCTGACAGAGGGAGGCGAATGAGGGAACAAGAGACACAAGAGATGGAAACAAGAGAGTATTCTGATCATGTCTCATTTAATGAATATAACCACAGAGTTTAAGTGGTGGAGAAATGAGGGAACGGGCCAAAGGGAGAATGTGGAGTATTTGAGGGAGGCAGAAGGTCCTTCCAAGCAGAATGCAGGTGTTCTGCTATAAGATAACTTGCTATACGATAAGCATGCAGCTGGGATACTTTCAGGGTCAGATTGCATCAAATAATATAGGATAATGGAAAATTACCAGTATATTAGTATCTAAGAGAATAATAGGAAAGATGGCTGTTAAGATGCTAACTTTGCTCTGGTGTTCTGCACTGGTCCCCCGTTTAAATATAGTTTAAAAAATGCCATGAAGTGGGATATTCTTGAGAGGACTGTGACTGAATTAGGTTAGAGACATTCTTGGATCAGGAATGGGGCATAGCCTTTCCTGTCATTGGAGATGAATACTTGTGATGAACATTCCTGTCTTGGGGGACTATTGGGGTAGGAAAACCTCTGTCTCTCCTCTGTTGCCCATCATTGGAAAACCAGCCCTGATCACCAAGGACAAGATGACTCCATTTTGTCAACACACAGGTTACCTGTGTATTGGCTAGAGTTTTTCATAGCTGTCTCCCATATCAGCCATTTCAAGGTGATGATAATGTACCTGTATGGGTTGCATTTTTATAGCATTTGATTTTTAATGAGGCACATCAGTTTGTTAACAGAAAAGGTCCTAGCGATAAAAGACTAAGTAGGCTAAGGATGGGACCTAGCAGGGGAAGGAGGTAAAGCAGGAGTCCATTCTAGGCATTCCAGATGGTTGATGAAACAGCCATCTGCAAAGTTTCTCAGGCTCTTCTTGATGTTTCTTGATTCTGTCTAGAACTATTCCGGACTTGTTAGCATAAAGCAGCATTTAGCTGTAAAGTCAAATAACTCACTTGTCAGCAGTGAGTAAGTCTAGCCCTCTTCTATTTTGTAGGTTCACCACTGCTAGAGAGTCAACTTGGTCCTGGAGGTCCTGGACTGACACTTAGATGGTCTGTTGAGACAGCCTAGAGTATGATTTTATTGCTATTCCCATTGTTGTTCTTTTGATGCAACTTATGCCTAAGAAACACAAACACGAGACTCAGCGCCTACGTGGAGTTTATTGAGAGAGGGGAGAGAAAGAGGGGGTAGTTGGTGGCCAACCGAAAGCAGGAGAGAGAGAGGGAACAGAGAGAGAGCAAAGAGAGAGCAAAGGAGCAGAGAGAGAGAGGCAGAGAAGCAGAGAGGCAGAGAGTGAGAGGTGTGTGGGCCACTTGCTTTTAAAGGGGACTTGCTCATGCATAACTGAGTCCTCTGGCTGCCAGGTAAAGCCAGGTAAAGCTGACTTAGGGATGACACTGCCATGAGCCTCCCGCCCATTGTTGGGGCGGGGGTCAGCTGGCTGCTAGTTCCTAACACCCATGCCTGCAGAACTGTGGCTAGGTCTCCTGAAATACCAAGTCCAACCAATATTGGAATGAATTAGACTCCTCTCTTGTGCCTCAGAGTGAAATAGTGTATGTTGCATATTGGGATGGGCACATCCAGGTATTATTTCTATATCTGGAAGGAGGGTAGTCAGGACACCCAATCCTGTCCAATTAGCTGGCAGCAAGGAATAAGCTAAGTCATTGAACAAAGTAGGACTTGTCCAGAACCAGCACATAGAGCTGTGGAGACATTAATCACTGAAAAGCAAGAGGTAAAGGAGGCTTGTCCTACATCTCTATCAAAGCTGTCATTCATTCTTAAAATGTTTGTAAAACCATGAGGAATTATTAAATCCTGTGGGCTGGACTTTAAAAGAGACTCTAAGTGTGAAGTTATCCTTCCCCATGAATTCATAATTAGGCAACAAGGAATCATTAAGCACAGGTAATGCTATGGACCAGGAGGTTCCCAAGGTCAAGCATAGCTGGCAGGTTTTTGCTAGGCTGGGGTTGGTAATGTTTAAAGCATAACGGGTAGCAGACTGAATATCTGACGTTTGTGAGTTGCTGTTTGTACCGCTGGGTTTGGGAAGTAATAATGTATGATAATCCATATGAGGAATCAGAGAGTCAATCATGGTTTGCATTTTTTCTGGACTATGATTTCTCTGCCCTGATCTCTCAGCCCACCATCAGAAACATGGATGGGTGCTATCTTATCACAACAGGCTGGTTTTACAGGTGGAGCAAAGTGTGAAGCCTGAGCATATTTGTTGGAGTAGAGATCCTGAGGGATAGTTCCCTACTCTCCTCCAAATTACCCTTCATAGTTTTAAAAGGGGAATGCTGTAAAGTATGATCGATTTTTATAAATGCACTATTGAGAGGTGCCATAATAACTGGCATTTATTTTATCTACAAAGTTGCACTCCATTGGACAAAGGCCTGGCTCTCCAGTAATGATGGGAAGGGACTTAGGTTTGTTAACACATATCCAGTCTTGAGTGACTCCCCTGTTAAGGGCAGACTGAATGGATAGATAAGCAGTTTTATCTCCTCAATCAACATATCCAGTGAAGGAACCAGTGGTAAGGTACTTTCCTCCCCTGCAATCACATGGGGCTCCATATAATGCTTTTATCAATTCACTGTCATCAATGAGCTGATCAAATACTTGTTCTGAGAGAGGGAACAACAGGAGGGAGGCGCAAAGTATAATGTATGTCTTCATCTCTGGAAAACAGAAAAGAATAAATATTCGAAAGCAGGATACTTCCAGTTGAAAGAATTCATGTTAACATCTATTTGTTTAACTAATCTAGCAGAGAGCCATCATCTGGCTGACTTCATTTCTTTGAAGTAAAATCACACTGATCCTTGGCCCCACATTGGGAATGGGTTGGGGCCATGGCATGTGTTATATGGGGGGGTCTCTCCACATGAACGTGGTGAATGTTTTGTGTGTATTAGAGAGACAGAATAGCATGACAGCAGATTTTCCAACATTATAACGATTTTGAAATTAATAATGAAGAGTGCATGTGTTAGGATATTTCTTAGGATGCCTTTGGTGGGATACCAGGTTCTCCCCTTTGAATTTATTAACAGGGAAGTTAAGTATGAGTTTAGTTGCTGTGCAGCTGTGAGCTTTTCCGTGGTAAGAGGTATTGATCGAGCCATACTGCCTCATCGGACAACCATGTAATTGTGTTCTCTCTACTTATTGTCTGTCAGGTTTCCTGTCACACTGTGCACTTCTTGCAGTGATGGCAGAAGCTATGAACTAAATAATGTCTTCTTCATAATATTCATGTCAGTTATTTTATCACAGGAATGAAAATCTAACATGTAGGATGGGGAGAATCTAATCCCAGCCAGGGTCTGAACCATCATATAGAACCCAGGAAATCAAAGCAGGGCCTTGGCGGTCTGCCTACTATGCTCACTGTCATACAAACACATGGTAAGGGTATTGGTCTCGAACCCATAAAAGATGCCTTGGGTTGCACCCACCTAATTGTTGGGGAAAAGATGACAGGAACATCTAACTTTCTAAAGCACAGACCAGGATACAGTATTTTGATCTGTAGTGAGATAGTCCTTTTGTGGCACTGACCACGCCCATTGGGGATGGAGCCATGGGCAGAAGTGACCTGTGGAAGGAGGTCATAGGAAGAGCCTGGAAAAGCTCTCTTGCTGGCGGGACTTGGACAGGAGAATATCCGGTGGAAATTGCTGGTGTTCATCTCTCTAGGCTGTAAGTTATTTCTTCCCTGAATAAACATCTGTTCGGCCTATTTGTTTATCCTGATCCTTATTTAACCGCAATATTGATCAGTTCATAATCACCTGTCAAGTGGGACATCCTGACTGCATGACAGGCTCTGAGATCAGGCTCCTGGGATTCCTGCACTGGATTAAAAAGGCACATGTCACAGCAGTGGATCCAAGCTGTTCTTCAGCCATTCTGAGTCAGACTCCAGGAGTGGAACTCTTAGCCAGTGTTAATGTGACAAGCCGCTCACCAGTCACCAATATATGGGGATGGGATGGCACATTCCAGATGGCATCTAGGGCTCATTCATTCCTGATGCCTAATTTAGCATTCAGAATGGACAGGGCCCTAAGGGTTCAACATTCTGTGTGCCACAAAATTTTGACAAAGATAGCACTCAGGAGCAAATGCCTCAGCCTTTATATGCACTCACAGAAAATATTTCTGTATTTGTACTCCATTGGGCAGAGATCCCAGGAGGGGACGAGTGTGGAAGGGAAGAAGACAAGAACAAAGAAAGAGATGAAGAGAGAAAAGCATTAAAAATGAGCTGAGGGTTGTGACATTGAACTATGGACTGGACACAGTGGGACTGACTCTGATAAGGCGGTTTGGTTGGGATGGTGAATGGAATGGGATGAGATGTAAACACTACATTGGTTCTGCCTCCACCAAGCAAACACGGACTCATGCATCTTTGCAAAGGCTAAGACTGACTTCATATTTATCTCATTTGAAATCCCTCCAGTCATCCTTAGCATGAGTAACAATTCCTCACCTCTATTCCCCCCCCATGCTAACTTTCTAACCTTCCTGGTTAAGACATATGCATATTAATAAACAATAGACTTTTTTTAAATGCATCTGAAGCTTCACTATCAAGAAGAAGGAGGAGATGGAAGAAGTACAACAATAACCACGAGTAAGGCTTCTAATTGCAAGCTTAGCAGCTAGAAGAACCATGATTAAGGCTACTAGCCAGGAGGTAGTAGCCCAGGCCTCGAATCCCAGCATTTGGGAGGCAGAGGCAGGAAGACCTCTGTGGTGAGTGCATGGCCAGCATGGTCTACAAGAGTAAGTACTAGAGAGTTTCTAAAGCCACAGAGAAACCCTGTCTCAAAAATCCAAAGCGGGTGCGAGAAGGGGGCTACTAAATGCAAGCTTAGCAGTTATCTGAAGAAATGTGAGCATCACCCTAGTAATCTTATCCCACATAAGACGGTCCAGGCTACTAACGGACTTTGATTAAAAACAGTATGTTAACAAAAACAGTATTTTATTATCTCCTGCCACCTCATAAAACACCCCTTACAACTCTACCCTAGACCTTTGGAAAACAGGTGTGGTTGCCTTGAATCTGCTGGAACCACCTAATAGGTACAGCACAATTCAATGAGTAAAGCAGTGACTACTATAAGAGTGATGTCAGATGTCTAAAATAGAGTAAGTCAGGTAAGAAAACTGGCATAGACTATGACCCAGGAGCTACCAAGATCAATTGTATTTGGAAGCTATAGTTTATAAGTGGTCTGGGAAGATGTCAGGAAAAATGGGAAAGAGTGGAGGGGTAGACCAGAGAGACCAGGAAAAGTACCATAAGACCAGTGAGGAGGTAGCCATGGCCTGTGAGGAAAATCTCTAGTCTAGACCAGTTTTATCTTTGCAGGTTGCCTTAGTTAGGGTTTGTTTTCTGTGATAAAACACCATGAACAAATGTCACTAGGGAAAGAAAGGGTAAATTTGGCTTATATTTCCACTTTGCTATTCATCACTGAAGGAAGTCAGGACAGGAATCAAACAGGGCAATTGCCTGCAGGCAGGAGCTGATGCAGACTCTTTAGACCTGTGCTGCTAACTGACCTCTTTTCTTAACAGAATCCTACTCCACAAGCCCAGGGATGGCCCCACCCACAAAAGTCTGGGCCATCCCAAATTGATCCTAACTGAGAAAATGCCTTGGAGCCAGATTTCAAGGAGGCATTTTTTCAGCCAAGGCCCCTTCCTCTCCAATGACTATCTTGTGTCAAGTTGACACACAAAACCAGCCTTTCCAGAAGCACACAAACATGGTTTTCTGTGTTGTTTGCAATACTGGGAACTAAACCCCGCCCTTGAACCAGCAAGGAGAACTCTGTACCGATGACCTATATTACCACACTTTTTAAAAGTTTTCCTTGTTTGCTTGGATGATTGGCTTTGATTATTATTGGTTTTTTCCTTACAATGTAATTTCAACCTTGATAGCTCAGCTGGTTGGGAAATGCCAGTTCTCTCTGCCTCAGCCTCACAAATGCGAGCATTATAGACATAATATAGGCATGTTCGACCATGGCCTCTCAGAGAATTACTGGGTGTGAAAATACCACACATGAGCAAGGTTTAAGAAGCAGCCTCTGACACTTCAAAACTTTATGTACTCACAGCCAGGTCGACGAAAGAAGGATGGGCTAACAAGGACACACATGCATTGGAGGCTGGTTAGATGGAGAAGCTGTGTCCTGCTGCTAGCATGACTAAACAGGTGGGGACCAGCCTGCAAGCACAGGCTCAGAGAAATGGGAAGTAGGAAGGGAAGCGGGAGAAGCCTGTTAGCTCCCAAATATCAGTGGCAAGTTTGGCACAGTTGAGTACCAGAAAAGTGGTTGCTTGCCTTCTTGGTTTTTTTGACCTTACATAAACCACCATCATCCTCCTGGTACCTCAGGGTCATTTTTAAAATAAAAATTATGAGTGAAATATATGAGGCATAAAGTTTTTATGTGTGGCTTCACCCAGAGTTTTGGATCTCTAGCACTGTCTTCCAAACCAGGTACCAGGCACTTCCCAAGGCTGTTCCTACCACAGCAAACTCCAGCTAGCCCTAAAAAGTGTACACTGTCAGCCCATTGGCTAGCTGAGGACACAGTCCGACCTACCAAGAACTAATGCTTCTGTAGGTGGATCATAAGGCTGGAACTCCCTCCTCCAAATTATTTGTGTCTTCTGAATTTATACTCACCCTGAGCTTAAACCCACATGAACAAGAAAGAACCACAATTTTTTTTTTTTTTAGAGTTGGCTTTTCACTGTTAGATGAAGTATGACTCTATGGGTCGCACAATTGAGGTTTCTTACCTTCAAGGTTTTGCACAGTGTTATTAGTCAACTTCCTGTTGCTGCTGTCTTAAGCTTTTAGGACTATAACTTCCAGAACCGTAGCTGCTGCATGCTGCCATAATGATGATTAATTGAACCTCTGAAGTTTGAACTGAGACTCCTCAATTAAATGATTTTATTGTTTATTCTTGTTTTGTTTTTAAACGTTGTCAGGGCCCATGTTGTCTCTTCACAACAATACAAACCTCACAAAGACAGAAGTTACTACCAGGGCCTGGGGTATTGCTGTGACAGGCTGGGCCTATGATACAGTTCCTCAGATATGTTCTCAGTAGTGTTGTTCTGCAAGCTTTACTCTCCCTTTATGCCTCTTCATAGTGATTTCTTTCTCAGGGGTATAAGCAATTTGAAGAGCCAAGAAGTGGTGCATGTTTCACTCCCATTCATTTCCCTCTAAAATGACTAGTTGAATACAGCATGGAGACCATGTCATGATGTAAGTGTGAGAAGCACCAGGATTTTATAACTCTATTGGAAAAGAAGAAGACGTTTCTAATGTGAGTAACACACTTACTCTTCCACACATGTATGGGTTATTTTAGGATGCAATGACCTATGATGATGTACACATCAATTTAACTCAGGAAGAGTGGGCTTTGCTGAATACTCCCCCACAAAACAGTCTACAAGTATGTGATGCTGCACACTTACAGAAATCTCACTGCTAAAGATAAGATTGCATTTTCCTTCTTGTTTGAAAATAAGGGGACAGGTTTCCTTGCTCATTGATACTATTGTCTAATTTCAATTGAGTAAAGACAAAATTAGTTCTGAGAATTTTTTAATATATTAACTTACATTTTGTACTATTTTGATTAATATATCATATATATTCTGGTCTTATATTTCAGGCTACATTTGGGAAGAATTTCCTATTGAAGAACATTGTCAACGTTCTAGAAAAAAAAATGAATGGAAATACATTAATTTATACAAAATAACCTCTGAAACAATTTTAATTTTTCATGCAACTTTTACATAAAAACAACAGTGTAAATAAGCACAGCTTAAACTTTACTAATTTTCTTAATTTCTCACAAACAAGTACCTCAATGTCACATAGCTATTCTGTGTTTTCAAGGAATTCCTGTGCAAAAAAGACAAGGATACAATGACTAAACACATACCACTGTTTGAATTAGAGCCCCATGAAAGATATGCTGTTTTTTGCAAGACCTAGTTTCTCTGTATAGCAGTACCTGTCCCCGGAATTTATTCTGTAGACCAGCTGGCCTTGAACTCAAACATTTACATGCCTCTGCCTCCTGAGGGCTGGGATTAAAGTTTCACCTTTGGGAAACATAAAACCATTTGGGATACATGAGGAATAGTTATTACAAATCTCGGAGGCTCTGAATAATCATATCAGGGTAAATTGAGTGGCACTGGTCTTTCTGCAGTGAAAACAAGAGGTACGGATGTTGCTGCCTTATTTGAGACAGCAGGCATACAGGCATTTAAGGGGCTTGGATAGGAAACTAAGTAGGTATAAGCATCTGCACCTCCATGATATATGCCTGAAGACATGAACTCAATCATCAGAACACATCAATGGGAGATATGTCTTATGGCATCTGCATTCCTCAAATGCACATCCTGAGCAAACATAATGATAAATAGTAAGAATAATATTTAGTCATTCTTACTGGGGTAGCGCAGGCTCTTCCTGATTTTGATTATTTAGAGCTCTTTCTGCAAAATTTGAGTTTATGTGAGTTTTGACATCCTAGGTAGTTTTGTTGTGTTGTCTTTTGTTTTATTCCCATTGGCTCCAGACCTTTACCAACCATTTTCTCTATCACAGGAAATTCTGGATAGGATTATTACTGAAGAGGAGGGAAGCCTCTTGAGACAGCTTATCAAAAGCATATATGTTGCAATCTTGGCATTGTGCTGACCTTGCCCCCAAACTATGGGCAGGACATGCATGCCCAACATGTCCAAATCATGGATACCTCTTCTCTCCCTCTTCTGTGCTCTGTGTAGGCTAACTTTTTTCACCACCGTTCTTTTCCCTCCAACAATGAACTCCAGGTGGCCTCGTTGAGTTTCTTGTTTGTGTTTCATTGCTAACTGCTGTAGCAAATGAACAACAATATCCATCTTTCAGGAAGAATTGAGTACCCTTTGTTTTGAGTTTACAAGTGAAACCAGATTTCAGGTTTGTCAGTTCAGAGTGCTTGGGAGCTGGTGGGTATCTAAGACAGAGGAATGTGTTGTCAGTTTAGCAATGCAAATGGAAAGCATTCTAGTTGGAGGAGGGATATATATGGCAAATGTGGAAGGCAGTTAACCTATTCACCCTGCTTATAATATTTCTGTTTTACAGAGCATAATAATATTTTAACTTTAGAGAAATGGGAGGCATTGATGTTTATTTGAAAGAGGGGGTATGGAAACATTGAATAAATGGATTAATTTGTAAAGTACTTCCCTCAAAGCCATGAAAACCTCAATTCAATCCTCACAATTCTTGCAAATTAAGCCAGATTGCCGGGTTGTGGTTTATGCCTTTAGCACCAGTACTTTGGAGGCAGAGGCAGAAAGGTCTCCATAGGACAGCCTGTTCTACAGAGTAAGTTTCAAGACAGCCAGGGCATCACATAGGAACCTTGTCTCAAGTGAAAAAAAAAACATAATGGTTGCATATACTTCTAACTTCAACATTGAGAGGCAGAGATAGGTGGAATGAGAAACTTCATCTCCAAAATACCCAAAAATAAGACAGCAGCTGAAGATAGGTTGAGCAGTTGTGAGCATTTTCTGCTCTTGCATAGGAGCAGGTTTCAGTTTCCAGCCCATGTGGTGGCCTACAACTGTCCTGAACTGCTATTCCAGGGAATCCAGCACCGACTTGTGACTTCAGTGGTCACCAGGTTCACAAGCATCACACTTAAATACATGTAGGAAAGAATCTCATAGTCTTGTAAGTTAGTCTTTATATCAAAAAACAAGGTAGACAGTATCACCCCAAACTTGATTTCTGTCCTCCATTCATTCTTCATATATATATGTCTGTGCTACCATCCACTGCCACAGAATAAAGTAGGTATGTAAGAGCCAAGTATATGTAGTGATACAAATAGTTATTACCAGACAAACTTTAAACTTTGTGGCTCTTTTAATGATCAACGCTGTACACCACTCAGCCATCCAGAATGGTTCTGAAAATATGGGACACCCAGGAAGAGTTGAATGATAATGATGAGGTATCTCCTGTTCCAATTACTATTAAAGTAAAAGCCTACCACCCATGTCTGTAGATGGAGTAAGACTAGCAGTCTAGATGGAGTAAGACTAGCGTGGTCAGTGCTACAGAAGGACTACCTCACTACAGACCATGACATTAGAGCATTTTCCTTAAGTTAATATAAATGATGTAAATTTGCCACGTAAAAAAGACTTTTTTTTTTTTTTTCTTAAACACTCAATTTTACTCATGTGAATTTAGGCACATGAGAACCTTTGGAGTATACTATTAGATCTGTTTTCCCTGAATATAAGGCAATTTTTAAACAATGATAAGTGAAACTATATTTTTACAATATACAACTAGTACTCACTCTACTGCCTTCTTTATCCACTAGGAATCAAGCAGGATCTACTGTATTCATAGTAATTGGCAAAGAGGTGATCATGGGAATATTAGTGTAAGTATTGTGTAATTTGAGTACTGTATTAAAAGTGAAAAACTGGCTGCATCTATACTTGCAATATAGATTCTGCTGAGTACATATTGCTTTTGTCCCATTTGTGAGGATGGAATTTCATTAAGATTGTTGTTAACTTGGAGCAGGGCAATAATTCAGGGGTATTTTACTACAGTATAAATTGGAGCAATCTGTATTTACTACCAAAGATATTACATGCAGGGCTATAATTCAGGGGTATTTTACTACAGTATGAATTGTAAAAGGAAGTTGAACATGGTGACTGATACCTGTAATCGTAGCACCTGAAAATGGGGTTGGAGTATCAGGACCCTGAGGTATTTCTTTGCCACATAGCACAAGTCAAGCAAGAAACGAAGTCATAATTGTTCTTTCTTGCTAGAAGTATTAGGTGATCCTTTTTTCATTATTTTCTGCGGCATAACCTACATTTTTGCCAGTTTATCTCTGTGTAATAGCCCTGCCCATCTTAGAACTTATTTTGTAATCAAGGGTGGCCTCCAACTCACAGATAACCACTGCTCTTCTGCCTCCCAAGTGCTAGAATTAAAAAGGTATGCCACCAGCCCAGGCTTAAACTGCCTTGTATGTAAATTTAACCATTTGGCATTCCTATTATTTTGTAGTTCCATTACCATCCTTGCACCTTACTATAGTCATATCTGGTTTCATAAACAAAGAAAGAGACAAGTCTCCATTAACTAGAAAAGAATTGGACCCTCAAGTAGAATTTCTCAAAAAATGTAAAAAACGAGAGAAATCAGAAACATAAACTACTCTTATAACAATATGAGGAACTCTGTAAACCTCTTCATATGCCTGTGTATGATGTGGATATCACTTCTGACCCCACCATAGAGAAGCTGAACCTGTTCCAACAACATGTGGCAACTTGGAGGCAAGCAAAGTTATGCTGCTGCATTCATTGCCCCATAAAATATCATTGGACTTTTATGTATCTCATAATAATTTTATTTATATTAAGACTTTAGGAATTAACAGTTTGTCAACATTAATAAACAAATCATATTGTATATGAAAAAGTTGGAACTAACTTCTGATTCAAGGTTTGGAAAAGATGTAGTGTGTGAATTTCAAAGTGTATTTTCTTTGTCATTGCAGAGTATTTTGGCACTACATACGTCGCTTTTGCAGGTAATATGTGCTCAGATTATGCAGTATCAATTCACTTGTATTTATCAATTTGAAAAACCTGACAGCTTTTGCCTTAATTCTAAATAAGGAGCCAGTGTGTATTAAGGGAGGCAGAGGCAGGCATCACTTCAGTTTTAGGCCAGCCTTGTATACAGAGTGAGTTTGGGGACAGGCATGGCTACACAGCGAAACCCTTTCTCGAGTAAACAAACAGAAAGGGCACAGTACAGGGACAGAAAAGTTGAAGACAACCAACCATAATACAATATGGAATATATCTGTTTGTTTAGTATGTTTGTGTGTGTGTGTGTGTGTGTGTGTGTGTGTTACAGGGAGAGAGAGAGAAGCAGAGAGAGACAAGAGACAGAGCAAGAGAGAGATCATGTGTCAAAGTCAATTCAATTCCAAGTGTCCATCTTATTTATCATGTTCTCATTTATGAAGGTAGACTTTACTGCCACTGAGACTTAACAGAACTCTCTCACCTTTCCAGTGCTAATATGTAGTTGGACTTTCTTGTCAGATTTTGTTGGAACAATCCGTCCCCAAATGATGACACAGACATTTCTAAATTATGAAAGATTGGCCTTTAACTTAACCTTGTTCCCAACGATTTCCTATAACTTAACATATGTCTATTAGTCTATTGTCTATTATTCTGTATTCGCAGCTCCCTCCCTGTCTTCCTGGCATGGGTTCAGGCCTAGATTCATTCCCCTGAGTTTTTCTCTCAGCCTAGCAGTCCTGCCTAACCATTCCTTTTGAGCTATTGGCCATTTAGCTTTTTATTAAACCAATTAAGTGCCTTAGGCAGGCAAGGAAAAAAGCACCATATTTTCACATGATGATCAAATGTCCCAAAAGTTTAGTTTTTAATCATCCCCTTCTAGATTCAGCATTTTGCTTGATCTCAGGTCCTTAGTGTTTGTACTTTATTGACTGAGATACCTACTCAGCCCCTATTTTGCTTTTTTTGGTGATAGAGGCTGAACTTAAATCTTGTAGTATCAGGAATTCTAGACCCTAGCCAATGACCCCTAATTATAGCCCATAACTTACTACTTTTTAATTTAGAAAAAAAATCTAACTCACCTTTTGTGTGAATAAGAAATGTAATAAAAATTAATGAATGTCTCAGAATGCATATCACTAGCCATTTTAACTAAACTAATGCTTATTTATGTTAACAATATAAAATTTTAATCCTGAGATGATCATGGTGTTACATGCCTTTGAACCAAGTACTCGGGAGCCAAAAGCATGACTCTCAATGAATTCCAGGCCAGTCACAGATATATAATGAGGCCCTTTCCTAAAAACACAACAATGGAAGAGATAGATGACTAAAAGTTCAAGCACATTGACTGTACTTACAGAGGATATGAGTTAATTCCCAACAACCACATGGTAGCTCATATCCATCTACAATGAGATTTGGTGCCCTCTTCTTTTCTACCAGCAGACATTCAAGTAGGATACTACATATGATAAATAACTTTTAAACATGAAATAAAATATCCTACTGGATACTTGAAACCCATCACTGGGCCTGTGCTAGAGAGACCTTAGCTAAAGACAGCCAGACCTCTGTTAGATCCGCCAATCTTCTTGGGAACATTCTGAGTCCCTGCATACCAATTTTTTTTAATTAACTGATTATTTTTTTATGTTATATGTCGATTCCTATCCCTCCCTCCCTCCCCTCCCTCCCATGCACCCTGACCACCCTCCCCTCCCATTCACCCCCACTCCATATATAGGGCTAGGCCATCCAGGTGGGGTCATGTATTTCTGACAATGAGAGTTCAGTTTAGGGTATGGTTAGTGTTAGGGTGCGTGTTATGGTTGGTGTTAGCATTAGGGTTGGGTTCCTGAAGCCCAAGAAAGGAGTGAGAGCCCATGCTGAAGTAAACTTCAGATAGGAGAGCCATCTATGTAATTATTTGGGACCTTTGCTAAGCAATCAGTGGGATAAGAGATGTGGGAAGAAATATTTGAGACACACAGATATAATGTGACAAAGAGCCTCAGGTCAACACCTCTACCAGAGATAATGAGGGAGCAGTGCCCTGCTGACATCTTGCACCTGGGTTTGCCCAAGGATCCAGAGCTCTTGGGGTTTGTACTGCAAAAGGAATGGGGGAAATGTGGGTAGGAGCAAGATGTGTAAACTGATTCATTACCTGTGAGGTCTAGACAGAGAGGGAAACTTTGGAAAAACAGGGAGAGCCAGAATCAGGGTTTGATGAGACAGCAGAACCTGGAGCCCATGAGACAGAAAGGTGGAACTGGAGCCCAGGTCTGATGAAGGCACATGAATTTCCCATCCTGTAGCGATTGTTGCTTCAAGGGATGGAGTCACCTTTGATACATGTGACCTTCCTGGCAGAGGATGAGGAGCTGTAGCTCTGGAGAACCCTGACATGAGCTTGGTCAGCACCCAAAGAGGGATCAGAGGCAAGGAGAAAGTCTCATCCTTTTCTGAGGAAGCAGTGCAGAATGCAATGTAGGGCTCCATCCCACACAGCTGCCTGCAGTCTAAGCATAGAGAGGAATGCTGCATGGCAGGCATTATCAGTGAACTTCCAGGCCAGGACTGCCTAGTAGAAATTGTACAATGATGTTCTGTGTCTTTCCAGTCCACACACAGAAGCCAGTAGCTACAAGTGGCTAAATGATTGTCATAATTAACAGTAAATTCCAGGCTGTTTCTTGACCAAAAATAGGCTTTGCTGCAAGTTTGTGGTGTTGCGGAATACTTGGCAAATGAAATTCCACATGATGATGCTATGCACACTAGTTACTGTAGTGAGGCTACCCTGGACGTAATATCAAAATCCTGGAGACTGTAAGGATGTGGGCAGCTTCTGAAAAGGTCAGAGTACTTAGTGTGAGATACATGACCCAAGAAATATAGGAGAAGAGCCATTTTAAAATTCGTAATATCTATCTAAAAATACATAAGAAAAACAATAGCTTCATATACATAGTAGTATCAAAGTTTCAGTTTTACTTTCAAAAATAAATGTGCATGCATTTGTTACTGAGTGACAGGAGCCTTTAGAACCCAGAAGAGGGTATCAGATCCCCTGTTAAAAGAATTACAGATAGTTGTGAACCACCATGTGGGTGCTAGGAATTGAACCTGGGGTCCTCTAAGTGCAGTTAACCACTGAGCCAGATCTTGGTGCCCCAAGCCCTGCAGAGATGCATTTGTTCTGAAAAGTGAATTTTATGTGTTCCGTCGGGACTGTGGCTGATATGTGTGGTGTTCCTCGTCAACTGTGCCATCTGCATGTTGTTCAACATGGAGGCTGGGAACTACTTGTTTGACATCTTCGATGCCTATGCAGCAACGCTGTCCCTGCTGTTTATCATGCTGGTGGAGATCACAGCTGTGTGCTACGTGCATGGCGTAAAGAGGTTAGGAGACCCCAGATCCTGCCTGCTACAATGGGCAGATCTATAAGAAAATCATCATTCTTCTATGCCCATGCCTGTTTTAGATACCAGAACTGGCAGTTTGTCATCTGCCCTCAGATCTCAGCTATCTCTTGCTTCCTCAGTTTACCTGTATCCAACAGTTTCTTTTTTCTATCCTTTTCCTTTTTTTTTTTTTTTTCCTTTGGCCATTTTGTATCCTGGTGTGTTTCCCTGATGGCGCTACTATATTTGTGGCTTTCTGGGAGGGGACTCAGTCTCCATGACTAGATTCTGTGATCTTCCTACATCAGAGCTTTTCAAGAAGCCTGCACAGAGTCCAGTTTGAAATGTTAGCCCAGGGACTTGTCAGAGTTTTACCTTGTTGCCTGGCCAGCAGTGGGTTATTTTTTTACCTTCCCAGGGATGGGATATATTTCTGCCTCTGATATTACTAATTAGGGCCCCCTCCAAGCCTGGGCATGATCATATCATTTGGGGATCTTGGGAAAACTGGACAAGTGCCTGCTATAGGTTTTAGGTTAGGAGATCTGGGTTGAGGTCCAAGCACTCAGAAGTTCCTTGGTGTTCTCGGCCTACATGCTGAGACCCACTAGTGGGGGGGTTGGTTTACCAGTTTTCTGCCAAGCACTAGCAGCAGCAGTAACAAGGAACCCTATGGAAACTCAAGTCCTCCAGTCACCCAGCCCTGCTGAGTGAGGTCATATAAGGGGATTCAGAGGTTGTTTGGTTGTGATCTGGGTCAAAGGGCTATGACATCCCTTCTTCCGTAGATTATTCTGATGGTTTGGGCTTAGGTAAAAGTCAGACATGACACTCTAAACGGCAGGCTATCCATTGGAAAACCCTTCCCTCTGTCTGTTGAAGAAGCATTAGTGTCCCATGACATACTGAGGCATTTCCAGTAAGTTTGGTAATCACAATAGTGCACACCACAGCACAAGGATTCAGCCTTGAAAATGCTTGGGAAGCAAAGATAAGGATTATAATTGACTGCACTTCAAAAGTGACTGTTTTCATCCTCTACTCTTAGGCACTCCCTCAGCTTATCACATTTTCAAGCTTTTAACGATCAGGAGACCCATTTCTGGATCACCCAAGGTTAAGAGGTTTAAATGGTCATCTAGAAAAAAAATGCCAGTTTTCAGGGAGAAAGTGACTGGGCATGAAGTGGATTCTTCAGAGTAGAAGTAAGTTAAAGAGAGGCCAGGATCTCGGCTCCCTGGGGTGACAGAAGAAAGGACACAGTTACATCCTGGAAGTGATGGAAAGCAATGGCAAAGATGGAGGTACATGGGAATCTTGCAGTTCTTTTGTTGGTCCAGACAATAGCAAGGAGGAAGCTTTGGCTCATTCAGGAGGCAGCGCCATGTAGTGGCCATCGGTAACAGAAGCCACCTTGATTATGCTTTAGCTCGCTAACTCCATAGGGGTTGTGTGGAGTTAGAGGGCACAGGTGGACAAATAAGACAGAATCACTTTCCTAGATCTGAATTGGCTTCATTCTGTAGTTAGAAAACATACTGGGCAAGACAAAATTCAGCATGTTCTACCCTCATATGTGCAGGATATCAAGAGAAAAGAAAATTATATATAGAAAGTGGAAATGAGGGGGCTGGAGGGATGGCTCACTGGTTCAGGCAATGGGGATATACACCTTTAATCCCAGCAACCATACTAGCTAGCCAGTCAGTGGTGGCACATGCCTTTTAGTGGATTTCTGTGAGTTCGAGACCTCCCATGGACAGACTAGAATGAAGCAGTCTAAAAGCTTAACAGAGCTCATGGCTTTAATCCCAGCTCTAGAGAGGTATGTATATAAAAGTCAGGAACCCAATGTCTCAGGCTGCCTGCGTTGTGAGATTTAAACTCTACCCACCCTGAGGTTTGCTAGAGATGGAAAGCCTTAGGAGTGATAAGAAAACCTGGAAAGAGTTAAATATTGACTCTGCCATGTTGTGCTACAGAGAGTTATCTGACAACACTAAGCCCTGCCACCCAGGTATGAAAGGGATTGCTGACTACCACCTTGGAGGCTTAATCTGGCCGGGTACATGACCAGAGCCTGGCATGTGATAGCACCTAGGTAAATTGTAGTTTCCTCCCAAACCAATCCACACTCCATTTAAATCCACTTCTCACAGGGGCTACTTTATTGGTATCTTCAGCATTCCTAGACATTCAGCCATTATGACATCCCCCAATGAGCAACACCCTGACTATTGTTGTTTTCTGATCTGAAATCCCCTGCAAAGCAGCTCCTATAGCTGATGTGGGAACTCACCCTCCACAGCAGAACTAGAGATCTATGGCTCTTGTTGACATCCACTGTGGGATTACTCAGGGAGTCTCAGACCAGGACAAATGGTGCCCACGTGGCTAATAAGAACTTACACTAAAAATTTAACAAAAGCTTAAAAATAGGTTTTACAAACAAAAGAAGAGAGACAAGCAAGGTTTCTTGTTAACAGCATTTTTCTCGGTTGGACTCTGACTTGCAAGAGAGAAGCAGATTGCGCGGCTCCCTATTGACCAATGGTGCTTTATTATTAACCAGTATGAGAAACATATACAGAATGACATGTCCCATCATCGCCTCTTTTCTGTCTAAATACAAAGAAGGGTTTTAAGCTTAACATAGCAAAATATATTATACAACAGTTATCAAGTATAATCACAGTTAACAATATTTAGTCCATTAACGTTTAGCAAGATTTGAAGAAAATATTCCATCATCTATTTTATCTTTGTGTGTCTAAACATATCTTTAATCCTAACTAATGAACTATAACCATAACTATCTGTCTTCAACTCCTTCAAAGACCACAGAAGGATAGTATATAAACTCTAGAAATGCAGAGACATCTTGCCTTGTCAGTCACCTGAAGTTCTTCTGTAATCTTCCATCTTTAGACCACAGGCCATAGTGTGTCTGGCAGACTCTTCAGCAAAGCAGTAAAGTTTAAACTGTCTTCTTGTATTGGCAGTTTGTCAGTCACTTTTCTCTGTGTCCTGCAGACTGTGTGGCAGACTCTTCAATGAAGCAGGATCTTTGTAGCAATGTCCATCTTGAATCAGCAGTCACTTTTCGTTGTGTCCTGCATGTCCAGCTTATATTATATAGCATAAAGTCAAACAGTCCAGACAAGAGCAGTATCTTGTCCAAATGGCTAGTCTTGCCATATTGGAAGTAAATGCCAGAATGAATTTCTTCAATGTTTATCTTCCTTTCTGACGAAGGTGGTGTTGCCAGGAACAATTATGTCTCATTGTCAAGAAAAACCCTAAACCATTTTAAATGCCATATTCTGTAGGTCTTTGAAAGGTTTGAAGTATTTCTATCTATCTCAAATACATGTCTGTGTATCTTGAAAACCTAACTAACCTAACTATAAGCTTTGACTATCATAGGTAATTATCTATAATCTATACTACATTATACATTACATTTCTAACTGAGCTATATAAACACAATACCTAAACAAAAGGAGAAATATACATATCGCAAAATTTACCTTAAATTGTATCAATAAATGAAAATCCATTCCAAAACAAAGTATTCATATCTATACCATAATCCCCTTTTTACCTTTAAAAAAATTGGTTGTGATCATTAACCATTTATAACCAAGTCCATTTAAATGAAAACAAACATTTATAAACAATATTTGGGAATTTGGGTGTCGTTCTTTCCAAACTACTTCCTGCTGACAGGGGGCATTGTCATTGGGGATTATACGAAGACACAGACATCCTGGCTATAGTCTGCAAGGCTGTCTTGTTCAAACTCTTGAATGTTGGATCACCAGGAACTCTGTTTCAGGGGGTCTGGCATGATCAAACCACATTAGTCTGGAAGGAATCCACAGCTTTTTATTTTCTGTGGAAACAAAAATAGAAATCCTTTTCCCCAGTAACTTGTCCTTGAACTTAAATTTTTGAGTCAAAGCATTTTTAAAATATATAAATTGAATTAATCCAGCAGCATTTCCTTTATCAGTTGTTATTTTCTCAGCAGTCAAACAATGCAGAGACAACACAATAGCATACAGTAACCAGATTCTCTCTGAGCTTTTCATCTTTACGTGGCTTTATTATTAGTCTGTTTATTTTACTTTTATTTTTTCATTTTTTGACACAGGGTTTCACTGTGTAACTCTTATCTGTCCTGGAATTTACTCTGCATACCAGGTTTACTTTGCAAATCACAGAGATCTGCTTGCCTTTGTCTCTTGAGTGCTGGGATTAAAGGCATGTGCCACCACACCCAGCTCCTCTCTGTCTTTTTAAAGCCTTTTTTTTTTCCTCCCAAGCCTACGTATTTTTTAAAACACACTGTAAACTTTAAGCACTTTTTCTTAATGTGAATCTGTCTTTACTGTAAATCTTTTTATAGCCATGAGTCTTTTATCAGGTAAACAACATTGCTAAAATGAAAGTCTTTATTGTTTCTGCCACGGTTTATAAAAGATGGCGGCGGCAATTTTCCCGCCAGCACTGAAAGCTGTGCACAATGCCTTGGTCTGCATGCTGTTGGCTTGGAGATGTGCTCACTACCATTGGAAGCTCTGATACACACCAATAAATTGTTAGCAGTGCTTCTTTAAAGCCATGAGCCCCACATGGGCGCGATTTGTCCTGGTGTGGTGTTCCTCGTCAACTGTGCCATCTGCATGTTGTTCAAATGGAGGCTGGGAACTACTTGTTTGACATCTTTGATGCCTATGCAGCAACGCTGTCCCTGCTGCTTATCATGCTGGTGGAGATCATAGCTGTCTGCTATGTGCATGGACTAAAGAGGTTAGGAGACCCCAGATCCTGCCTGCTACAGTGGGCAGAAAAGCTGCAGGGTCACATCTATAAGAAAATCATCTTTCCTCTGTGCGCATGCCTGTTTTAGATACCAGAACTGGCAGTTTGTCCTCTGCCCTCAGATCTCAGCTATCTTTTGCTTCCTCAGTTTACCTGTATCCAACAGTTTCTTTTTTCTATCCTTTTCCTTTTTTTTTTTTTTTTTCTTCTTTGGTCATTTTGTATCCTGGTGTGTTTCCCTGATGGCGCTACTATATTTGTGGCTTTCTGGGAGGGGACTCAGTCTCCATGACTAGATTCTGTGATCTTCCTACATCAGAGCTTTTCAAGAATCCTGCCCAGAGTCTAGTTTGAAATGTTAGCCCAAAACATCTCAGAGTTTTAGCTTGTTGCCTGGCCAGGAGTGGGATATTTTTTACCTTCCCGGGGATGGGATAAATTTCTGTGTCTGATATTACTAATTAGGGCACCCTCCAAGCCTTGGCATGATCATATCATTTGGGGATCTTGGGAAAACTGGACAAGTGCCTGCTATAGGTTTTAGGTTAGGAGATCTGGGTTGAGGTCCAAGCACTCAGAAGTTCCTTGGTGTTCTCGGCCTACAGACTGGGACCCAGTAGTGGGGGGTTTGGTTTACCAGTTTTCTGCCAAGCACTAGCAGCAGTAGCAACAAGGAACCCTAGGGAAACTCAAGTCCTCCAGTCACCCAGCCCTGCTGAGTGAGGTCATATAAGGGGATTCAGAGGTTGTTTGGGTGTGATCTGGGTCAAAGGGCTGTGACATCCCTTCCTCTTCCTTAGATTATTCTGATGGTTTGGGCTTAGGTAAAAGTCAGACATGACACTCTAAATGGCAGGCTGTCCATTGAGAAACACTTCTCTCTGTCTCTTGAAGAAGCACTAGGGTCCCATGACATACTGAGTCATTTCCAGTATGTTTGGTAATCAGAATGGTGCACACCACAGCACAAGGATTCAGCCTTGAAAATGTTTGGGAAACAAAGAGAAGGGTTATAATTCACAGCACTTCCAAAGTGACCTTTTTTCATCCTCTACTCTTATGCACTCCCTCAGCTTACCACATTTTCAAGCCTTTAACGATCAGGAGACCCGTTTCTGGATCACCCAAGGTTAAGAGGTTTAAATGGTCATCTAGAAAAAAAAATGCCAGGTTTCAGGGAGAAAGGGACTGGGCAGGAAGTGGATTCTTCAGAGTAGAAGTAAGTTAAAAAGAGGCCAGGACCTCGGATCCCTGGGGTGACAGAAGGACACAGTTACATCCTGGAAGTGATGGAAAGCAATGGCAAGTATAGAGGTACACAAGAATCTTGCAGTTCTTTTGGTGGTCCAGACAACAGCAAGGAGGAAGCTATGGCTCATTCAGGAGGCAGCGCCATGTAGTGGCCATCAGTAACAGAAGCCTCCTTGCTCTGCTTTGGCCAGCTAACACCATAGGGGTTGTGGGGAGGTGGAGGGCACAGATGGACAAATAAGACAGAATCACTTTCCTAGATCTGAATTGGCTTCATTCTGTAGTTAGAAAACATACTGGGCAAGACAAAATTCAGCATGTTCTACCATCACATGTGCAGGATATCAAGAGAAAAGAAAATTATATATAGAAAGTGGAAATGAGGGGGCTAGAGTGATGGCTCACTGGTTCAGATATCTAGCTGCTTTTCCAGAGGACATGGGTTCAACTGTCAGCACCCACATGTCAGCTCACAGCTGCCTGTAACTCAAGCTCCTGAGGATCTCCCTCTCTGTCTCCCTCTGTCTCTGTCTCTGTCTCTCTCTCTCTCGCTCTCTCACACACACACACTGCGACACATATGCAAACATGCACTGGCATGCATGCGAGCAAAACACAAATGCATATAAAATAAAATTTTAAAAAGAAAATGTTAATGTAGTATACAGAGTGCTTATTGGGTAAAACTTATATTTGTTTTCCATGAACCTTGTTTTAAGAAGTTGGCTACCTGGCTCCCAGAGGCTGGCTGATGTGATTATCTGAGATTCAGCAGCTTGTTATAAGAATGAAGTCCATTTTATATAAAGTTAGATTAAAGTTCACAGTGTACAATGACACCATTAGTCCAATTTAAGTGCATCTTTAGGTCAAACTACATTCGATTGAACGGAATTACCCTGAGAAAGAACTCCCTGTCCACTAATTCTCTCTTCAGGCATGTTTTTTCTAAGTCATTGATTCCAATTGTCTAGGATATGGTGCTTTGGGTTTTAGTCATGGGCAGGAAAGTGAGATCAGAGTACCCCAGTAGGGAGTATTTTAACACTGACATTGTTTAGAATGGATGGCTCCTGCTAATAATAGTGAAATAATTGTTGTGTGATATCTAATATTCACTTAAAAATTTCAGTGTCATGTTATCCTTATCTGCTCCTGAAGCCTATTGCCACTGTGCTTACACCATTGAGCTAATTGACATTTTTGTATCAGTCAATGCAAAATTGTGTTCCTATAACCAAATTCCTAACACGGTCATGAGTGAGGTACTTATTTTGCTTTCTGGAGTGACAGGTGCAATCTATCATGGTGGAGAAGGATTGTACAATTCATGACAATAGTCTCATGAGCCTAAGACTCTTAACAATTGATGGACCAGGAAGCAAGGAACAGACAGGAAGTGACAGTGGGCTATAAAATCTGAAGACACTTACCCAATGGTCTACCTTCTCCAGTGAGAGCCAAGCTCTGAAAGATATATGTGGTGATAATATTATTTATCAAATTATCAAAGCTTGCCCGAGGATTCAGAAAGCACAACCATCCAAAAGCTATAGACATCAGGCAATGGTGATATACACCTTTCATCTCAGCATCTATACTAGCTAGCCAGTCAGTGGTGGCACACGCCTTTTAGTGGATTTCTGTGAGTTCCAGACCTCCCAGGGATTAACTAGAATGAAGCAGTCTAAAAGCTTAACAGAGCTCATTCCTTAATCCCAGCTCTAGAGAGGTATGTATATACAAGTCAGGAACCCAATGCCTCAGGCTGCGTTTTGAGATTTAATCTCTACCCACCCTGAGGAGAGGCAGCAGTCTGAGGTTTGCTAGAGACCTTGCAGAGACAGGAACACCCCTTTTTGGACTGAGGTAGATGTAAGAGCTAGTGGCTCAGCTGCTTTGTTTCTCTGACCTTCAGCTTGAAGCTTGAACAGCAACATCAGTCTCTGGGTTTTTATTTTTGGTGTTACAGTTACACACCAGTAAGAGTGCAGCAAAACAGGGAGGATAGACATTCCACATCTGAACTATGGTGTTCCACTCTTGTCCCCTCTGACTCACACAGGTATCTGGTGTCTTTTAATCATCTGCAGGCTGTCCAGGGCACGGGCCTGGTCTTCGTCATCTACACTTAGGCCATTTAAAAACATGGAAGTATCCCAGTTGGGGTTCTCTACTTCTTCATGTTGCTGATATTGGGTATGGGGAGCATGCTTGGAAACACAGCAGCCAACCACACCCCTCTGACAGACAGCAGGATCATCTCCATCCACTTGCCCAAGGAGGCCATTTCATAAATAATATTATCACTGCAAGTGTTGTCAGATAACTCTCTGTAGCACCACATGGCAGAGTTAATATTTATCTCTTTCCAGGTTTTCTTATCACTTCCTAAGGCTTTCCGTAGTGCCTCTCAATTCATAGTAGACTTTCCCACTACCAAAACATACAATGTCAGCCACTGGAAGGCTCACACAGCAGAGGATTAAGTGCTGGATAGGGAGCTACGTGTATTTGTACTGTGCACCACAGAGACCCAATTTCAGAAAAGAAAAATATCAAGTGCTATCAGGCTGTGAGGAACAGGGAAGAGGACACTTCCCACATGATGACTAGGACATAGGATCAGACGTGACATTATCTATTCTAGACATACAGCCATCAGAGGCACAGGAGGGTTCTCATGATCTGGGCTTGGTGGCAAGGTGGTGAAATTAAAAATGGGTCTCTGTGGTCCATATTACATGTGCATACAGCTCCTAGAACAACTAACACAAGTGGAGCTGAGATTCACACTAGCAGGAGCACAGCTACACCCCTGCAGCACTTCTGGAATTGTCTTAGAAGCAATTGGCCCCTAATTAGTCCCCTCCACTGATTTTCTTGGATTTTGCCATCCACACATGCCCTGTCTCCACTGCCTGGTGTCCTCACCTGAAATGGCCTCCTTGGGCAGGTGGCTCGAGATAACCTTGCTGTCCGTCAGAGGGGTGAGGTTGGCTGCTGTGTTTCCAAGCATGCTCCCCGTACCCAATATCAGCAACATGAAGAAGTAGAGAACTCACCCCAACTGGGATACTTCCATGTTTTTAAATGGCCTTAGTGTAGATGATGAAGGCCAGGCCCGTGCCATGGACAGCCTGCAGATGATTAAAAGACACAAGATACCTGTGTGAGTCAGAGGGGACAAGAGTGGAACCCCATAGTTCAGATGTGGAATATCCTCCGTGTTTTGCTGCACTCTTAGAGTTGTGTAACTGTAACACCAAAAATAAAAACCCAGAGACAGATATTGCTGTTCCATCTTCAAGCTGAAGGTCAGAGAAGCAAAGCAGCTGAGCCACTAGCTCTTACATCTACCTCAGGCCAAAAAGGGGTGTTCCTGTCTCTGCAAGGTCTCTAGCAAACCTCAGGGTGGGTAGAGATTAAATCTCACAACAAAGCCTGAGACATTGGGTTCCTGACTTTTATATACATACCTCTCTAGAGCTGGGATTAAAGGCATGAGCTCTGTTAAGCTTTTAGACTGTTACATTCTAGTGTGAGATCTGAGGGCAGAGGACGAACTGGCAGGTCTGGTATCTAAAACAGGCATGCGCACAGAGGAAAGATGATTTTCTTAGAGATGTGGTCACTGTAGCAGGCAGGATCTGGGGTCTCCTAACCTCTTTAGGCCATGCACATAGCAGACAGCTATGATCTCCACCAGCATGATAAGCAGCAGGGACAGTGTTGCTGCATAGGCATCGAAGATGTCAAACAAGTAGTGCCCAGCCTCCATGTTGAACAACATGCAGAAGGCACAGTTGACGAGGTACACCACACCAGGAACACAAGGTCACTGCTCATCGGTCTGGGACTCCCTGAGTAATCCCACAGTGGATGTCAACAAGAGCCACAGATCCCTAGTTGTTCTGTGGAGGGAGAGTTCCCACATCAGCTATAGGAGCTTCTTTGCAGGGGATTTCAGAGCACAAAAACAACAGCAGTCAGGGTGTTGCTCATTGGGGGATGTCATAATGCCTGAGTGTCTAGGAATACTGAAGATACCAATAAAGTAGACCCTGTGAGAAGTGGATTTAAATGTAGTGTGGATTGGTTTGGGAGGAAACTACAAATTACCTAGGTGCTATCACATGCCAGGCTCTGGTCATGTACCCGGCCAGATTAAGCCTCCAAGGTGGTAGTCAGCAATCCCTTTCATACCTGGGTGGCAGGGCTTAGTGTTGTCAGATAACTCTCTGTAGCACCACATGGCAGAGTTAATATTTATCTCTTTCCAGGTTTTCTTATCACTTCCTAAGGCTTTCCGTAGTGCCTCTCAATTCATAGTAGACCTTCCCACTACCAAAACATACAATGTCAGCCAATGGAAGGCTCACACAGCAGAGGATTAAGTGCTGGATAGGGAGCTACGTGTATTTGTACTGTGCACCACAGAGACCCAATTTCAGAAAAGAAAAATATCAAGTGCTATCAGGCTGTGAGGAACAGGGAAGAGGACACTTCCCACATGATGACTAGGACATAGGATCAGACGTGACATTATCTATTCTAGACATACAGCCATCAGAGGCACAGGAGGGTTCTCATGATCTGGGCTTGGTGGCAAGGTGGTGAAATTAAAAATGGGTCTCTGTGGTCCATATTACATGTGCATACAGCTCCTAGAACAACTAACACAAGTGGAGCTGAGATTCACACTAGCAGGAGCACAGCTACACCCCTGCAGCACTTCTGGAATTGTCTTAGAAGCAATTGGCCCCTAATTAGTCCCCTCCACTGATTTTCTAGGATTTTGCCATCCACACATGCCCTGTCTCCACTGCCTGGTGTCCTCACCTGAAATGGCCTCCTTGGGCAGGTGGCTCGAGATGACCTTGCTGTCCGTCAGAGGGGTGAGGTTGGCTGCTGTGTTTCCAAAAATGCTCCCCGTACCCAATATCAGCAACATGAAGAAGTAGAGAACTCACCCCAACTGGGATACTTCCATGTTTTTAAATAGCCTTAGTGTAGATGATGAAGGCCAGGCCCGTGCCATGGACAGCCTGCAGATGATTAAAAGACAAAAGATACCTGTGTGAGTCAGAGGGGACAAGAGTGGAACCCCATAGTTCAGATGTGGAATATCCTCCGTGTTTTGCTGCACTCTTAGAGGTGTGTAACTGTAACACCAAAAATAAAAACCCAGAGACAGATATTGCTGTTCCATCTTCAAGCTGAAGGTCAGAGAAGCAAAGCAGCTGAGCCACTAGCTCTTACATCTACCTCAGGCCAAAAAGGGGTGTTCCTGTCTCTGCAAGGTCTCTAGCAAACCTCAGGGTGGGTAGAGATTAAATCTCACAACAAAGCCTGAGACATTGGGTTCCTGACTTTTATATACATACCTCTCTAGAGCTGGGATTAAAGGCATGAGCTCTGTTAAGCTTTTAGACTGTTTCATTCTAGTGTGAGATCTGAGGGCAGAGGACGAACTGGCAGGTCTGGTATCTAAAACAGGCATGCGCACAGAGGAAAGATGATTTTCTTAGAGATGTGGTCACTGTAGCAGGCAGGATCTGGGGTCTCCTAACCTCTTTAGGCCATGCACATAGCAGACAGCTATGATCTCCACCAGCATGATAAGCAGCAGGGACAGTGTTGCTGCATAGGCATCGAAGATGTCAAACAAGTAATGCCCAGCCTCCATGTTGAACAACATGCAGAAGGCACAGTTGACGAGGTACACCACACCAGGAACACAAGGTCACTGCTCATCGGTCTGAGACTCCCTGAGTAATCCCACAGTGGATGTCAACAAGAGCCACAGATCCCTAGTTGTTCTGTGGAGGGAGAGTTCCCACATCAGCTATAGGAGCTTCTTCGCAGGGGATTTCAGAGCACAAAAACAACAACAGTCAGGGTGTTGCTCATTGGGGGATGTCATAATGCCTGAGTGTCTAGGAATACTGAAGATACCAATAAAGTAGCCCCTGTGAGAAGTGGATTTAAATGTAGTGTGGATTGGTTTGGGAGGAAACTACAAATTACCTAGGTGCTATCACATGCCAGGCTCTGGTCATGTACCAGGCCAGATTAAGCCTCCAAGGTGGTAGTCAGCAATCCCTTTCATACCTGGGTGGCAGGGCTTAGTGTTGTCAGATAACTCTCTGTAGCACAACATGGCAGAGTTAATATGTAACTCTTTCCAAGTTTTCTTATCACTTCGTAAGGCTTTCCGTAGTGCCTCTCAATTCGTAGTAGACCTTCCCAATACCACAACATACAATGTCAGCCACTGGAAGGCTCACACAGCAGAGGATTAAGTGCTGGATAGGGAGCTACGTGTTTTTGTACTGTGGACCACAGAGACCCAATTTCAGAAAAAAAAATATTTCAAGTGCTATCAGGCTGTGAGGAACAGGGAAGAGGACACTTCCCACATGATGACTAGGACATATGATCAGACGTGACATTAACTATTCTAGACATACAGCCATCAGAGGCACAGGAGGGTTCTCATGATCCGGGCTTGGTGGCAAGGTGGTGAAATTAAAAATGGGTCTCTGTGGTGCATATTACATGTGCACACAGCTCCTAGAACAAATAACAAAAGTGGAGCTGAGATTCACACTAGCAGGAACACAGCTACACCCCTGCAGCACTTCTGGAATTTTCTTAGAAGCAATTGGCCCCTAATTAGTCCCCTCCACTGATTTTCTTGGATTTTGCCATCCACACATGCCCTGTCTCCCCTGCCTGGTGTCCTCTCCTGAAATGGCCTCCTTGGGCAGGTGGCTCGAGATGACCTTGCTGTCCGTCAGAGGGGTGAGGTTGGCTGCTGTGTTTCCAAGCATGCTCCCCGTACCCAATATCAGCAACATGAAGAAGTAGAGAACTGACCCCAACTGGGATACTTCCATGTTTTTAAATGGCCTTAGTGTAGATGATGAAGGCCAGGCCCGTGCCATGGACAGCCTGCAGATGATTAAAAGACACAAGATACCTGTGTGAGTCAGAGGGGACAAGAGTGGAACCCCATAGTTCAGATGTGGAATATCCTCCGTGTTTTGCTGCACTCTTAGAGTTGTGTAACTGTAACACCAAAAATAAAAACCCAGAGACAGATATTGCTGTTCAAACTCAAGCTGAAGGTCAGAGAAGCAAAGCAGCTGAGCCACTAGCTCTTACATCTACCTCTGGCCAAAAAGGTGTGTTCCTGTCCCTGCAAGGTCTCTAGCAAACCTCAGGGTGGGTAGAGATTAAATCTCACAACGCAGCCTGAGACATTGGGTTCCTGACTTTTATATACATACCTCTCTAGAGCTGGGATTAAAGGCATGAGCTCTGTTAAGCTTTTAGTCTGTTTCATTCTAGTGTGAGATCTGAGGGCAGAGGACGAACTGGCAGGTCTGGTATCTAAAACAGGCATGCGCACAGAGGAAAGATGATTTTCTTAGAGATGTGGTCACTGTAGCAGGCAGGATCTGGGGTCTCCTAACCTCTTTAGGCCATGCACATAGCAGACAGCTATGATCTCCACCAGCATGATAAGCAGCAGGGACAGTGTTGCTGCATAGGCATTGAAGATTTCAAACAAGTAGTGCCCAGCCTCCATGTTGAACAACATGCAGAAGGCACAGTTGACGAGGTACACCACACCAGGAACACAAGGTCACTGCTCATCAGTCTGAGACTCCCTGAGTAATCCCACAGTGGATGTCAACAAGAGCCACAGATCCCTAGTTGTTCTGTGGAGGGAGAGTTCCCACATCAGCTATAGGAGCTTCTTTGCAGGGGATTTCAGAGCACAAAAACAACAATAGTCAGGGTGTTGCTCATTGGGGGATGTCATAATGCCTGAGTGTCTAGGAATGCTAAAGATACCAATAAAGTATCCCCTGTGAGGAGTGGATTTAAATGTAGTGTGGATTGGTTTGGGAGGAAACTACAATTTACCTAGGTGCTATCACATGCCAGGCTCTGGTCATGTACCCGGCCAGATTAAGCCTCCAAGGTGGTAGTCAGCGATCCCTTTCATACCTGTGTGGCAGGGCTTAGTGTTGTCAGATAACTCTCTGTAGCCCAACATGGCAGAGTCAATATTTAACTTTCTCCAGGTTTTCTTATCACTTCCTAAGGCTTTCCGTAGTGCCTCTCAATTCATAGTAGACCTTCCCACCACCAAAACATACAATGTCAGCCACTGGAAGGCTCACACAGCAGAGGATTAAGTGCTGGATAGGGAAAACCAATCTAATACAACAGGTAGTATCCTGAGCACAAGAAGGCTTAAACCAACCAACCCCACCTCCATTGACACACATTCTGTAACAAGGCCAAACCCTACAAACAAAAGATTCCCCAAAATGGTGAGACTTCCTTCGTGATTATGGGCACAAATATATTCAAACTACCACAGTGCTAATTATGAACTTGAGTCTAGGATCACCTGGATGATGTGCATTCCAATGGGAAACCATCTTGATTACTTTAATTGATCTGGGAAGACCTGCCCATTTTGGTTCCCACTCTTCCCTGAAGCCCTGCAGGACTGCAGACAAGGAGAAATAGTTCTGAGCAGTGGTTTAATCTTTCTCTGTTTCCTGATTGTGGTGTAATAGACCAGCACGCTCAAGCTCCTGTAGCTCTGACATTCCCTCAGCCTACACTCCTATTCACAAATGGTGATAGCTGGTTTAGAACTTCCAGTGCTATTGCCTCAAGCCCTTTGTATTCCATTTAGAATACTCAGACAAGGCTGAGGTGGGATCTCCTTTTTAACCAGATTTTAACAAATATCCTTGATCCTACCACCTACTCTTATTTAATTGTCTATTTCATCATTTCCTTCTGTAGTGTTGTCTGCTGACACACTACACTAAGTGGTCTCTGTGTCTGAGGGTCTAAGGAAATCTACCACTGAGTTTCAGAACTATGAATGAAGTCAAATCAGAAGCTGAAGATTTAATTCATTCCCTCTTTTAAAGAAGGGTCAAATCTTGTTGCTTTGCTCTCTCTCTCTCTCTCTCTCTCTCTCTCACTCTGTGTGTGTGTGTGTGTGTGTGTGTGTGTGTGTGTGTCTTTCATACACACTTAAGCACACAAAGTTGCTCAGATATACAGGGTGAGGAGAGGTACACATTTATGTGCACAAGCAAACACACAGAGTATACAGTTGTGTGATGGTCACTTTTTACTATCAGCTTGACACAGACAATAGTTTCCTGTGAGCAAGGACAACTGACAAAAATGTCCCCCAACAGATTTTCCTTTTGGCAAGAATGTAGACCATTTTTTTCATTAATGATTAACATTGGTGGGTCCATACCACAAGGAATGGTGACATCACTGCACTGCTGGTCCTTGTTTCTATAAGAAAGCAGGCTGAAACAGTGTTGCGAAGTAAGCCAGTAAGAGGTATTCCTCCAGATTTCCACATCAGTTTCTGCCTTGAGTTCTTGCATTAGCTTCCCTTAAAGAGGGGCTCTAAATTGAAAGATCTTTCATGCCCAATTTTGGTTTTGGCAGTATTTTCTAAATTTTTTTTTCACAGCAATAGGATCTGTAAGGCAATGCTGTCCATTGTACAATTCAAATTATCTATTACCCCTGTTAAGTACAGATTTGGGAACTTCGTGGTTTTTGTTGTTTTATGACCATTCATTTTATTTTATTATTCAGGCTTTAATGGCCCTCTGTCTTCATAAGCTTCTCCATGTGGTAATCGTAGTGAAACTTACCCTGCATACTAATGAATGCTTAGTTTCTTTGAAATTAGACTGTAAACCTCACCAGTACGTGGAGATCTGGGAACAAATGTATTGGCTTTGCATTTGTGCACTTTTCTCAGATTCAGGAAGAAACTTTACATTAGTTCAAGTAATGTTCTGATAATCTACTTTTCCAAATTTGTACTGCATGTGTAATAATACTAACCCAATTTGTAGGATAATAAGCATTCAACTCATGAACCAATCACTTTTATGCTACAAGTATGATGTTTGTTTTATTTAATTCTTTACATAAGATTTGTAGGATGAGTGCCAATTGAATGTGACTTTCTCTAGAAGCTGGCATTATGGGCCCACAGATCAGTACACATAAAATAGATTATTCTGGAATGATTCTTACTTAGGCTATGTACCTATATCTCAAGTGGTCATTAAGACAGATTGCATAGTTCATTCTTGAATTTATGTTTTATGTGAAGCTCCTATACATAATTTATTTTCATAAAAAGTAATGATTATCAAGAGTGTCTTCTATGGTAATTTGAAGCTTCTGGATTCTTTATCAGTCAAAATATGCTAATACACTACATACCTGAATATATAGGTATCATTTTAGAAATGTAATTTTTGGGACTTGCATTATAAGTTGATGTTTTCCCTGATGGTACTTTAGCTTTGCCATATTATGTTTCTAATATATTTCTTTGGAATCTTATATGTATCATATTTTGTAAATAGGACATTCACTGTGATCTTCTCAGCCTATATCATACTGTATATTTAGCATCGTGTAGGATAAAAGACATAGAGGTTTATGTGACTCAGTAGGAGAAGTACTTACCTAATATTTGTAAGAATCTATATTTATTAGAAAATTTGTCAGAAAAATGGTAAATTACTAGAAATACCTGTGGTGTTCTTGTCTGTAGAAAGATTTTTATTTGTTTTAGGTGACTTCTAGTCTCATCATGAAACCCAGATTTACCTCAAAATTCTGATGTGTTTATTTCCCCCTCTTGATTTATGTGGGATTACAGATATCTATGACTATGCCAGCAGAAAATTTTTCATAACACTGCAGTGAAAACATTAAAAACCAAACTTCCTAAGTCATACTTTCCACAACCACAAAATTTACAAAATGTAAATGTTTAGAGAATGGGGTTGGAGAACTCAGGTTTGTATTTGATATGATGTAGCCACCAGCAGTCAGCTACAGGAGCCAAACTCTATGATGATTGTGGGGTACAAGGATACATGCTATGCTATAATAATAATATATATTATCTGAACATAGAATGAGGTATATGGATGTTAGTGAGACATGTATTAGTGAAGTAGAGAAAATCAGAGGCATTAAAGTCAAATTTACCCACTTCTTAATTTTGTGTAAACTTCTACAGTGTTGAGACTGAGTTCACAGCTTACTGTCCTCAACCACTTCACAATTCTGAAGTTCTGTCTCATAAAGAAAGTTAGAAATTTTCAAGGAAAAAATGGAAAGAAGGAAAGAAGTAAGGAAGGAATCTGATTCATAGATTATCTATTTATCTCATGTTATTAAGTAATTCTTTAAAAGAACTATATATTTTTTTAAAAATTAACATTTTCTCCTCAAGTCAAAAACCATTTTCTAGTAGTTGTACCTAGACATGTGAGTCCAGGAAGTGTTAAGTGCTACATAAGGTATATAGACAAAACAGCGCTTCTATTCAATTCAATCACTGTGTGTTTGTTCTAAAGTGACTTTTAGGATAAATACATCAATTTTTCATAAAATCACTCTTCTGAACACTGGAAAGTATAGATGGCAGTGTCCTCAAATACTGGCAAGAAGAAGCAGTCATGTATTCCATGATTCAACAGGATTTATTTCTACCTTCCAGGCCCACCTTTGACAACTTGACTTTGGTTCTGCACATTTTAAAGGAAAGTAAGTGTGATACTTATTTTTCTCACTGTTGTCACAAATCCCATAATCGAAGCAGCTGGAGAAGAAGCGAAATTCATTTGGATCACAGTATATGGATAGTACAAGAGGAAATCAGTGAGTGGTGATTGATGTACAAGCCAATTACTCACAAAAATGCCAAAATTTAGTGGTGGGAGAGAATTGGACCTTGAATGATTTGGTATCACAAACCATTGAGATTCAGAAACCATTTTAGAAGATGGTTAGGACGTGTGTAAGAGCTGAGACTGTGGACAAGGGTAACAGCAACAGCAAACATTTTTAGAAATGACAGAGCAAATGTGACCTGTACAAGACCTGCACAGAACTTTTCTTGTCAATGTTCCTCATGGATGATATGGGACCCAACCTGAGGGACAGTAGTCACTTAGTGATTGTTCAGAAATGGTTAGCATTTTCTTTAGTGGTGCAGTTCCTGACATAAATGCTCTTTTCTCAGGAAATGTCATACTGGACACTTAGGCAAGAAACTACAATTAGACTCAGCATTATTATATTACAAAAGACATGAAAGTGGAAAGGAATGGTGGTTTCAGCAAGAGAGGGAGAAGTATGACAGTGGGCAGTGACAGTAATATCTAAAATTTATATAATCTCTAACACAGTCTCACAATAAGATAATAAAATGAGATGGGCTGATACTTTATTTAGATTTATTAAAGTTTGCCAGAGTATTCAGAAAGCTAAGTCACAAGCCATAGAAGTCAGGCACAGATCTTCAATCCCAGGACTCAAGATTAAGAGATAGATGGATTTCTGTGAATCCAAGACTACCAAGATCTATACAAGCTTGATCCAGTCCTAAAGAGGAACAATTGACACAAAGACAATCTCAGCACCAGGAATCATATGCCTTTAAACCCAGCACTAGAGTGGTAAAAAGGATAGAAGTAGGGTCTTTAGTAGACTATCATGGATTTATTCTCCAGCCACAATGAGTATAGGAAGACCCTGAAGTCTCCATATTCTCTAGCCACACTGTGGATAAGTTATAAATAGTCTTAGGGTTGGTGTGAGCCAGAATAGCCTTCCATTCTGAGGTAGAAAAGAAGTAGTGTTCAGCTGCTTTGCTTTTCTGATCTTCAATTGAATTGTAAACCCAATATCAGTCTCTGGTCCTTTTATTTTTCATGCTACAGAAAGTGGGAAAGGGAGGAAGAGGGGAGTAGGAAGGCAGGAGTGGTGGAATGAAGGAAAGGCTTCATGGATACTGTTCTGTGTATAAAGGTCATGAACCAGATGATGATGGAGTCAGAAGGTCTTTCCTTGACCTCATGTACAGGTTCCTTGGAGTTGCTGGAGAGAGGAGGCCCAGCCATGCAGAGTAGATGCATACTGGTAGCAGATGGAGCCAGGAGGACGAGCCATGAAGAAGCAATGGATGCAGAGAGCTGATGGGGCCAGGAGGACCAGTGATGCAGAGAATTTTGATCCAAGGAGCCAATGGAAACTGGAGGACCAGCTAGGGTGGAGGTGTCAGTGGAAGAGATACATAGAACTGTTCAGTAACAAAGTATCCCAGACAGTCTCCCTCCAGTGACATAGATCTCCAACATGTCCACCCATATCTGGATGAGACTGATCACAGTGATGATGTCAGTGTCCCCATTTACCTCATTATTGTACTTTCTTTTCTCCTGGCCTTTACAGCTAGGCATTAGTTATGTTGTCATCTGAGAAGAGCCAAACATAATCTGGTTGTTTCCTAATTAACTGACTGAGTAAATTATGTTTTCATTTTCCCTTTATTTTACTAATGTTTTAGACTAAAATGTCTTCATACTCATCATCATCTTTGTTCTTCCATCTTCCTCATTGCTTGGAAGATACATATATGTGTGTGTGTGTGTACTATCTTATATGTTTGTGTCTGTCTGTGTGTGTATAATCTTATATGCATTTATGCATATATGTATACCTGTATATATGTATATATTTGTTTGCATTTGTAATCTTATGTTTCCATGTATGTTCTTGTGTGTATGTGTGTTTCCCAACACGGCTGAAAATCTCAGCCTTGCTTAAGTTTTGCTATTTCCCTTTTCTCTACTGAATTCCAATTTAAATAGACAATGATATATCATCCAGTGATAATTTTTTAAACAATATGTATTTTTTTAAAGAGGGGTTTCTTTGTGGAACTTGGATACCATGCTTGATTCAAAGTCAAGAGTTCTGCCAGTCTCTCCCTTCCATATGCTGGGATTAAAGGCATGTGGCACCTCTGCATGGCCTTTTTACATTTTTTTATTTATCTTTTACATTCCAATGCCATTACCTCCCCCCATGTCTCTCACAATTCACATCTGCTCCTCAGAGGGTAACATCTCCCCTAGTAATTTTAGTAAGTCATCTCACTGAGGCATGAAAATGGCACCTCTATAACACCCACACACGTGTGTCTCCTCTGAACAATTGATCTCTCCATAGAATGGGCTCCGCTAAGTCTGTTTGTGTATTAGACTTGGATCTTGGAACCACAGCCTGTAACCTCATATGTGTCCCATCCACACCATTGCCACCCTTGTTAAGGGAGTGTAGTTGGGTCTTAAGCAGATTCCCCTTTGTCAGACCACAGTCAGTGATCACTCACTATCTTGTATCAGCTGATTCTGTGAGTTTCCCCTTCTCAGTCTTGACTCCTTTGTTCATATTATTTCTCTTCCCTCAATTCAATTGTACTCAGGTGCTTGACCCAATGATATTGAAGTGACCAGAGACTCACCCAGCCATGAGAGGCTGCAGAAGACCCACCAAGGTGTAGGCCTCTGATTAAACAGCATGTACTGAGCTTTTGTCCAGCTTCTGACATTGCCTGACCTTGCTGAACCTTGCCCCAGTCACTAGGAAGCCTTGAGGCAAGTTAGCTGGGTGGATCTGAATGTGCTTTATAGGTTGTGAAGTACAGAGCATAGCAGACTCCATGGGAGGCCTGTAAACATGGCAACCATTTCTGCAGGGGTAGTTGGCCAATCAACACAGGACAAGTTGCCCAAGCCTAGAGTCACACAAATCCTCAGACTGTTGCAGACCCCAGACACTCCCCTTGGTCTACCCCAAAAAATCCCCTGCCCTATCATCCCTCTGGCTGCTTTTCAATCCACCCAATGTGTCAGATGGACAGAGGACAGAAATTAATATAGTTAACTTATTAATTAATTAAAACTCTTTGCTTTTGCATCAGATCACTTCTCTTGGTGATTTTTGGAGTCAGAATTTGTGCACAATTATTAGGTGTGGATTTATGCATCTCTTTCCATCTGTTTCTAGATTAGGGTTGTAGTTTCTCTGGGATTGTGGATTGTAGCCTCTGTATCATTTGCTTTTTGTCTGGTATCTTCTCATGAGTGAGGGGGGAAACAAATGATTTTTTCTAGTTTTGCTCACTTGCCTGCCAATTTTGGATAATTTTGTTTCTTAACATTGATAAGTAGTCCACAGTGTAAATGTACCACATTTTCCTTATACTTTATTCGATTGACAAACATCTAGGTTGTTTCCAGGGTATGGCAATTATGAATAATGTTGCTATGAACATAGTTGAGTAGTTGTCCTTTTTATGTGGATGTGCCGCCTTTGGGAACATACCCAAAAGTGGTAATGCAGTATCTAGAGGTAGGTTGATCTCTAGCTTTCTGGGAAATCTCCACACTGATTTCGATACCAGTTGTAAGAGTTTGCATTCTTGCCAGCAATGGAGGACTGTTACACTTTCTTTTCATCTTCTCCAGCATAAGCTGTCATCAGTGTTTTAGGTCTCAGCCTTTCTGAGATTATTCTGGTGAGACTGTTCTGTTTATATCTCTACCCATTTTTAAAAATTAGATTATTTGGTGTTTTGATGCCTAGTTTCTTCAGTTCTTTGTATAATTTGGAGATTAGCACTCTATCAGTTGTGGGGTTGGTGAAGATCTTTCCCATTCTATAGGAAACTGTATTATCTTGTTGAAGATGTATTTTTCTTTGCAGATGCTTCTCAGCTTCATGAGGTATCATTTATTAATTGTTGCTATCAGTCTGTGCTACTGGTACTCTGAGTCTGAAGTTGATTCTGGGCTGATGTTTCAGGACTAATTTTTTAGCTGCTGTCCCTACATTCTTCATGCACCACAGTGAATTAAATTTCCCCTGTTTACATATTGTATTCTTTGTTAAAATGCTATTTCTTGTTTCTACTTTTTGATTGAACTGACCCTCACATAAAATTATACAGGGAAATTTGTAGTTGCTGAGCTAGTATAACACTGACAGAAGGTATACTCTCAGGAAAACACTTCCCAGTGATATATATATATATATATGTATGTATGTATGTATGTATGTATGTATATTCACCCATTCCTCCAGTGCACACTAGAATGTTCCCCCACATAACACCAACTATAAAAATAGGTATTGTACTGGCTCCATCTGTAGAGGGTCCCCCTCCCTTGCCTCTCCCAATCTTTTCCATGTTTCTGCCTCAGTTCTATTCCATCTTAGCCTTTGAGACAAGGTCTTTCCCTGAATCTCGTTCTTGCAGATATACTATACTCTCCCTTGTGAGTCAGGGAAACCCAAAGATCCTTTTGTTTTTACCTTCTTGACTCTGGAATAAGATGCCTCTTCCACTGTGCTGGATTTTTTCTAGATTTATGGGACAGAATTCAGATCACTGTGTTTACTTAAATTTTAACAATGATTTTAAAGTTATTATTTTAAAGTAAATAAATACATTTATTTAGTGTAGAGACAGGATCTCTCTTTGTAGCACAGATTCTTCTGGAAGTACATCTTCAGACCAGGCTGGCCTGGAACTCACAGAGAAATACCTGCTACTGCCTCCTAAGTATTGTGAATAAAGTTGTTTGCCACCACAATCTGGCTCCCGAAACAATTTTATTGACTTAGTCATCGTCATCTTCCCTGGCATGTTCCTCTATTTTAAAACACATTAATGAAATAACTCTATTTCCCAAGTCATGTCCTTGTAATCATTAGCTTAAAGGTACAAACTGAAATCCTATTGATTTCCATCCTCTGCTTATTACATGAGCAAACTATTTGGTAAGTATTAGCCTTTTGGGGGCACTGGAAATAGCCCTTATATGAGACAGCTATAGTAATTTTGCATATTCTATTAGCATAGATATGTATGACTACTTATGGGCACATACCAGGAGTAAAATTGGTGAATCTGAGGATGCATGTATTATTAATTGGATGAATTTTCTCTAATATGTCATGAATTGATTATATAAACACATAACAAAAATATATGACATACCCACTCATTATTTTGGCAAATGTCAGCATTTTTAATATTAAAAGTTTGTGGTATCAACTTACACACTATTAAATAAATCTTAGTTAGGAACTGAGGGTGTAATCCAAATTTCGCCAGTGACTAATGGTATTAAATGAACATTGTACATACCTATGTATGTATATATTACATATATACATATGAGATTCTTTAGGCCTCAGAGAGTCATGCCCATTTAGAAATTAAATATTTAAACTTCTGTCTTTCTGTATTTCATACTAAAATATCTTAATTATATGGTTCCATGGGATCTGTGTAAGTTCTTGTAAATCCAACCTTATCTGGTTGTGTTCAGATGATGAAACTGGAATCATTTATCCTCACAAATATTCCCAGAGTCCCTTTTGTATTTTCTACAGTCTTGTCCATAGCTCATCATTAGTCCCAAAGGACCAACATCTGGGAGTCAGTCACTGTCCACGGTGCTGTCAATAATGTGAAAAGAAGACGACTGTGCTTAACAATCTAAACATCATTGCATTTGTGTGTTTTGAAAATGCACCCACTGAAATTCTGATGTAACACCAAACCTCATTCAACAGGTATAAATGAAACATGACATTTGACATATTTATGTGAATGCACTTGCTGTTCTCCTTCATGAGGAAATGTTTATATGTTAGAGAAGGTGAGTGCAGTAGGGTTGGAGAAAGGATCGCGGGACTCATGAAGTAAGTGTTGGATAGATCCCTCTGTTTTTCAAATGTGGATCCAGGTACAGTAACACATGCTTTCAATCCCAACACTGAGGAGGCTGAGACAGAAGGGCTATTATGTGTGAAGCATCCCTGGGATACACACTAGAGTGTAAATCTAGCAAGCTTAAACACAGCAACGCTTTGTCTCAGAACAAGTGAGAAAATCAACACTCTAGGTGGAGCATAACAATGACATAACATAACAACTCCATTCTAAGGTGACCTCCCTTTACAAAATCATTTACCCAATCCCCACATTACGCTATTGACTCTGTGGGTCATTCATTCCATCCTCAATGAGGACACTCATAGGAAGCTAACCAGGCAGGGAAGTTAAAAATACTGGCTTAGCTGGGAATGGTTGGAACATATATGATTTTCAAGAATACAAACCTCAGAGAAGACCCAAGACTATGAGAAGTGAATTTGAAGCTGGGCTGAGGTTGAACATGCCTTTACCAATTGCAAGCAGGAGAAATATGCAGGCAGAAGTCTGTGAGATTCAGGGTAACTTAGTTTACAGAGGAAATTTCAGGACATCAGAGAAACTGATTCAAAGAGCATGAATGAATGAATGAATGATGAGAGAAGTCTACTTTGGATTAATAATAAATTGAGGTTTTATTTAGTAAGGAAAAAGTAGAAAACTGGAAGCAATCAGAATCCAGTGACGTTAATGTCAACATAAGGAGTATTGCTCCAAAGTTGTGGCTGGCCAACAAGCCCTTGTAAAGGAATACGTTTGTAAACTTGGGAGATGTTCATATACAAGTAAAATTATTCTCTTGGTTAATGTTTGTCTTATGGTTACTATTACTGTGTAATGACACCATGTCCATGGCAAGTCCAATAAGGAAACCATACAATTGGATGGGCTGGCTTACAGTTTTGGACATTCAATCCATTAGCATTATTGTAAGAATCATGGCGGTGTGCAAGCAGACATGGTACTGCAGGATCTGAGCATAATACATTTTGCAGCACAGGAAGCCAATCTAACACAACAGGCAGTATCCCCAGCACAAGAAGCCTTAAACCAGCCAACCCCCTCCATTGACACACTTTCTGTAACAAGGCCAAACCCCCACAAACAAAAGATTCCCCAAAATGGTGCCACTTCCTTCGTGATTATGGGCACAAATATATTCAAACTACGACAGTGCTAATTATGAACTTGAGTCTAGGATCACCTGGATGATGTGCATTCCAATGGGAAACCATCTTGATTACTTTAATTGATCTGGGAAGACCTGCCCATTTTGGTTCCCACTCTTCCCTGAAGCCGTGCAGGACTGCAGACAAGGAGAAAATGTTCTGAGCAGTGGTTTAAACTTTTTCTGTTTCCTGACTGTGGTGCAAAGGACCAGCACCCTCAAACTCCTGTAGCTCTGACTTTCCCTCATCCAACACTCCTAGTCACAATTGGTGAGACCTGGTTTAGAACTCCCAGTGCCTTTGCCTCAAGCCCTTTATATTCCATTTAGAATACACAGACCAGGGTGAGGTGGGATCTCCTTTTTAACCAGATTTTAAAAAATATCCTTGATGTCAACAACCATCCTACCACCCACTCTTATTTAATTGTCTATTCCATCATTTCCTTTTGTAGTGTTGTCTGCTGACCCACTTCACTAAGTGGTGCTCTATGTCAGAAGGTTTAAGGATATCTAGCTCTGAGTTTCTGAACTATGAATGAAGTCAAATTGGTAGCTGAAGAATTAATTTATTCGCTCTTTTATAGAATGGTCAAATCGTGTTGCTTTGCATTCTGTCTCTCCCCCTCTCTCATTTCATACACAGATCAGCACACAAAGTTGCTCAGATATACAGGGTGGGGGAGAGGTACACATTCATGTGAACAAGGAAACACACAGAGTATACAGGTGTGTGCTGGTTTGTTTTTAATATCAACTTGACACAGCCACCTGTGAGCAAGGACAAATGACAAAATTGCCCCCCCATCATATTTTCCTTTTTGCAAGTATGTAGAGCATTTTTTCATTAATGATTAACATTGGTGGGCCTATACCACAGGGAATGATGACATCACTGCACTGCTGGCCCTGGATTCTATAAGAAAGCAGGTTGAAACAGAGTTGGGAAGTAAGCCAGTAAGAGGTATTCCTCCATGATTTCCACATCAGTTTCTGCCTTGAGTACTTGCATTAGCTTCCCTTAATGATGGGCTCTAAATTGAAAGACCTTTCCTGCCCAATTTTGGTTTTGGCAGTGCTTTCTTTAACTTTTTTTTTCACAATAGGATCTGTAAGACCATGCTGTCCATTGTACAATTCAAATTATCTTCTACCCCTGTTCAGTACAGATTTGTGAACTTTCATGGCTTTTTGTTGTTGTTTTATGACCATTTATTTCATTATTCAGGTTTTAATGTTCCTCTGTCATCTTAAGCTTCTCCATGTGGGAACCCTAGTGAAACTTTCCCTGCATTCTTGTTCATTTGGCATCCCCTAATGAGTCCTTAGTTTCCTTGAGCTTAATTTGTAAACCTCACCAGTTTGTGGAGATCTGGGAATTAATGTGTTGGCTTTGCCTTTGTGCACTTTTCTTAGACTCAGAGAGAAACTTGATGGCTGCACAAGTCTCTCAGCTCGCATAAGCAAGCAGTCAAAATGCACCAGGTGTTGGTATAAATGTGCAGTCTTTGAGTATAAGCCTTACAGTGGAACTACTTTATCTCAAGGTAGACTGATGCTCATTTTTCTGAGAAACCACCATACTGGCTTCCTAGTTGGCTGTATATGCTTTCAGTTCCACCAGCAATGGAGGAGTGCTCCACTTCTCCAAATCCTCTCCAACAAAAAATGTCGTTGGTCTTTTTTTTATTTAAGCCATTCTGACAGGTGTAAGATGGTATCTCAGAGTGGTTTTGATTTGCATTTTCCTGATGCAAATATAAAACCACCTGCATGTAAAACCATCCCCTCTGTCTGTTCTGACTTCCTTGTGATAGACATTGTTTTTTGCAGTGATTATGTCCTGGATTCCTCAACCATTCTAGACTCAAATTTCAGTTCCCACAGGACCACTCTTTCCACCCATGCTTCTTCCTTCTCTTCTAATTTCATTTTTCTTTCATGTGTATTTTTTTCTGGTTGTTTGTACATGAACCAAATGCATGTCTTGTGTCGATGGAGTTCAGAAGAGATTTTCAGTTCACCTGGAACTGGAGTTATAGATTGTTGTTATGCTACACATGATATCTGGGTGTTGATCCTAGGTCTTTTGAAAGATCAGCCAGTGCTCTTAACTGCTGAAACATCTTTCCTGTCCCTGCTCTTTACTATGATAGAAATATTACAAGAAAAGTGAGTTGTTCCCTAGACATTAAGAAGAGCTCTTCACATGAATATTTTCTTAATTTACAACAGTGTAACTAATTGTTTGAGCATTTTGATCATATTCACACCTCATCATTAACTCCACTCTCACCTCCCTACATAAACAACTTGAAGATTTCATCTTCTTCTTATTCCTCCTCTTCCTCTTTCTTCTTCTTCTCTTTCTCCTTCCCTCCTCCTCCTCCTCCTTCTTCTCCCATTCATCATGTCTACACTGTATGAGCAACTAGTATTGGGAATGACATCTGCCCTTGACTTTGTTTAAAGAGCATTCATGTCATTGAAGAGAACTGACCCTCTCTTAGCAGCCAATAACTTCTCATCTAGGGATTGGATTTTGTGCCTACCTCACTGCTCCATGCTAGGGTTTTGTGTTATTTGAGCTTGAATAGTTCTTATTCACATTGTAGATATAATGGAGAAATCAGGCAGACGGAAGGCTCCAGGTTGGACACACTGGCAGACTAAACCACACC
Organism: Phodopus roborovskii; assembly: GCF_943737965.1. Taxonomy (NCBI): domain Eukaryota; kingdom Metazoa; phylum Chordata; class Mammalia; order Rodentia; family Cricetidae; genus Phodopus; species Phodopus roborovskii. Next base: position 269,378 of record NW_026126884.1, on the reverse strand, counting down.
ACAATATGAGAGAGGGAGAGAGAGCGAGTTTGGAAATTTCAACCAAGGCTTCCCAGGCCAATAGACCAAGAGTCTGGCACAGCCAAGCTGCAGGAAGGGAAGCAGAAGTCCAGCCCCTGGGAGGGTGAGTTTTAGGGTGGAGTGAGGTGAGAACTGCTGGCTTTGTGACCTAATATTCTAGGCTTTTGTGATGATAAGGGCTGATGTAATCTCTTTTATAACTACTTCCTGCTGAAATTGGGTCAGTGATGTCAGGGCCCAGGAAGGCTGGAATAATGGTCAAAGGATGGGAAAACAATAGAGGGTAGGCTGTTTGTCTCCCTGTGTAGGTCCTGCTGGACTACATGAGGCTAAGGAAGTACATGTTTGCCTTGGAGCAGTCTGTGTTGCAGAGCTTCAGGATAGACAGAAATCCAGTGAGATGCACCTATTGATGGCACATTTGGAACCGTTTTCTGTCTTCAGTTGGTTGGAACTCTGTTGGGATAGATATACACTTAACTTGGGTGTATATTTCAAATGTCCAGGCCCATGGTCTGGTAGCTGAGGGAAGGAAGTCTCAAGATCAGGAGGAAATAAAAACAAACACTCTCCAAAAAAAGTCACACATAATATAACTTCTCCTACTCAAGTCACATTTTCCCAGTTTAAGAACTGGAGATGAGGCTTCTGGAAATTTTTCCTTTCCAGTGATGAACTAAAGTCATAGAAGAAAATGGCATATCTTTACAAGACTAGACCCTGTCACAAAGGAAGGAGGGTGGCTTATGTGGGAGTACCTAAGGATAACTTGTTCTTAGCACTACAAGGAAAAGAGTTGTCTTCTCTCTTGTTTCAATTCTGAGTATCTCATGTCTTACCTCCTGTGATTTCAGTTTCTGTAGCAGGGCTGAGGCCACATGCTTCCATTGCTAGCTGCATGTTCATTCCCATTCTCATTAGCATGGCAGAAATAAGAGCCAATTGGTCTAAATCGGCTCTCTAAGGAGTGGAATCAAAAAATTCTGAAGTTATTTCAGAAATAGGCTGAGCCTAGCTCAGGAAGTTGAAGGGTCCTTCATTAGTATTTTAAGAGAAGAGACTGATGTGATCATTCAAAGAAGGCATGGAGTGCTGGCTGCTTTGGACACCCGTGGGGTGGCAGTACAAAATCTCAGGGTGTGGCCATCAGCCTTGATATCTGATCTAATGTGACCACTTGGCATCTTTAAAATTTATTTTTCTTATTTATTTATTAATTGACCTAAAACTCCCATGCTAATGTGTGACTAGTGGGGTTTTGCGGCACCTGCTCTGCTGTAGAAGCCCAAGAAACTGGGGAGGGTGCCGAGGTTAATAACACTGATATTAAGAAGGCTTTTCATTATATATCTTACTTTTCTCCAGGGGCTAGCTTATATACCCCAGCACCAGATGGTGGAGGGGGAAGCAAAAGGGGGCCATTATTCATCTCAGGTTCCAAGGACTGGCTAGGGTGCTTTCAGGGCTTTGGGAGCCAAAAGAGCATTAGCATTTTGCATTTGAAAGCATCTCTCCTGTTATACAGCCTTATAGTTGTTCACCCTGAGGGCAGCAGCAGGGGGAATGAGTTCTTAGTTTAGCTCTTAATCCTACAGGGTTTGGGGAAAGCAATGGCAGCAGCACTAGAAAGGGCTTCAAATCCCTGTTTCCATCTTGCCTGCTGAATGCAAGTCCCTGGGATTCCTATGCAAACTTGAATGTTGGTAACTCTTAAGGTCAAAGGGGTCCCTGGAAAGTACTCAGTGCCAGCCCACTTCCTACAAATTGAAGTCCAACAACCAACTCTGTATTTGCTTACCTGAGGGCATCCTCTTGGACACCAGAATATTCCTGTCCAATTGTGTGGACAGGGAGCCAGAAATTTCTAGGTCAACCACCAGTTGACCCTAGAGGATATACTGCCTCTTCCCTTCTGGTGAGATGTGGTGTGATATTTGTACAGTGTTTAAAAGGTGTATTGATGTGATTAGTGTTATAACATCCTGGACATCTAGTAGTTTGGCAGAAGGTATACTCAGGACTCCCAGAGACAGTCAGGACTCTAGGAAGAAGAAAGGCAGAGTGGCCTGCTAGATACACAGAGGACACAGAAGAGCAATATGGAAGAGAGATAACATTATGTAACAGAACATAGACTACTATAAATATGTTAATAGAACATAGATGTATGTAAATGGCTTAATTTATGTTCTAAGAGCTCTGGACTGAGCCTTAGCTATAGGCTACGCTTTCATAATTAATAAGAAGTCTCTGTGTCATTATTTGGGGGCTTGCTGGGGGGGAAAGAATGGTCACTTGGAGTGCTCAGTGCTGTGGGTACGTCATGCAACTTCCCAGACTACTTCCTGGGAATCCAGTTTTTGTGGCCTGCAGTAACCAGCTTGACACCACCCTTTCCTGTCTCCCCTCCCCTCATTTAATTGGTATGATAACACAGTATCACCAAAGCAACTTAAAGGGGAAAGGTTTTGTGTGTCTTATACTTCCAGGACACATTCAGGGGGGTCAGGACAGGAACTCGAGCAGGGGCTTGAAGGAGAAACAATGGAAGAATGTTGCTTGCTGTATCACTTACAGGATCACCATTCCTTATCTAGCTTTCCCATACAATTCACGGCCACCTACTTATGGATGGTTATGCCCACAGTAATCTGGGTCCTCCTGCCTTACTTAGTAGTCAAGACAATTCCCCCACGGATATGACCAGGCCAAAGTGGTCTAGGCAATTTCTCTATTGGAGCTTTCTTTCAGAAGCCTCAACTGTGTGTCAAATTGACAATTAAAACTAACTAGGATCATTCCTGATGCTGTTGTCTGGAAATATTGAAAAGTGTTAACCCGACTCTGCCCATACACCACCTAGCCTGCCTTTCCCTCACCCTTTGTCCTGCTGGGCCTACTGCTTTGGGTGACAATTGGGCCAGAGTGCAGTTCCAACAGCCCCTCTACCTCCATGGAACTTTCTGAGCACACTGGGCCCACCTATCCATGTGGGGCCACTTTGAGGCTGCACTGGCATGATCTTTGGACTCTAAGGTCTGCCCTCTGCTGGAGGTGAGTCTAGGACCAGTTCAGGTCCAATCCTCACCACCACATTCATCCCTGGGAACTCACTGGGTTAGCTTTGCATCTCACTCCCCCATATATCCTGGCTCTGGATAGTACAGTCCTGGTACTCTGTACCATACACTCACCCAGATCCTGCCTTCCCCTCACCCTTTGTCCTGTTAAGCCCACTGTTTCAGGTGAGTATTGGGCCACAGTGTGGGTTCAGCAAACCCTCCACCTCCATAGAACTTCCTGGGTCTGCTTTGAGCACACAGAACCCACCTATCCATGCCTGGCCATCTTGAGGCCACATTCACCTAATCTTTGGACACCAAGGCCTGCCCTGTGCTGGAGGAGAGACCTTCAAGAGAGCTTGGATCATCCAGAGTTGCAGATATCAAACTCCTGACCCACATACACCCACGGAGAGATCAGGGGAGAAAGAGAGAGAGAGAGAGAGAAAGAGAGAGAAAGAGAGACTCCTGCATTCACTGGAAGAAGTGATGGGAATACAGCAATACAAGAAAATACCCAACAATAAAAAGACCAGTATGACACCACCAGAATCTAGGGACTTTACACATACTAGACCAGAACACACCAAAGCAGATTAAGCAGAAAAGAATGAATTAAAAAATAACTTTATAAAAATGAAAGAGGCCCTCAAAGATGGTATGAGAAAGTCCCTTAAAGAAATGGAATTAAAAACAAAAATTGGAAGAAATAAAAGAAGCCCAAGGAAAAAATGCCAGAAAAACATAATGGAATCTTGAAATTCATAAGCAAGTGGATGGCACTTGAAAAAACCATCCTGAATGAGGTAACCCAGACACAAAAAAGAGGAACTTGGTATGTACTTGCTAATATATGGATTTGAGACCTAGAGCAAAGGATCGCCAGCCTATAATTCACACCACAAGAGGAACTAGGATACAAGGTGTATTCTAAGAGATTCATATAATGTTCCCTCACAGAAGGGGAAGGAACAAGTGCCTCAGAGCCCATGGGAAGTGGGGGTGCAGTGAATGAAGAGAGAAGTAGGAGAAAGAGAATGGGATTGATTGAGGAAAGCCCATGCGATTAGGAAGAATGACTCAGGGTAGGAATAGAAGACCTGAGAGAGAGAGAGAGAGAGAGAGAGAGAGAGCATAAAAGAGGGAGCCATAATTGGTTTGAAGAGAAAACTGAACCTAAAGAAAGGTCTAGAGACCTACAAGAGTGCTGCCAACTAACAATTTGAGCAACTGTGGAAAGGCTAAAATAAATGCCTTTCCCGGATACTGAGATCACCTACTAACTTGTCCATGGAGCCCTCCTCTAATACTTGTTTGGAAACAGAAGCAAACACCCATAACTAAACACTGAGTCTAACTAGAATCCAGATGCAGACAGAGAGGACAAGACCAGGTATGGAAACACATAGAGACAGCTGACCAGAACAAGGAGGAGCTGTCGGGCCCCCAGACTGATAGCTGGGAATCGAGCATGGGACTGACTCAGGCCCCTATGAAAATGGTTCTCAGCCAGAAGGACTGAGCAGTCTAAGGGGCCTCAGACAGTGGAACCAGGATGTATCCCTGGTGCACAAAAGGACCTTGTGAACACATCCCCCATGGAGGGATACTGCCTTAACCTAGAGACAGGAGAGAAGTCCTAGTCCCTACATCAAATTACCTGACAGATCTACATGACCCACCTGGATGTCATTGCCCTACATGTGGAATTGGGCTGGGGGGATGGGATGGGAGGGTGATCAGGGTACATGTGAGGAGGCAGAGAGTATAAAAGTAAGTGAGGGAGGGAGGAAAAGGGAACTGCAATTGACATGTAAAATAATAAATTAAATAAAGAAATTAAATAAAAAAAGAAAAGAAAAACTCAATATGTCAAATAAGAAAAGAAAAAAGTCGGTAAAACACTGGGACTCAGCCTCTACATGAAAGTCAGCAGCTAGTATGAAGGAAAGCCACTCCCCAAAGAGGAGCACAGGCAGAAAATTGCAGAGAGAGCGAGAGAAGTGGAATCTTGGGGGCTGGAATGATGTCTCAAAAGGTAGGAGCCCTTGTTCTTGCACAGAACTATATTCACCTTCCTCAATCCACTTGGAAGACCCAACCATCCTTAACTCCTGACCCAAGGGATCTGACTCCCTCTTCTGACCTCTGTGGGCACAAGGCATCCTCCTGGTGTCCATACATCACAGGAAAATGCTGATACACATAAAGATAAATAAGTCTAAAAGAAAGTTAAGGAGACTGAAGAATGGATAACCCAATGCAAGTACAAAAAACAAACTCAAAATTGACCTGTGCTTTAAAAACAACAGTACAGGCACAAGTGCACCCCACAGTGCACCCCATGTCCAGCCAAACTCCATTTTATTCACTGTCAGCTATGTTCTCACTTGGAATTTCTCTCCCTCTGCCTTTCTTTCTTTCTCACTCTCTGGTTTTTTTTTTTTTTTGTTTTTTGTTTTTTTGTTTTTGTTTTTTTTTTTTTCAACACAGGGTGTGTCTGTGTAGCCCTGGCTGTCCTTGAACTGAGACAGCCACCTGCCTCTTCCTTCCAAGCTCTGGTATACTTCCTGCCTGTCAAGCAGTTGATTTACAACGACACATAGATTCATACACTCATGTGTGTTTGTACCATTTATTTTAGTCTCATTAGCCTTTCTAAGCCATTAGGAATATAGATATTTCCTTTTATGAACATCATAATATTGACTTTGTGTCTTGCCAAAAGGACACAGCAGGGGAATTAATCATCACATCCTAAGCTTAATCTTCACAGTGTTCTCTCTGCCCTCTAATAGCGCTCCAGTGCTTGCTTCCCCTTTCTGGCACATCTCTTTTCTGCTCAAGTACCAACGCCTTAGGTATGTGACCCTACTTCTTATATGAGGAGTGGTGAACAGCCAGGCAGTGGTGGGGAGAAGTAGTTATCCATGCAGCAGTGGCCAAGAGAAACTAAAGGCCTTGGATGCACCTCTTCTAGTTCTCCTTAGTGGCACTAGTTTCCCTGGGGAGAAAACACACTCATCCTGACATCTATTCTAGTCTAGAGATTGATTTCCTCTATTGAGAATTCTTTCTTCAGTTCTGTACCCCATTTTTTAATAGGGTTATTTGGTGTTTTGTTGACTAGTTTATTGAGTTCTTTGTATATTTTAGAGATCAGCCCTTTGTTGGATATAGGATTTTTGAAAATCTTTTCCCAGTCTGTGGGCTGCCGTTTGGTCTCGTCCACTGTGTCCTTTGCCTTACAGAAGCTTCTAAGTTTGAAGAGGTCCCATTTATTAATTGTTGCTCTCTGTGTCTGTGCCCCTCGAGTTATGTTCAGGAAGCATTCTCCTATACCAATTTGTTCAAAGGTACCTCCTTTCTTTCTCTTCTAAGAGGATCAATGTGGCTGGATTGATATTGAGGTCTTTGATCCATTTGAACTTGAGTTTTGTGCATGGCGACAGAAATGGGTCTATCTGCCGTCTTCTACACACCCTCCTCCAATTGTGCCAGCACCATTTGTTGAATATGCTGTCCTCGCCCCATTGTATAATTTTAGCTGTTTTCTCGAAAATCAGGTGTTCATAGGTGCGTGGATTAATATCAGGATTTTCAATTCAATTCCATTGGTCTACCTGTCTATTTTTATGCCAATACCAGGCTGTTTTCAGAACTATAGCTCTGTAGTAGAGCTTAAAGTCAGGAATGGTTATGCCTCCTGAAGTTCTTTTATTGAATAGGGTTGTTTTGGCTATCCTTGGGTCCAAGATACTTTATGTTGCTTGTGGCTATTGTAAAGGGTGATGTTTCTCTGATTTCTTTCTCTGTCTCTTTGTCCTCTGAAAAAAGTAGGGCTACTGATTTTTTTGAATTTATCTTGTATCTTGCTAATTTGCTGAAGGTGTTTATCAGCTGTAGGTGTTCCCTGGTAGAGTTTATTGGGTCGCTTATGTAAACTATCATATCATCTGCAAATAGAGACAGTTTGACTTCTTCCTTTCCAATTTGGATGCTCTTGATCTCCTTTTGTTGTCTTATAGCATTAGCTAGAACTTCTAGTATGATATTGAAGAGATATGGAGAGAAAGGACAGCCTTGTCTTGTTCCTGATTTTAGAGGAATTGGCTTAAGTTTCTCTCCATTCAGTTTGATGTTGGCTGTCAGTTTGCTGTATATTGCTCCTATTATGTTTAGGTGTGTTCCTGTTATCCCTGACCTCTCCAATACCTTTATCATGAAAGGGTGTTGAATTGTATCGAAGGTTTTTCCACATCTACGGAGATAATCATATGTTTTTTCTTTTTCTGTTTGTTTATATAGTGGATCACGTTGATAGATTTATTATATTTTTTAAACAGGTACTTGCCCATCAATGTCGATGGCATCACTGTGTGCAGAACATTAGTGAACCAAGCATGCTGTCCAAAAGCATTGCCACAGATGAAGCTCAGTGATGTACTGAGAATGTGAATTCTTTTCAGCCTTATATAAAAAGTAGTTCTGTTGTTTGTAGTATGCAGATACAAATGGGGCTCGATGAGGTGGCTGGGCAGATGAGGACACTTGTTCTTCTTACAGTTCCCAGGATGTATACAGAGTATCTCATGTTGACTTTCAAACTCAGGGACTCAGTGAAATCTAGATTCCAGAGATCTGGTGCCCTCTTCTGTCTTCCTTGGGCACTCCATACAGGAAATCATGGGGATGACACACACACATAAAATAAATTAAAACATGAAATGGATGATTTCAAACTGGCTACAACTTGAGAAAAACATAGGAATCAACTTAAAACCAGTTGTAAAAGATAGTCACCCATGGGTATGTCCACTTCACAATGAATGCTTGTCTGTGTACACCTGAAATCCTATATTTCATGCATTTGCAGGAATTGCTTTGTCCCAGACTAGTAATGACTATATGGCTGGGGTGCGTGGTTCAGAGTCGTAAGAATTGGGAAGCAAGCAGGAATGTGATCACTATATATTATAACCTCTGAGAAGCAAATATGTCTAGTAATTAGTATAATGAAAACAAAAGACAAGGAGAATAATACTATCAACACTGCAGTTTTGGCTAATTGCTTTGATATTAAGTAGTCACATAGCCATAATATGGATCAACTTCCATATCCTTATCCTTCTCCCTGAGAATGAAAATGTGCAGTTAGAGAGGTGCACTTGGCAGCATTCTGTCGCTACTGTGAGGCCCCACTTCTTCATGGCCTCCCCCTCTGAACTCTGGCAGCTGTGGTGGGCTGAGGGGGAGTGGCCTTGGAATATCACTTTCCTTTATGGAATTGGATGGCAGCTGAAGTCTAGCAGCAGATATTGCATTTGAGGTTTGGGAGGTGATGGGGCCTTGTTTCTGGTAGCAGAAACAAGTCCCTTGGGAGTAAAGTATGATATGATGGTTGTCAAGGCCTAATGCAAAAATGGATGTGGTTGGATAATTTAGGTCGTGTGGCACTGGTGGCAGTCAGAATACCTGTCTTGTCAGAGGCAATCAAAGACATGCTGGCTGGAGCTGGTTGGAATATTTTGAGTGTGGTAGACTGCGTTGACTGGGAATGTGGCCTCAAAGGGTAAGCCTCAGTGGGAATGCTGGAAACCCAGGTTTGATGCTTTTGAGAAATAGCTCGGGTTTGAGGTTTGTCCAGTTTTGGAAAGCCAGAGGTACTTACTTGGCCTTCCCAAAAAGGGGCAGCTCATCCATGGATGGAGATGGACACTCACTGTGAGCACTGCTCTCTGCTGTGTAAGCATTTCCCCAGGATTGACCACACCTTTGGCCATCAAGTGTCTCATCCAGCAGTGATGTGATGGCAGGTCCTGTCCTGGAATCTTTGTTGCTGCTGAAGTTTATCAAAGCCTGAGTGGAGTAGATGCCCATTTTCTTCTCACTCATTCTTATCATGGGTAAATGACCTGCACTGCCTCCAGTATGCCTGGATGAGTTTGAGGCTTTTTAAAGCTGTCCTGGCTGGGCCCAGGTGAATGTCTCTTCCCAATTAGGGCCTAATTTGTGTTAATTATATATATAAAGTTTCTGTCTTCTGATCTTGTCTAGTGGTGAGAATGGGGTGATGAAGTCTCCAACTATGAGTGTGTGAGTTTATTTTTATGTGATCATTGAGTTTTGTAGTGTTTCTTTTTCGAATGCAGGTACTTTTATTTGGGTCATGCATACATATTGACAATTGAGACTTTGTACTCCTGGATTTCTCCTGTGATGAATATGAAATGAAGCGACTTTTTGAAGTGACCAAGGCCATGTTTCCTTCTTGCTTTTCGCTTTGCTACTCAACTCCCCTGCCAGAGTGTAGTGGGAAATGTTGATACATTCATGGAAGATAATTTAAGAATTCTCTGAATTAAGCAGGGTCTTGGTGGCACACTCCATTAATCCTAGCACTCCAGAGAAAAAGGCTGGCAGATCTTTGTGAGTTCAAGTCCAACCTGGTCTACAAATCAAGTCCCAGTATAGGCTCCAAAGTACTACAAAGAAACCCTGTCTAAAACATTAAATAAACAAAAAAAAAATCTTAGACTGACTCTAAAACTATAAGCAAGCACCCAATCACATCCTTCCTGGCAAAACAGATGTTTTGGTCATGGTAGCTTTTACAACAGTAAAACAGTAATTAAGACACTCACCAAGTATATCATCTGTGCATAGAAATATGTTAATGTTATCCTTTTGTGGTGATATCTTGTTTACACAAATAAAGTCTGTTTGGGAGTCAGATATAGATGCAAATGCTGAGAGATTACAGAGAAGGAGCAAGCCACAGCTCATCTTATCTTCTAAGCATCTCAGGAGGAACAAAACAATTTCCTGTTTTTCCCTGCTTTTACCATGTTTCTGCCTAGCTACATCACTTCCTGCCTTTCTGGGAAGTACTGCAGACCAGTATTGTTAACTAGTGGCAAAGTCCATTCTCAGAACCCCAGAAAGACTTTGTGTAAGAAAGATATCACCACATCAGTTAAAATGAGAAAATCCTGTGTCAATGATTAATGAATGTATTAATGACCACTGGTAACAAACTTGTGACACTGTTCCTGAATTAAGTATCTCAATAACAGAAACTGTCAAGTCTAGGTTGTATGTTTTCAGCTGCCCAGATTACAGCCATGTAAGGATGCTGTAATCTTCCTGCAAGTGTTCCCTCTGTCCCTTTAACACATGGCTTCTGGGATACCCATTGGCTTTCACCAGCTTAATGACATCACCCTCCCTCAGCCAATCAGCAGTAGATAGTGTTTTGAGGTTACCTTGGAAATAACTGAACAAATGTTCCTCACTGCTGAGCATCCTTGTTCGTGCCCAGGCTTGCACTTTTTACTGAGAAACACAACAACCAGAGTACTCATCCCTTTATCCAGATCCTACAACTTTTAGAAACCAACAACCTGTTCTTTCATCACTTCATCCATATCTCCTCCTTTTCTTTGTTGTTCCTGACATGAAGATGTCTGGTAGGAAAAAAAAATTAATGGTTTCATTTTTTTTTAATGGACAGTTCCATAAACTGGGAAGCATCAAACAATGTGGGATTAAGGGGAAATTGGTGAACATCAGGATGATGGCATAAATGTAGTCTTGGATATGACATTTCCTAGGGGTGTATTGGACAGAGAATTTCTCCATCCTGTCACTAAATGTGTCTTTACTTTCCTTGGTGAGATAGCAGGCTGGAAGGGCTCTCTGAGTTATTGTGTCTTAAGAGTATGAAAGAAGGAAACCAGACTATTCCTGGGACTGTTTCAGCTGAAGCACAGTGAGAGCTGGGTATGTAGACAGGTCAAGTAAGGGCCATAATTCTTCCCTGCACTAATTTTGTCTCATGAGAATTACCATGTTAATACTGTGGAACAGTGATGTTGGCATATCAGTGGAAATGTCTGCAATATCTTCCACACCTCCATGAGCAGGGTTGCCTGGCCGCCCAGGCTGGTTAGGCAGCTATGTCTTACTCATGGACCAGAAGGCAAGTTTCTTGGACCTTGGCTTTTACAGTTAGGCCTGTTACTTCATGGGACAGACGGGTCTGTGTTTCATGTCTAGAGCACAGAAGCAATAGTGTTTCCTGTTGTGACTCTCAAAACAAACTCTTGAAAATTAGTGTCAGTTCCAGGACTGTTTTTTTGGTGTGTTCCCTGAAAACTTAGGAGCTGAGGTACCTGAGCCAGCACTAGCAAAGCTCTGTCCAGTTTTAAGGGAACCTTTCTTCATGTTAACGTTCTTTTTAATTTCTCAAATTGAAAGACCCCCACTATGCATATTGTCTGTTTCATCTGCTCTTGCCAACTAGCCAAGGTCAACATACGGGAAAAATACTGGCGGGAACCAGTTGTTGCTGTCATCCAATGTCAACCAGATATCTGTGGTCTGCAGCTTGGACCAAAGCAATGTCAGCAGGATGATATCTGGGAACAGAAGGTTCTGGGAACATTCTATGGAGACCACCAGAGTGCTGAGATAGTCATAACTGAATTCTTTGTATTTTTTTGTGCCCAACCCAAATAAGCAACTCTGTGCTTGGATAACCCAAATTGCATTAATTGAATGGACCAATGAAATCCCTGTAACCATGCTTCTGCTTCTGTAAGCCTGATTCTTGCCACGCCAACCCTATATAAACTGCCTGAGTTTTAACCTCAGCACACTAATTCTCCTGAAATACTGAAGTGTCCACAGGTACCTGTATAAGCAATAAACAGACTCTTATCCTTGCATCCAGTGGTCTGGTCTCGCCTATCGGGGGCAAGGACCTTACCCCAATGGGCTCCGAACTCTTGGGGTCTTTCAAAATGATAATATTTTTGTTGATGATGTTGGAATTGTTTTTTGCAAACCATCAAATCACATTAGCTTACATCTCCTCCCATATTTTCTCTCCAAACTTTTTGACCATCCCAAAGAAAAATTGAAAAAGACTACAGCAAGTCTTTCCTTAGTTAACCCAAATTGCCTTAATTGAATGGACCAATGAAATCCCTGTAACCATGCTTCTGCTTCTGTAAGCCTGCTTCTTGCCACCCCAACCCTATATAAACTGCCTGAGTTTTAACCTCAGCATAGGGACCGTATATTCCCTGGAGCATGGTCAAAGTCTCACTGACCCACCCCTTAAAGATAACTGGTTCTTCTCTACTGCCAACACTCACCCTTTCTGCTTGAGCCATTAAGTGTGTAGAGTAACACTTCAGCATCTTTATCACAATTTAAGGACTCTCTTCAGTGGCTTTTGGATTACACTGTTTCTTTTTAATGTGAGGGAAGATAAAAGTCTCATATAATCATTTCTCATTCTTAATTATGAGTCTGTAATCATAGATACCAATGCAGAGGAAGCTTCCTAGTCCATAACAGTCAATGACACCACAGATCATTGACTTCCACATGGCTTCAGCAGGCAGTATAGATTATAGAGACCAATCTGGCATGGAGCTACAGCACAGTCTATGGAGGCCTTTTGAGGAGGGTCAATTCAGATAAAGGACAACTCTCCGTCTCCATTAGTGTGAGCTTCTGCAGCTCTGTTTCACTTCTACTTGGCCTGTTCATGGAGATCTGCTCTGTCATCGCCAGCATCATCATCTTCTTTTCAGTCTCAAGAGAATGCTTTTAAAAGGCATCTGCCCATAAGACCTGATACTTTAAATGTTTCAGAGTTCTTTTGTTCTCTCAATATCCTCTGCTCTCTCATCTCCCCTCTGTGTCTCCCTGGGTCTCTAAGCCTCCTGGAGCTGCTCTGTGGTTGTGCAGATGCCAGCAGCCACTGACATCTCAAATTGATATTTACTGTAAATTCTTGAAAATATTTTGGATGTAATCAGTTGCATTTGAAGTTAGGTCATATCTACAAACTTATTAGCTATATAATAGGATTAAAAGCCTTCAACTCTATGACCATAGTGGTCATTAAATTAGCAGTGCATAAATGAACAAAAAGTTACATTAGTTTCTGGAGAAGCAGAGGATTTGTTTTCCTAAGTTCTTTTATTCTTGCTTACAGGTAAATTTTTAAAATCCTGTCTCAGACACCAACAGAGCTCACCGGGACTTTTCACTCCTATGGCCCCAAATGGGGTAAGTCTCATTCCTTTTGAAAACAATGTTCTTTGATATGCAATCATATATAGAAATTTAAAGAAATGGAATCATTTTTTAAATTAGTTGTTATTTAACTTAAAATCTATCTTATTTTACATACTAATGCCAGGTGCCTCTGCCTGCCTTCTATCCATTCCCCTACTTCCCCCTTTAGTAGCAAAGTAAGGAGATCCAAAACTGGGTAGTTCACTAAATTTATTGAGCTGTATTGCTGCATGTGGTGTTTTATTTACTTTAATTTCTTTAGTAAGAGCTTTTCACACACTTACTCTCTCCCTGTCTCTATTTCTATCTCTCTCTCTCTCTCTCTCTCTCTCTCTCACACACACACACACACACACACACACACACACACTGTTTATGTGTGAATGTCAGACAGGAGAGTTACAGAATGGTAGGACAGTAGGAGGTGGCTTCTGATGTTCCTCTATCTTGTCTTTTCTGTTTTAGAACAAGAGCACCATGCAAAAATACCAAGAAATATCAATTCTGCCAAAAGAGCGGTTCAGATTTTTAATTTCCATAGGAATGAATGTGGAAGTCAGCGACAAAGTACCCATGGAAATGTATATAAAAATGAGTGATGACCTCCTAGAGATGGCGGCAGATCTACAAACAAAAGAACTTAAAGAGGAAGCATTTGTGGTATACCACAAATTTTTAACGTGAAAACCTGCACTTTCTATCTCCTTTCCTGTGACAGATCCCATACTAATCCTGTCTTCATCTTCATGTTTCTCCCCTCTGCTGACATTATAGAACTTGAGAAAGACATATTTCAGTCAGATTTATGGCCGCTCGCACAAATGTTTTTCCTTGCTATTCAAAGACTTGACAACCACAAATAAGGGAAATCATGATAGTTCATGAGCATGTTTCCACATGGCCTTCATTTTAGATGAAAGTTTGCAGTTTAAGTGGTTGTGTCTGCATTGGTGAGTGTGTCAACTGCTCTATCTCTGGCCAGGCATTCAGTCACAGACTTATTCCTATGTATGGCAGAGCCCAGATTGCTCTTCTCTTAATCCTGTAGCATATTGTTTAGTTAAGAAAGAAGTTTGCATTTCCTGAACCTATATAGGATCCAGAGAACTATGTACTCCCTGGGGTCAAAGTGGCTTAGCATACTTTCTGTGTTTTTGATCATATGTGGATAGGCAGAATAAATGCAAGATGGTAGAGCTGTCACCAGATATTTCCACATATGCTAAGTGACATGAATGCTTTGTGTTTGAGGAAGGGAAAGATGGCAAAGGTCTCACCAGTCCTGTCTAGCCCTGTGTTTGGTGAAAGAGAACCTGAGGACATAAATGCAGGTGATTGTAAGGAGCCCAGCCTCTTGGGAAGACCACTGTGGTCCTGAATCTATTGATCTTCAGAAGGCTGTTTGTGCTGAGTAGGCATATCTCCATCAGGTTCCACAGAGGAAAAGAAAGGTCAGACTTAGACATGAACACAGATACCACATTTTATAATTCTCAGGTTGTGCAACTTGAAGAACATGATTTGGTTGGTTTTCCAACTTTGGTTTTCTGCAAGGTGAAGGTAATCTCTTGAGATTACAGTAAACATCCCTCTATTTTCTCTCCTTAAGAGAAATAACTGTGTTACTAGAGTACTTATTTGCCCCTCCAAACAAACATCAGTTTGTCACAATCAGTTTTCAATCCCACTCTGCACTCAAGAAACTTTCTTGGTTCCTGGACTGACAGGAGTGTTGAAGCAGGTTAGTACTCTTTGTGGGTGCCTCATCTCACTAGGATACATTGCACAGCTCCCTGCAGCTCTGTGTTCTCCCAGTGTTTCCTTTCATTACCTAATGCTCTCAGGGGGAGGTTGTTCCCTGCTCAGAAACAATACTCAGTGCTTCTCTATGAGCACACATCCTTCTCCTTTGGTAGTAGAAGGATGAGACCACACTCTATTTTTTCTTTTGAAGTTCAGGAGGAGGATGGTCTGTTTCCTTGATAGCCAGTGAGCTCATTAACTCTCCCTGCTGTCTCCTGCATGCTAGGATGACAAGCACACACAATATCAGATTAGCTATACTTCTTGATAGCTGATATTTGATTAATGAACTAGTCGATAGAAGAATTAGGATCTTTCTTTCTCCAGGCACTGTGATGGATATGGATGTAACATATCAGGGTGGAACTCTTCTCACTCCAGCATCTTCTGAAACCATGCCTAGAGAGACCAAATTTTTTCAGGGCCTCATTTACAAATTTGGAACTTTTCTGCTCACATATTAATGCTGTTTTATTGCTTTAGACTCTTCGTGGAGAAGCTGAGACGTGGCCCAGAATACTGCAACTCCCTTTCCAAGGGAACATGATCCAAAATCAACAAGGTGGGTCTTTTTTATCCATGTGGCAGTCCTAAATCTCCAGAGTCACAGGGAGCTACTTAGAGAAAAGTCACAGATCCTGTCCCTGGGTAAACAGGACATTTCTCAGCATCACAATACAGAAGAAAGGGATGACAGCAAATTGGGGTCAAGTCATGAATAAGATTCTGACATCTCATGGAACTAGATTGTATCCCCAGTACAGGAAGGGACTTTTAGAGCCCATTCTCCATGGAATGATACTTCTTTAGCATGGAGACACCGGGTGGTGGGGAGCCTAAGCCCTATCACAATTGATTTAAAAGTCTTTGATGATTCCTCATGGAAGGCCTCACCCTCTCTGGGGAGTGGAAGGGGGATGGGATGGGTAGGGGTCTGTGTGGGGTACTGGATGATAGGAGTGAGTTGGAACTGGATTAGATATATAAAATAAGAAAAATATTAAATTAAAAAATATTCATAAGTCCCTTCCCATTTGTTTTCTTTCCCCCTTTGCTGACATTAGGTCAGTTCTAACTCTCCCTTTCTGTTTTGTTTTGCAGACAATACATAGGGTCTTTGACATAGTTGAGGCCCTGAAGAGACAACTCCTGCAGCAATATAGCGAGGAGTACTCAGAATACCTGGCAGATAAGGTCATTGTGTGAGCATGAAGACAGGATGTTTTTGTATCACTTAATCAGCCTGTGACCTGGGACTCTGTTTTACTGTCAGCGGAGGTTGTGATCCAAGGAACAGGGTCTACACATTCTTGCAAACATATGCACCAACACACACCTGCACACACACATGCACCTATTTACTCACCCATATATTCATGCATATTCATAGTCACAGATACATACACCCCAAGTGTATTATGGTTTTGAGAACATTGAGACCAAACTGTCCCTTAAGAAAGCCTTACAGTATCTGAGTAAAGGGGTGTTGGTTGTTTTTCATAGTACCAAGGTTATGGAGGGGATCATAGATGCTGTGGTGATTTGTCATACCTGAACACAACTTCCTTTGTTCATCTCTTTGTTGGCAGGTCTTTTTCTTCTGACTTTTGAAATATCAGACTAATCCCATTTTTCTTTCTATAAGAAGAGTCAGAAAATAAGGCCTTCTGGCATGAAGTAAGAGATACTATCAAACACTCCTCAGACTTTTCCAAATGGAGTGCTCTTCTAAACAGACTTGTGGATGGAGTTGAGGAAGACAGGAGCAGAGAGGTGGTTCCCAGCCTGGCATTGGCACTTAAAAGTGCTAAATTGTCTTCTGAAGAATGCACTGTTATTACCACATCAGTGCCATGCAGTCCACAAGAATCCATCAGAGATATCAAAAGGTGCAAATCATCAGACACACAGGGTGGAGAGGTGAAGATGGTGGAAAGCCCAGGTAAGTCACCACAGGTTCATGTTTTTATTTTATTTTTAATTTAATTTATTATTTTACATGTCAATCCCAGTTCTTTCTCCCTCCCTCCCTCACTCTGTTTTACCCTCTCTGCCCTCTCATATGCACTCTAACCACCCTCCCCTCCCATCCCCCACCCCAATTCCATATGTAGGGGAATGCCATCCAGTTGGGTTCATGTAGGTCTGACAGGCCATGTGAAGTAGGGACTAGGGCTTCTCTCCTGTCTCTAGATTAAGGCAGGTATCCCTCCATGGGGGATGTGTTCGCAAAATCCTTTTGTGCACCACGGATATATCCTGGTTTCACTGTCTGAGGTCGCTTAGACTGCTCAGTCCTTCTGGCTGAGACCCATATTCAGGGGGGCCTGAGTCAGTTCCATGCTGGCTTCTCAGCTATCAGTCTGGTGGCCCGTTAGCTCCTCCTTGTTCAGGTAAGCTGTCTCTATGTGTTTCTGCCTCCTGGTGTTGTCCTCTCCATCTGCATCTGAGTTCTACTTCGACTCAGTGTTTATGTATGGGTGTTTGCTCCTCTTTCCAACAGGCACTATTTGAGAGCTCCATGGATAAGTTAGTTGTTGATCTCACTCTCCAGGAAGGGCATTTATGGTAGGAAGCTCAAATTGTTAGTTGGCAGCAGTCTTGTAGTTCTCTAGACCTCATGATTTTAAAGACTTATGTTTAAATGGAGCCTATTGCATCTGGGTCAGCCACACACATTTGCGAGTGCACCTCACCAGTCTAGTAATGATGTGCTTTTGAAGAGGTGTGTGAAGTTGGGAGCACTAAGCAGCATAGAGAAAGCTTCAACCCCCATGCAATTTCCCCAGTCTTTGTCTTTCCTGGATCCCCTTTGCTGTGGTAATAGATCCTTGAGTGACTAGTATTTTCTCTTTCCTTCCTGCCATCTCACTTCCCATAAAAGAAGCCTTTAACTTAGTTTAAGCCAGTACAGTTTCTTCAAAACTCATGATATTCAGATCCTCATCTTTTCAGAGCTCTGGAGAGAATAGAGGAAGCACATTAAAATACTACTGAATTATTGCTCATCGTGAGGACTTTGCTGTGCATTGGTAATTCCAAAAAGACTATTTTGGTTGTATGTGATTGAATTTTCAGCATTAGGTAGACCTCTGTAGGATTCTCCTAGTAGGTCAGGGAGATAATGACACTGACTGAAGTGCTAGCTGTGACAG
The DNA here is from genome assembly GCF_943737965.1 of Phodopus roborovskii. Taxonomy (NCBI): domain Eukaryota; kingdom Metazoa; phylum Chordata; class Mammalia; order Rodentia; family Cricetidae; genus Phodopus; species Phodopus roborovskii. The sequence continues at coordinate 251,242 of NW_026126884.1, read as the reverse complement.
CCTCAAACCTAGGGTGGAACTTCCAGAAATCACATGACAATTGGCTGTGGGTGGCCACCTCCCTATTCTAAGTTCTCTTCAGGTTACATGAGACAGGGAGACAGAGAAGACCTGTTTTTTCACAGCACAGATAGTAGGGAAGACACAGAGCACAGAGAGATTCTTTTAGACTAACAGTGCAGGGGAAGGCCTGCACTCCAGGAAGTCTGCTCACATCTGCAGATGTGCTGTCGCACCTGTGCATCCTTGCCCACACATGAACATGCACATTCTGAAAAATGCACACATATCATAGACATGTGCCAACACATGGTTCATATATGAAGGATTTCAAAGGAGAAATCACGAATATTGAAGAAAAAAGTTCTCAAATATGCCACCTAAATACATTATTACTTTTATTTTTTATTTGTATCATCTGGCTTTACAGCCTAAATAGGCCTCAACTTGAAATCCTGGCCCCTCACCTAGGAAATGCTTAAAATCCAAATATGCAACTATTGGGCTGGAAGTTTACATATTTCTAAAGTATTGGTTGATTCTTGTCTGCACTGGCATGAGTCAAATCTCTCCTTGAATGACAATCTCAAGCAAAATTGCAATACCCTTCCTAATTACACATTGGTGAGAGTCAGACTGCCCCAGCTGTGGCCCTGTGTATTCAACAATCCACATATTTACAGATGATCTTAGAGAGTCAGTCTTAGAGAGCCTAAAGCCTGTGCACTCAGCAATCTACACATCTGCATAACATAACATCGGAGCAGAAGTAAGCTATTCTGTTCCTTTTGGACTGTAGAAACAACCAGGATAGAGTATGTGGCCTCAGCTAATTTGAGAAACCTGTCCCAGACACTTTGCTAAGTTTAGTGCACCATCTTCACTCAACCAAAAGAGTCTAGAATGCAACATTACTCACTTGTATGTGCAAATGAATGGCCATGTAGTTCTAGGTTCTCAAAGGTCTCCCCCGTCCCTACAACATGGGACTGTCAGTGGTGCTCTGACCTTGAGAAAGACTGTGTATGTTTCCATGTAATTTGAAACTCTCAAAATTTGACTGTGTTTCTGGATTCTCAAACCTCTTGCAGAAAATGGTCAACATGACATACCATGCCCTCTACATGCTTTCTTCAATTCAAGCTATAAAATGCTAGTAGTTAGGGTCAGTCTATGTTAGAAAGGCATAGCCCATGAATACCACTCTTATGAGACTCAGTCTCAAGACAAATGAGGACTCAGGGAAATGTACTTCCAGAACTGAGAGTGCAGAGGTCACCAGACCTGAAAAGCTGAACCATGGACAAAGAAGACATGGCTATCTGAGGGGAGTCATGTTGGAAGTATACCATTTTTTTTCTGTGTGTTTGTCCTGTTGAGCTCCCAAAGGAGTTCATGTTACCCACCTGAGTTGGGAGGGGACTTTGACCACGGAGTCTGTGAACCCACAAAGAAACTTATTACAGTCAACTCTCAGTCACACACAGAAATAGGATCTTCCATCCACTCTAGATGACAGTGAAGTTTATGCTCTCAGCTACGAATGAGCTCTGGATAGAGCTTTCAGAAGAAAGTTCTTGCCTGGATTGTGGTTTTATTATAGGCAGGGGGCTCCTGAAGAGATACCCAATATCTTTGTGATTTTTCCTCCAGGCCACCAGGCTGAGCTCCGCTCACGGACACCAGGTCCTGTAACCTCAGACTTCTCTCTCTTTTCCATTGCAGGTCAGAACTCCAAAGGCCTCTGCCCTGTAGTCCTTCCAAAGGACCTTTGTGATCAGTTTCTGCGTTGTGTACGCAAGAACACCAGGAAAGGCATAGAGACATGCGGTGTGTTATGTGGTACCAAGGTAAATATAGGAAAACCCCTTCTTGTTCTGAGGCTGTTTCTTATTCCCATTTGGGAATTCTTATTTGGCTGCCCATGACTGCCAGAAAATATATCCAGGATCTGTATCCATACATACCACTCAACAGAAGGAACCATGCGTGAAAAGACCTTAGCTAGCTTGAATTTGATGACTTTGTATTAGGTTGCTTTTCAGAGGTCTTGAATTGAATACTTTCATTCAATGCCATAGTTAGAAATCATCATTCTAATTAGGGCTGGTGCCTGTAACCCCAGTCATTGGCAAACTGAGACTGGAGGCCACCTACAAGTTCAAACCAGGCTCACAAACAGAGTGAGACCCTGAAGTAAAACCAGCCTGGCTTACAGACAGAAATGTGAGAATGAGGAATGGAGACAGCACTTTGGCTAATTCTAAAAGGGAACACTCAAAAATTTCTGTGTCCTGGTGATTCCCTGCTCTGTGCTAAGGCTTAGAATAGAAACTAAACACCTCAAGACCTGTGAGCAGATCTAATGCCTGCTGCAAACAAAACCCTAACCTAGGATATGCTATGGGAGACATCTCATGTTCATCTCATCACCCCTACATTTTTCTGTTTCCCAGGAAAGCAATGGAACAGTCAAGGTGGGGAAACACTGGGGTGAGGGTAAAGGATGAGGGTCATTCACTGGGCTGAGGGTTTCATTTATTTATGGAAAGTTGGATTGACAGTAGCTGTAACAAGTTGTTTTCTTGTGGCAGGTCAAAGAAGAATATCATGTGACCCACATAATTATTCCTGTGCAGAGAGCAGGCCCTAATTATTGTTATGCGGAGAACTAGGAGGAAATATATTTCATGCAAGAGGAACTGGACCTTCTGATGTTAGGTTGGATTCATGTAAGCAAATTGATTTCACAGGTGGCGAGCCCAGATCTGTGTCTGCACAATCAAGACGAATTGCATCCATCTCTGAGCACCCACAGTCACTAGTGTTCCAGTGTTTAGTCAAAAAACACATTCGTTGGTGCCTTTATGAAGAAGTACTTGGTTTGTGTACACCCAAAGAGCTTCTTCATGCAAAGTTGCATCCAAATTTGCTTATATGCCTTACAATAATACACCATGGCAGATGGAAGTAGGTTCTGTGAAGCCAGGTGAAGACAGGAGATAATCCCCTGGGAGCTTTTGTTTGCAGAGATTCAGAATACCTGGTAAATGGTGAGTGTGACAGCAGAAGAAGTGACTTTCTGATAGCTAACAAGACCTAATGGGGACTGCTTGAGCACAGTGGGTTATTCCATAACAAAAGGCTGCAGGAGAACTGGGCATGGGTTTCCCAGAAGCCACAGACCAGGGACAGTAAGAGAGAGAATTCAGGATGTGACCTAGGGACAATCTCCATCTGCAAGGGGATTCATTTCTCATGCTGGAGCTGCGGTTCATTGATGAGTATGGCTTCTGAAATTTAAGTAGGCAGGCCATGGAGCTGCGGTTAATTGATGAGTTTGGCTTCTGAAATTTAAGCAGGCCATGGTGCCAGAGACTGCAAGGTTTAACTAATCCATACACATCTGAGTATACAGGCAGAATACTGGCATCCTGTCATTCAGGAGGTAAGACTTCTGGATGATGACTTTGGCACCAAAATATAATAACCAGAAAGAAAGAGGCTTGCAAAAATGGGTTGAGTTTATGGCTATGTGGGAGTCTCACAGGACTGTCATGTTGAGTCTTCATCTAGGCTGTAGATCCCATAGGAAGGGAGAGTCATGAGGCCACTCTGTGCAGAACTAGTTTAACAGAATCTTCAAATGTACATGAATGGGGAAATGGCATGTTTTGTTGGTTTTACCAGTTTTTACTTCCTTTCTTTTTCCAAATGTTTTTTATTTTAAAATATAGCTAACTTGTAAGTATGTGTACATTTGCAGTGTAATTAATGACTTCTTGATGAAACATCCATGTGAATAATACTCTTAGAGAAGGAAACAGGAACCTTCCAAGAGCCTTGTCAAGCTTTGCAACTTCTCTCTTTTGAGATTGATCTTCTTGTTCTAACCATCTCTTTCTCATTTCATTAGAATTCATCTACTAAGTGTGCCTTCCTCCATGATATCAGCATTTCAGTACTGCTTGTGTCTTGAAATGTAGAGGTTAGATATTTGGTTTTTACATCTGGCTTGCTTGCCTTAACATCTGCAATGTTCATCCCCTTTGTGGCATGCAGTTGCCTGAGGTGTGCTTAAACCTGGCAGGCAATGAAGGAAGGGAGGGAAGAGGCATAAATTAATGCAACAGTACTAGGTAGAGTAACACAAAATACGACCAGATGTGGCTTCTCTTCACATAGGAAGATATCCCACAACTCTTAATGGCAGGGAACTGAAGAATCACAGAGTCTGTTGAACTGAAGTTTTAAATAGTTTGGGAACTCTTGGTTAAGATGGAATAGATTCTATTGTTGGCAGGATGGAAGCAGATGTAGGTTAGAAGCTAAAGGACAAACTTGGAATGGTTACTGTTTAGACATCAGTTATAAGTAAGCATGGATGAATAAAAGTCTAGTCCTCAGTGAGGGAACAGACTCAAGTAATTGTTTAAAGCTCACCTTCTACTGACCTTATAGATTAGGTTGTTAAGTGAGGTCATTTCCTCTTCCTTCTCCACCTAGCAGACCAGAGATGTGTCCCAGCATGATTTGGCGAGTCATTGTGGGAGGCAGTGGTTGAAAATTCTTGGGGCCTGCTGTGTTGGGTATGTCATTGGACTTACTGTGATTTCTTGAATTCTTTTGTCTCCATAGACCCATCCAACCCAGACTGCCTTTTTGTCGAGTGTGGATGTACACACACATTTTTGCTACCAGAAGATGCTGCCAGAATCAATTGCAGTGGTGTGCGCACCCAAATATAAACAGTGAGTATATATAATTTAAGCCTAGACGGTACAAGAGCAAAATCCTCTATGGCTCAGAACACTGTAAAAACTAAGTAATATCCAGAAAGCCTTAACTGAGTGCTATAGAAGCCCCTTTTAAGGTGAACATTCTAACACCAGCTGCGTTTAACAGATGTGCTGACACACACAACACAAAGCACAAAGAAATGATCTCAAGTGTCAGAGGTTGAAGATATTCCACACAAGAAACTGCCTAAAGTGTCATTCTCAATGTCACCTTAGTCTGAATTCCTCAGCAGAGCTAGTGTTGGGAAAGCAATGAATCATCCTGTTTCTTTGAAATAAATTTGGACCCTGGATAATGTCCCACAGGAATTAGTGGTCATCGGTTTGAGCACTACCCCATTTATTCCTCACAGTGATTGGCCTGAACTGGATTGATTCTTCTTTGTGTTCAATTCTACTGTTGAGAATTTTATTATTAAGTCAAACTACAAGAAAAGGATCAAGAGAGAGAAAACCTTAGAGCGAGATACATGTAAGGAGAGGAATGAGAAGGAGAGCAAAGAGAGGAAGAGAAGGGAGGGAGGACAATTAGGACTATGACAAAGAAGACATAGTCTACCAGAACTTCAATGATAGTGTTCACAAGGAATAGAAGGAAGACATACACATCATCTGTGCGGGAGGAAGAATTGTGCAGATCAGAGCAGAGAGAGCAGCAGAGCAGGGAAACAAGTGTAGGTGTGAAAGAGAAAGAAGAGAGGACATAGAAGAGGAGAGAGAGGGAGGAAAGAAAGGGAAGGGGAGAGAAGAAGAGAGAAAGAGGGAGAGGAGAGGGAGACGAATAAGTGTTGTGGGGATTTCTGTTTGACTGTGAGTCTGCCTTTCTCTTTTCAGAACAGGAATTTTCACACTGACATCTTTTGGGTTAAAAGAAATATCAAGCTGCCCCAGGAGGGGCTTCCATCCCCATAATCAGGACTCAGCTCTTTTTTGTGTACGTATCTGTATACAGGAGAAGAAACATAATAACATTGTGAGAATATCCAAACCCTGTCCCACAAAATTTATAAGAGCCAGGGATACAACCACAGAGATTCAAGGAAGCTTGAAATCCTGGAATCAGAATGCTAAATCTAAGAGGGAGAACATTCTGTGTGTGATTATATGTATCATAATTAATATGTATATGCATTTGTAGAGAATTTGGATCACACTCTGATCCTAAAGGGAAAATAACACTTGTAGACATTTCAGCTCCTCTTTTAAAAAGATATAAATTTTATATTTCATTATATTTATACCTGTACTTTCATTGTGTAGCCTTTTAAAAATACACCCTGTTTTTATTTTAATTTGTTGTCTCTGTGGATTTGCACATGGGGGTTTAGTGCCTGTGTGGTAGAAGACGTTTGCAGATGCCCTAGATATGGAGCAAGGCAGTGAGCACTTCCTACTTCCCTTCAAGAATAGTAGGTGTTGTTAAACCCAGCACTATACTCAAGGCCCCACCTTGAACTCATGGTTCAAACCAGGGTGATCAGTTTTTTGAATCCAGAAACTTTCTACTAGAACTCTTCAAAATTACATGGCTCCATTTTGGAGTACAGTAATATTGTTTCTGAGATATTAAAAGATATTGCTCATTTTAAAAATCAATTATCTAGAACAGGAGTTCCCAAGTTGCCAATTGTAATAAGCCCTTCCATGGTGAAAAACACCCATAAAATAAGCTCTTGGGCAGTTGTAGTAGATCATCAATTTGAGGCCAGTTGATGTTACATAATAAGACTTTCAGACTGATGATTACCTATCATGTTGTAGACCCCGAGTGACCATCCCTGAAATGTCAGTAATGTCACCATTACAATCTGATTAATGTAATGACACCCCTCAAGGTCTATTGGGTCACCTTTGCCATCTGATGTACATTATGACTCCAATGGTGCACTGAACTTACATATCTCTAACAACAAACACAATAACAAAGACAACAACAAAAAAAACTATTTGCTATGTGACTCTGGAAAATAGATGGCAAAGATCCTGAGATACACGGAGATGATTGACTCTAAACATGAGGCATGAGGAGAACTAGGTGGGAGTGTTGGGGACCAGAACTTTTGACATTACTTCTAATGACATCAAGATTTCACCTTTTGGCTGCGAACTATCTGGCTGCAATGAACTTCTTCAATGAAAACTTACTGCTCGGGATGTGGCTCAGTTGTGATAGTGTTCCTATTTTAAGCATTAGTATCTGAAATCCTTTCCCAGGACTGATGAAAACAGCTGTGCTTATGTTTGCCTACAATCCAGCACTGGGGAGCTCGAAGCAGTAGAATAATGTTAGGATCCTCCTGGCTTACCTAGGTTATGTGTGCTAGCCTATGTCGCACAAGGCCCTCTTTTGGTATAAATAAAATGTACAAGTTGTTTCAAAACTGATTTCCATTCCCTAACAATATTTCCCTTTTTCCAATTGCAGGACTGCAGTCATATCACCATCCAAAACAGCAGGGTGACAATCACGGATTTTCGATGAGTAAATCCCACTGACCCACCTCAGTGGGAGCCTGTGTGTGTGTGTGTGTGTGTGTGTGTGTGTGTGTGTGTGTGTGTATGTGTGTTTGTGTGTGTGTGTTTAGTGCATTTGTATGTATGTGTGTATTTTGTATATATGTGACTGAATGTATGGTGGTGTGTATCTGTGTATATATGTTAACTTGTGTTATGTATGTTACGTCAGTGTTAAGGATGTCAATGGTATGGTAGGTATTTATGGCACACTGTGTTCATTCACAGAGCCCAGATGTACTTAGTTCTACATTTCTATTTTAGCAATTAGGAAAAGCTTCAATAAAACACAGAAGAATGTGACACATAAAGTCAAGCCCTCTTGCGGACAAACCCTGAGTCTAGATGTGAGATCATAGAAATTTATTTGATTTCAAGGTGAGGTGGCTATATTTTTGACTTGTCAGTAATATCTTTCTTTAATAATGCACAAAGTGAGAAATGTGATACAGCAATATGGACAAAGCCATCAGCTCAATCACAAGCATCGCAAAGGAAACATAATCTGCAATGTGTTTTAATTTATGACATTTGATATATGCGTGGCTGCATTTTGAGGTGAAAGATCATAGCTCTTTTGAATAAGTAGAGAAAAATTGATCTAATATTGCATTCTACTAGAATTACAATTCTAGATTGTGAATGTAATTTTCTGTTTTTTATTTCAGTCTTGTATTTGTAATGAGACCTGATGCTAGAAACGGTTTGACTAACATTATTTCCTGATTAAAACAGACTGTATGGAATATTTAACATAAAAGAGGGATGTGTATGAATTGAGAACAAAGAGTACAAAATGCAAGTTTTTAAAAATAATTTGATATTAGGAATCATTTACAGTAAAATTTATTCCCATTACCCAGATATAAAATGTTATGGACCAGTTTTGATTTTCTGTGCAAATATTCAGCAATCCATCATTTCTCTACATGAAATCTTACAGTAAATCTATAGTTAGGTTATTTATACTTAGTAATTATACCCTCAGATGACATCTTAATTGTTTTCTTTTAAATTAGTCATATGGTCTATGACAACTTTAGTAAATTCTGTTTTCATTTTATATTTATATATTAGGAAGAGCTTTCTAAATCTACAGTTGTCACATATTAGACCAGTTGTCTTCCTATTCATCGTATTTTCAAATTGTTCTATTTGGCTGGCTTGCATTATGCATATAAAACTGTTTACATTTTATTTTCCTTTCATTTGAATTGAAATTATTCTATTATTGGGAAATGATATAACAATTAAGATTCCATAACTTAATCTGTTTAAGGTGTATTTCTTCTTCCAATACAATTTGTATCATTGAAGATCATTCGATTAGTATTAGTAAATTAATAAATTACTAAGGGAATAACAGTACTTAGTGAATGTATGATTTCTTCTATTGAGAAGATAATTTTCAAGGTACTTGTGCTCCAACTCTAAACTCTTGCTTGGTTGAATTTTTATGCATGTGTAGGTTGGAAAGACTGATTGCATATCCAGTACCGAGGAGACCAGGTAATGGAGAAAGCAAAAGTGTTAGTTGTTGATAATGGCAGTTGACACAGCTTGTAATTAACTATGTGGTATTTGTAGATCTTCAAACAATATCAATTAGTAGGCACAAATTAATTACAAATTAACTAATAGGCATAAGTGAAGAAAGATACTTTCACGATTGCTAAGCAACAGAGCTCACTCTCAGAATGAGTTACTACAAGTTCAGCAGGTTTAGTTATGCTCTGTGAAGCTGAGTCTTCCTATGTAAGTATGGAATAACATCTGGGTGAGTAGGTGTTATAACAGAAGATAATACATCGTATAATTTACTATAGTCAGTCATTAATATTTGCAAGACCCATATCTTCATACATTTTTGTCTTCTGTACTCATTGTTTCACAGTTCTGAACTTACGTGTAGACAAAAACATTATAGCATTCCTTGTGAGAGACTGTGAGCAGAAAGCAGATGTCCTGTGGACTGAGCAATGGATGTGCGACACATGATGAACTTCAGACTGTGTCTCCATCAGATCTGTTCATGCTCATTCTTCTCTGCAACCTGGTGCACTCTCAACTTTACATTAGTTCAAGTAATGTTCTGATAATCTACTTTTCCAAGTTTGTACTGCATATGTAATAATACTAACCCAATTTGTAGGATAATAAGCATTCAACTCATGAACCAATCACTTTTATGCTACAAGTATGATGTTTGTTTTATTTAATTCTTTACATAATAAGATTTGTAGGATGAGTGCCAATTGAATGTGACTTTCTCTAGAAGCTGGCATTGTGGGCCCACAGATCAGTACACATAAAATAGATTATTCTGGAAAGATTCTTACTTAGGCTACGTACCTATATCTCAAGTGGTCATTAAGACAGATTGCATAGTTCATTCTTGAATTCATGTTTTATGTGAAGCTCCTATACATAATTTATTTTCATAAAAAGTAATGATTATCAAGAGTGTCTTCTATGGTAATTTGAAGCTTCTGGATTCTTTATCAGTCAAAATATGCTAATACACTACACCCCTGAATATATAGGTATCATTTTAGAAATGTAATTTTTGGGAATTGCATTATGAGTTGATGTTTTCTCTGATAGTACTTTAGCTTTGCCAAATTATGTTTCTAATATATTTCTTTGGAATCTTGTATGTATCATATTTTGTAAATAGGACATTCACTGTGAACTTCTCAGACTATATCATACTGTATATTTAGCATCGTGTAGGATAAAAGACATAGAGGATTATGTGACTCAGTAGGAGAAGTACTTACCTAATATTTGTAAGAGTCTAAATTTATTAGAAAATTTGTCAAAAAAATTGGCAAATTATAAGAAATACCTGTGGTGTTCTTGTCTGTAGAAAGATTTTTATTTGTTTTAGGTGATTTATAGTCTCATCATGAAACCCAGATTTGCCTCAAAATTCTGATGTGTTTATTTCCCCCTCTAGATTTATATGGGATTACAGATATCTATGACTATGCCAGCAGAAAATTTTTCATAACACTGCAGTGAAAACATTAAAAACCAAACTTCCTAAGTCATACTTTCCACAACCACAAAATTTACAAAATATAAATGTTTACAGAATGGGGTTGGAGAACTCAGCTTTGTATTTGATACAGGAGCCAAACTCTATGATGATTGTGGGGTACAAGGATACATGCTATACTATAACAATAATATATATTATCTGAACATAGAATGAAGTATATGGATGTTAGTGAGACATGTGTTAGTGAAGTAGAGAAAATCAGAGGCATTAAATTCAAATTTACCCACTCCTTAATTTTGTGTAAACTTCTACAGTGTTGAGACTGAGTTCACAGCTTAGTGTCCTCAACGAGTTCACAATTCTGAAGTTCTGTCTCATAAAGAAAGTTAGAAATTTTCAAGGAAAAAATGGAAAGAAGGAAAGAAGTAAGGAAGGAATCTGATTCATAGATTATCAATTTATGTCATGTTATTAAGTAATTCTTTATAAAATCTATATATATTTTAAAAAATTAACATTTTCTTCTCAAGTCAAAAACCACTTTCTAGTAGTTCTACCTAGACATCTGAGACCAGGAAGTGTTAAGTGCTACATAAGGTATATAGACAAAACAGCGCTTCTATTCAATTCAATCACTGTGTGTTTGTTCTAAAGTGACCTTTAGGATAAATACATCAATTTTTCATCAAATCACTCTCCTGAACACTGAAAGTATGGATGACAGTGTCCTCAAATGCTGCTAAGAACAAGCAGTCATGTATTCCATGATTCAACAGGATTTATTTCTCCCTTCCAGGCCCACCTTTGACAACTTGACTTTGATTCTGCACATTTTAAAGGAAAGTAACTGTGATACTTATTTTTCTCACTGTTGTCACAAATCCCATAATCGAAGCAGCTGGAGAAGAAGTGAAATTCATTTGGATCACAATATATGGATTGTACAAGAGGAAACCAGTGAGTGGTGATTGATATACAAGCCAATTACTCACAAAAATGCCAACATTTAGGGTGGGAGAGAATTGGACCTTGAATGATTTGGTATCACAAACCATTGAGATTCAGAAACCATTTTAGAATAAGGTTAGGAGGTGTGTCAGAGCTGAGACTGTGGACAAGGATAACAGCAACAGCAAACATTTTTTGAAATGACAAAGCAAATGTGACCTGCACAAGACCTGCACAGAACTTTTCTTGTCAATGTTCCTCATGGATGATATGGGACCCAACCTGAGGGACAGTAGTTGCTTAGTGATTGTTCAGAAATGGTTGGCATTTTCTTTAGTGGTGCAGTTCCTGACATAAATGCTCTTTTCTCAGGAAATGTCATACTGGACACTTAGGCAAGAAACTACAATTAGACTCAGCATTAATATATTACAGAAGACATGAAAGTGGAAAGGAATTGTGGTTTCAGCAAGAGAGGGAGAAGTATGACAGTGGGCAGTGACAGTAATATCTAAAATTTATATAATCTCTAACACAGTCTCACAATAAGATAATAAAATGAGATGGGCTGATACTTTATTTAGATTTATTAAAATTTGCCAGAGGATTCAGAAAGCTAAGTCACAAGCCATAGAAGTCAGGCACAGATCTTCAATCCCAGGACTCAAGATTAAGAGATAGATGGATTTCTGTGAATCCAAGACTACCAAGATCTAAACAAGCTTGATCCAGTCCTAAAGAGGAACAATTGACACAAAGACAATCTCAGCACCAGGAATCATATGCCTTTAAACACAGCACTAGAGTGGTATAAAGGATAGAAGTAGGGTCTTTAGTAGAATATCATGGATTTATTCTCCAGCCACAATGAGGATAGGAAGACCCTGAAGTCATCATATTCTCTAGCCACACTGTGGATCAGTTATAAATAGTCTTAGGGTTGTTGTGAGCCAGAATAGCCTCCTATTCTGAGGTAGAGAAGAAGTAGTGTTCAGCTGCTTTGCTTTTCTGATCTTCAATTGAATTGTAACCCCAATATCAGTCTCTGGTCCTTTCTTTTCCATGCTACAGAAAGTGGGAAAGGGAGGAAGAGGGAAGTAGGGAGGCAGGAGTGGTGGAATGAAAGAAGGGCATCATGGATACTGTTCTGTGTATAAAGGTCATGAACCAGATGATGATGGAGTCAGAAGGTCTTTCCTGGACATCATGTACAGGTTCCTTGGAGTTGCTGGCGAGAGGGGGCCCAGCCATGCAGAGTAGATGCATACTGGTAGCAGATGGAGCCAGGAGGACGAGCCATGAAAAAGAAATGGATGCAGAGAGCTGATGGGGCCAAGAGGACTAGTGATGCAGATAATTTTGTTCCAAGGAGCCAATGGAAACTGGAGGACCAGCTAGGGTGGAGGTGTCAGTGGAAGAGATACATAGAACTGTTCAGTAACAAAGTATCCCAGACAGTCTCCCTCCAGTGACATAGATCTCCAACATGTCCACCCATATCTGGATGAGACTGATCACAGTGATGATGTCAGTGTCCCCATTTACCTCATTATTGTACTTTCTTTTCTCCTGGCCTTTACAGCTAGGCATTTGTTATGTTGTCATCTGAGAAGAGCCAAACATAATCTGGTTGTTTCCTAATTAACTGACTGAGTAAATTATGTTTTCATTTTCCCTTTATTTTACTAATGTTTTAGACTAAAATGTCTCCATACTTATCATCATCTTTGTTCTTCCATCTTCCTCATTGCTTGGAAGATATATATATATATGTGTCTGTGTGTGTGTACTATCTTATATGTTTGTGTCTGTCTGTATGTGTATAATCTTGTATGTGTTTATGCATATATGTATGCATGTATATATTTGTTTGCGTTTGTAATCTTATGTTTCCATGTATATTCTTGTGTGTATGTGTGTTTCCCAACACGGCTGAAAATCTCAGCCTTGCTTAAGTTTTGCTATTTCTCTTTTCTCTACTGAATTCCAATTTAAATAGACTATGATATATCATCCAGTGATAATTTTTTAAACAATATGTATTTTTTTAAAGAGGGGGTTTCTTTGTGGAACTTGGAGACCAGGCTTGATTCAAAGTCAAGAGTTCTGACAGTCTTAATTTTATTTTCTTAATTTATCTTTTACATTCCAATGCCATTACCTCCCCCCATGTCTCTCACAATTCACATCTGCTACTCAGAGGGTAACACCTCCCCTAGTAAGCCTGCTAATTCATCTCACTGAGGCTTGAAAATGGCATCTCCATACCATCCACACACCTGTGTCTTGTCTGAACAACTGATCTCTCCATAGAATTTGTTCCGCTAAGTCTGTTTGTGTATTAGATTGGATCTTGGAACCACAGCCAGTAACCTCATATGTGTCCCATCCACACCATTGCCACCTTTGTTAAGGGAGTGTAGTTGGCTCTTAAGCAGTTTCCCCTTTGTCAGACCAGAGTCAGTGAACACTCACTATCTTGTATCAGCTGATTCTGTGAGTTTCCCCTTCTCAGTCTTGACTCCTTTGTTCATATTATTTCTCTTCCCTCAATTCAATTGTACTCAGGTGCTTGACCCAATGATATTGAAGTGACCAGGGCCTCACCCAGTCATGAGAGGCTGCAGAAGACACACCAAGGTGTAGGCCTCTGATTAACCAGCATGTATTGAGCTTTTGTCCAGCTTCTGACATTGCCTGACCTTGCTGAACCTTGCCCCAGTCACTAGGAAGCCCTGAGGCAAGTTAGCTGGGTGGGTCTGAATGTGCTTTATAATATGTGAAGTACAGAGCATAGCAGACTCCATGGGAGGCCTCTAAACATGGCAACCATTTCTGCAGGGGTAGTTGGCCAATCAACAAAGGACACGTTACCCAAGCCTGGAGTCACAGAAATGCCTCTCCCAATCTTGTCCATGTTTATGCCTCAGTTCTACTCCATCTTAGCCTGTGAGACAAGGTCTTTTGCTGAATCTCGTTCTTGCTGATGTACTATACTCTCCCTTGTGAGTAAGGGAAACCTAAAGATCCTCTTGTTTTTACCTTCTTGGCTCTGGAATAAGATGCCTCTTCCACTGTGCTGGCTTTTTTCTAGATTTATGGGACAGAATTCAAATCACTGTGTTTACTTAAATTTTAACAATGATTTTAAAGTCATTATTTTAAAGTAAATAAATACATTTATTTAGTGTAGAGACAGGATCTCTCTTTGTAGCACAGATTCTCCTGGAAGTACATCTTCAGACCAGGCTGGCCTGGAACTCACAGAGAAATACCTGCTACTGCCTCCTAAGTATTGTGAATAAAGTTGTTTGCCACCACAATCTGGCTCCCAAAACAATTTTATTGACTTTGCCATTGTCATCTTCCATGGCATGTTTCTCTATTTTAAAACACATTAATGAAATAACTCTATTTCCCAAGTCATGTCCTTGTAATCATTAGCTTAAAGGTACAAACTGAAATCCTATTGATTTCCATCATCTGCTTATTACATGAGCAAACTATTTGGTGAGTATTAGCCTTTTGGGGGCACTGGAAATAGCCCTTATATGAGACAGCTATAGCAATTTTGCATATTCTATTAGCATAGATATATATGACTACTTATGGGCACATACCAGGAGTAAAATTGGTAAATCTGAGGATGCATGTATTATTAAATGGATGAATTTTATCTAATATGTCATGAATTGATTATATAAACACATAACAACAATATATGACATACCTACTCATTATTTTGGCAAATGTCAGCATTTTTAATATTAAAAGTTTGTGGTATCAACTTACACACTGTTACATAAATCTTAGTTAGGAACTGAGGGTGTAAATGAAATTTCTCCGGTGACAAATGGTATTAAATGAACATCATACATACCTATGTATGTATATATTACATATATACATATACATATGAGATTCTTTAGGCCTCAGAAAGTCATGCCCATTTAGAAATTAAATATTTAAACTTCTGTCTTTCTGTATTTCATACTAAAATATCTTAATTATATGGTTCCATGGGGTCTGTGTAAGTTCTTGTAAATCCAACCTTATCTGGTTGTGTTTAGATGATGAAACTGGAATCATTTATCCTCGCAAATATTCCCAGAGTCCCTCTTCTATTTTCTACAGTCTTGTCCATAGCTCATCATCACTCCCAAAGGACCAACATCTGGGAGTCAGTCACTGTCCACGGTGCTGTCAATAATGTGAAAAGAAGATGACTGTGCTTAACAATCTAAACATCATTGCATTTGTGTGGTTTGAAAATGACCCACTGAAATTCTGATGTAACACCAAACCTCATTCAACAGGTATAAATGAAACATTACATTTGACATATTTATGTGAATGCACTTGCTGTTCTCCTTCATGAGGAAACGTTTCTATGTTAGAGAAGGTGAGTGCAGTAGGGTTGGAAAGAGGATGGCGGGACTCATGAAGTAAGTGTTGGATAGATCCCTCTGTTTTTCAAATGTGGATTCAGGTACAGTAACATATGCTTTCAATCCCAACACTGAGGAGGCTGAGACAGAAGGGCTATTATGTGTGAAGCATCCCTGGGATACACACTGAGTGTAAATCTAGCAAGCTTAAACACAGCAATGCTTTGTCTCAGAACAAGTGAGAAAATCAACACTCAAGGTGGAACATAACAATGAGATGGATATGCCATTCTAAGGTGACCTCCCTTTAGAAAATCATTTACCCAATCCCCACATTATGCTATTGACTCTGTGGGGCATTCATTCCATCCTCGGTGAGGACACTCATAGGAAGCTAACCAGGCAGGGAAGTTAAAGATACTGGCTTAGCTGGGAATGGTTGGAACACATATGATTTTCAAGAATACAAACCTCAGAGAAGACCCAAGACTATGAGAAGTCAATTTGAAGCTAGACCGAGGTGGAACATGCCTTTAACAATTGCAAGCAGGAGAAAGAGGCAGGAAGATGTCTGTGACATTCAGGGTAACTTAGTTTACAGAGGAAATTCCAGGACATCATTGAAACTGATTCAAAGAGCATGAATGAATGAATGAATGAATGATGAGAGAAGTCTACTTTGGATTAATAATAGATTGAGGTTTTATTTAGTAAGGGAAAAGTAGAAAATTGGAAGCAATCAGAATCCAGTGACGTTAATGTCAACATAAGGAGTATTGCTCCAAAGTTGTGGCTGGCCAACAAGCCCTTGTAAAGGAATACCTTTGTAAACTTGGGAGATGTTCATATACAAACAAAATTCTTCTCTTGGTTAATGTTTGTCTTATGGTTTATTATTACTGTGTAAAGACACCATGTCCATTGCAAGTCCAATAAGGAAATCATACAATTGGATGGGCTGGCTTACAGTTTTGGACATTCAATCCATTAGCATTATTGTAAGAATCATGGTGGTGTGCAGGCAGACATGGCACTGCAGGATCTGAGCATAATATGTTTTGCAGGCACAGGAAGCCAATCTAACACAACAGGCAGTATCCTGAGCACAAGAAGCCTTAAACCAGCCAACCCCCTCCATTGACACACTTTCTGGAACGAGGCGAAACCCCCACAAACAAAAGATTCCCCCAAATTGTGCCACTCCCTTCATGATTATGGGCGCAAATATATTCAAACTACCACAGTGCTAATTATGAACTTGAGTCAAGGATCACCTGGATGATGTGCATTCCAATGGGAAACCATCTTGATTACTTTAATTGATCTGGGAAGACCTGCCCATTTTGGTTCCCACTCTTCCCTGAAGTCCTGCAGGACTGCAGACAAAGAGAAAATTTTCTGAGCAGTGGTTTAAACTTTTTCTGTTTCCTGACTGTGGTGTAATGGACCAGCACCCTCAAACTCCTGTAACTCTGACTTTCCCTCATCCAACACTCCTAGTCACAATTGGTGAGACCTGGTTTAGAACTGCCAGTGCCCTTGCCTCAAGCCCTTTATATTCCATTTAGAATACACAGACCAGGGTGAGGTGGGATCTCCTTTTTAACCAGATTTTAACAAATATCCTTAACCTTCCTACCACCCACTCTTATTTAATTTTCTATTCCACCATTTCCTTTTGTAGTGTTGTCTGCTGACCCACTTCACTAAGTGGTGCTCTATGTCAGAAGGTTTAAGGAAATCTAGCTCTGAGTTTCTGAACTATGAATGAAGTCAAATTGGAAGCTGAAGAATTAATTTATTTGCTCTTTTATAGAATGGTCAAATCGTGTTGCTTTGCATTCTCTCTCTCCCCCTCTCTCACTTTCATACACATATAAGCACACAAAGTTGCTCAGATATACAGGGTGGGGAGAGGTTCACATTCATGTGAACAAGGAAAGACACAGAGTATACAGGTCTGTGCTGGTTTGTTTTTAATATCAACTTGACACAGCCACCTGTGAGCAAGGACAAATGACAAAATTGCCCCCCACCAGATTTTCCTTTTGGCAAGTAGTAGAGCATTTTTTCATTAATGATTAACATTGGTGGGCCTATACCACAGGGAACGATGACATCACTGCACTGCTGGCCCTGGTTTCTATAAGAAAGTAGGCTGAAACAGTGTTGAGATGTAAGCCAATAAGAGGTATTCCTCCATGATTTCCACATCAGTTTCTGCCTTGAGTTCTTGCATTAGCTTCCCTTAATGATGGGCTCTGAATTGAAAGACCTTTCATGCCCAATTTTGGTTTTGGCAGTGCTTTCTTTAATTTTTTTTTCACAATAGGATCTGTAAGGCAATGCTGTCCATTGTACAATTCAAATTATCTTCTACCCCTGTTCAGTACAGATTTGTGAACTTTCGTGGCTTTTTGTTGTTGTTTTATGACCATTTATTTCATTATTCAGGTTTTAATGTCCCTCTGTCTTCTTAAGCTTCTCCATGTGGAAACCCTAGTGAAACTTTCCCTGCATTCTTGTTGATTTGGCATCCCCTAATGAGTGCTTAGTTTCCTTGAGCTTAATTTGTAAACCTCACCAGTTTGTGGAGATCTGGGAACAAATGTGTTGGCTTTGCCTTTGTGCACTTTTCTTAGACTCAGGGAGAAACTTGTTGGCTGCACAAGTCTCTCAGCTCGCATAATTAGGCAGTCAAAATGCACCAGCTGTTGGTATGAATGTGCAATCTTTGAGTATAAGCCTTAGAGTGGAATTACTGTATCTCAAGTTAGACGGATGCCCATTTTCCTGAGAAACCATCATACCGGCTTCCTAGCTGGCAGTATATGCTTCCAGTCCCACCAGCAATGTATGTATGGTGCCCTTGTCTAAATCCTCTCCAACAAAAACTGCCATTGGTCTTTTTTTATTTAAGCCATTCTGACAGGGGTAAGATGGTATCTCAGAGTGGTTTTGATTTGCATTTTCCTGATGCAAATATAAAACCAGCTGCATATAAAACCAGCCCCTCTTTCTGTTCTGACTTCCTTGTGATAGACATTGTTTTCTGCAGTGATTATGTACTGGATTCCTCAGCCATTCTAGACTCAAATTTCACTTCCCATAGGACCACTCTTTCCACCCAGTCTCCTTCCTTCTCTTCTAATTTCTTTTTCTTTCATGTGTATTTTTTCTGGTTGTTTGTACATGAACCAAATGCATGTCTTGTGCCGATGGAGTTCAGAAGAGATTTTCAGTTCACCTGGAACTGGAGTTATAGATTGTTGTTATGCAACAGGTGATATCTGGGAGTTGATCCTAAGTCTTTTGAAAGATCAGCCAGTGCTCTTAACTGCTGAACCATCTTTCCTGCCCCCGCTCTTTGCTATGATAAAAATATGACAAGAAAATGAGTTGTTCCCTAGACATTCAGAAGAGCTCTTCACATGAATATTTTCTTTATTTACAAAAGTGTAACTAATTGTTTGAGTACTTTTATCATATTCACACCTCATCATTAACTCCACTCTCACCTCCCTACTTACCCAACTTGAAGATTTCATCGTCGTCGTCTTCCTCCTCCTCCTCCTCCTCCTCCTCCTCTTCTTCTTCTTCTTCTTCTCCCCTTCATCATGTCCAGACTGTATGAACAACTAGTATTGGGAATGACATCTGCCCTTGACTTTGTTTAAAGAGCATTCATGTCATTGAAGAGAACTGACCCTCTTGTAGCAGCCAATAACTTCTCATCTAGGGATGGGATTTTGTGCTTACCTAACCGCTCCATGCTAGGATTTTGTGTTATTTCAGCTTGAATAGTTCTTATTCACACTTTCACAATTGCTCTGAGTTCAACTGTACAACATCTTTGCTGAGTCTGGAAAATTCTTTTCTTCATGTGATCCATCACCTCTACCACTTACATTTTTTCTGCACCCTACTCCAAGAAGAACCCTGAGGCTTGGGGCATGGGGTGTGATAGGTATATCTAGGGATGTATGTGTTTATTGTTCATTTTATTATCATACAAATTTGTTTCAGAGGCTGTTCTGGAACTAGCTCTTGGTGATCAAGCTGGACTTGAACTCATAGAGATCCTCTTTCTGAGTGATGGGATTAAGTTGTGCACCACCAATGCCTGTCCTGCAAGTTTTTCAAGACACTTTGGATTCTCTTTTTTTTTCAGATCTTGGAGTGTGGATTCTCCTGTGCTTGCTTGACACGATGACTTTGAGTACTCTGCAAGACAGCGCTGCTTAACAGATGATACCCAGCTTCATCCCTGCCCTCAAAAATACAAGACACAGATTATGAACTTTTTGGCTGCGATTTTGCACTTGATTCAAACACTGGCCTCAGAACAGAGAGAACTGGTGAGCAGAGCTGGAGGAATTTGATTGAGGAGAACATGGATACAGTGGCAGCAGCATCTATCAGGTTGGTTGGTTTAATTAGTGTGTTTGGGTGTATGCATGTGTTGTCACCATGTCATGTATGTGGAGGTCAGAAGAAAATTTGTAATAGTTGCTTCTTTCCATCTCTCACTGAGTTTGAGACATTAATCTCTGGTTGTCAGTCTTTGTGCCTAGCTCCCCTACCCACTCACTCATTGTGCTGTCTCCCTTCTTTTACTTTAGCAATGACACCAGAAGCCATTTGAGAACAGAGTCTGACATAAGAACATATTTCCCTCAATTTATTTTGTTATGCCCCACAATGTTGTGGATGGAACCCAGGTTTCCCAGTTGATGGGCAACAGATGTCCTATTGAGATTGAGCTCTCCTGCATCTCAATACTGGGCAGTCTACTGGGCAAACCCTTCCTGCATTGAAGAAGTAGACACACCCGGAATAGAAATCGCATGCTAGGTCACATGCATCGCTTTGGTCAGTGGGTGACACTACATTTAGTATTTAGAGTCATCAACAGTAGAGGCTTTTACATTGTAATGCGTAGTCTAAGGTCTGTTTTTTCTAATTCCGTAGCCTTTAAACCTGAGGAAGTCACTTTTCAGGCTGTCCTGAACCCATGTTGTCTACAAAAGAGCTTCAGGAGATTGTTTTTTCCTAGACTGTGTCTCATTATATAGTTCAGATTGTCCTGGAACTCACTATGTGTAGACCGGAATAGTTTGAACTCAAAGCGATCCACCTGCCTCTACCACAATACCAGGTTTTTTTTTTAAAAAGTCAATATTTTAAATTACCTGGTGTCTTTCTTTGGGTTGACCCTATTGAGTGAAATTGGTTTTGTTTTCTATGATAGGCTCACATAAATTTGAATCTTTTTGGCTTTGGTAGTCATTCCTGAGACACCAGAGTAGTTTCCAAGGGGTCTCATATAGGCTGCAAGGGCATGCACTAATTTCATTCTTGTATCCCTATTTCTGAGAAGCTCAGTTTCAGAGAAGTAGATGATGGCTGCAGTCCTCACATTTCCCTGTGCATCTTTTCTTGGTGGTTCATGATATTGGCAAATGAGAGAGAAAGGAGTAGAAGCACAAACTAAACTTTTCCTGTGTTGCTTGTGTCCTGACATCTAGCTGGAATGATGACAGACAGCACCCCCCCTTCAGGTTCAGAAGACCAGGAGCTACTTTAGTCTACCTCTGTTCGGAAAAGAGGCCTCAGCACAGCTGCTTGCAACAGTTTATAAGGCACATGCTTTCTGAGAGGCAGGGATAATTTTAGATTCTCCTACACTCCCTGTCCTTTAATGTGGAACATGCAACCTACTATATAACAAGGATTATAGAACATATCCAAAAGCAATATAGATGAAAATGTACAGATGCAGGAAACTTCATGCTAGACTAGGAGAAGACAGTACCATGAGAGGCAGGATACTGCAGATTAGACCAGGATGGGACAAGCTATGAGACACAGGAAACCGCAGATTGGACAAAAGGAGAACAGAATCATCAGATGCAGGAAACTGCAGACTAGACCAGGAGAGACAGAACTATAAAATGTAGGAAACCTCAGGATAGATCAGGAGAGGACAGAACTGTGGATGACCTAGCTTTCTGACCTGGAATAAAGTCCCATAAGTTTCTATGACAGACACCTCAAACTACTTAGAGGAAAAAATGGCTCAGTGGGTGAACACACGATCCTCAAAATGGGCTAAAATCATGGTCTTTCTTTTCACTGGGAGCCACACATATAAAGGAAGCACATGATAATTGCAGTGCATAAAACCACCCCAGTATCACAGCAAACGTCCTGCTTAGTTGCCGGATAAGCAGTGGTCTGTGAGATTAACTCTAGCAACTTTCAATGTACTAGGAATGTGTTCTATCACAAGCTCACTTCCTTCTCACCTTTTTGCCTTTTATTTGGAGGCCAGGGTAGGGTGTCCAGTCTAGCCTTGAAGTTGAAATCTCCCTGCCTCTGTCTATCATGCAGGTGGCATAACAGGTCTGCTTCTCCAGGTCTAGCAATAATTATATTCTTGCAGCTCTGAGATCTTTCCCTGAAGATGTTGCACATGGAATTTCTGAGTAATACTAACCATCAAAGCTTCAAGGGTCTTAAGGATGATACTTCAGTAGACCACTAGAGGACAATGTAGAATCAAAAATGACAGAGTGGTTGGTGCCTTCTTCCTGAGTCAGGGATAACTTCCCTGCCTGTTCATATCAGGATGACCCACTATTTCTGAGCATCACAGCTGGTTCTTGTGAGAAGGAGATGTGGGACTTCAGATCACAGATATTTCTGTGTCAATACTTCAGATGAATTTTGATTTAATGCCTCAACAGAACCAGATAGCTTGAATGACACATAGGGAAAAAGGAGAGGGAAAGGAGAATAGATATGGTTATAGATAATATATGATGGGAGATGTCATTCTGTATATATGTTTCTCATACTGGTCAATGAATAAAGCATTGTTGGCCAATAGGAAAGGAAGATAGGAGGGGCTAGGAGACAAGAAGGAAATAGGAAGTAGAGAGAAGAGCCAAGATGGAGAGTCTGGAGAAAACAGTATGCTGGCCGTCTCCCCGATAAGAGAAATACATAGATCAGCAGAAATGGGTTAATACTTAAGATAGAGCTTGTGTGTGAGCATGTGGAGGTTAGCCGATAACTTGCAGGAGTCAATTTTCTCCTCCAGCCCAGGTTCCAAGGATCATTCTCAGGTCTTCAGTTTTGGTGGCAAGTGCTTTGACTTACATAATGCTTAAATGACATTGACCTCTCCCATAGACTCATTCCTTAGAATACTTGTTCCCAGTTGGCAGCAGTTTTGGAGAGGTCATGCAACTAATAGGGACAAGGCTATAGAGAGAAATTATATCATGGGGGTGGGCTTTGATAATTTACAAACTTGCCCCATTCCAGTTTAGTGTCTGCTTGCTATGTGAGGGTATAGTGTGGTCTCTCAGCCTCATGCTCCAGCCACTGGCTGCCATTCAGCCTCTGCCATTAAGGTTTGCTCTCTCTGGAACTGTAAGCAAAAATAAGTTTCCTTCTTCTTCTTGCTTTTGGTCATGGTCAGAGCAAGATCATTTGGTTTTTGGCCTACTGGGTTGCATCCCTTTGTAGTCACAGAGTCCTCCTAAGGCATCCAGTCTGCAGATCTCAATACATCACATTCCTTACAAGCTAAGCTTAGCCATCTTCCCTCAGTGGGCTGTTTAGAGAGACAATTAATTTTGAAGAGTAGAGAAAGGAGATTTTTTCTGTGTGTCCCACTGTGCAGAGAAACAGAGGTCCATTCACACTCAAGTCCATAGTTCAGGAGTCCTGAAGTGTGATTGATATTTAAATGGAGGGCAAGAGGCAAGTATAACTAAGCAGTTATGGCCAAGAGTCCCACCCATCATTGACTCCTCATTAGCTGATTTTGGATCGTCTTATAAGGTAGTCTCATATGTTTCTGGAAATACGCAAAATGTCTTTTCATGAGGCAATTTCTCTTCTGGTTGGTCAATGCTTTGGCCTTTCCTTCCTCCAAGATAAGTCTCTGAGGAGATTCAAATTGCTTCAATTATTTTGTTTCAATACTCACTAGCCAAATGGAGTGACATCATGGGTATCTTTGGACCTTCTTGGCTCCTGCCAGGATGGTGAAAAACACCAATGTGGCTTCTTCGGAGGGCATCAGTTTACACAGCTCAGAGAGTATTTTGTGGTTTTGATCATCAAAGAATTTATGTGTGTGTGTGTGTGTGTGTGTGTGTGTGTGTGTGTGTGTGTGTGTGATGGTTTAGTATGCTAGAATTTCAAATATATAGCACAGTTTGTGTTGAGCTAGGAGTGTGGGTGCCATAGATACATTAGAAATGTTCATTCTGAACATTTTCCTATGGATAAGAGAGGGGGAAAATCACAATAAAAGAACACAGTTTTTCCTTTTTTGAAAGTCTCTCCTCACATGCTGTAAACCTAAAGTTCCTCTTGTTCCATCCTAGGGATATTCCTTAACAACCTTGAGTCAGCAGGGGTCAGCACTTACTTCCTTCTCTCTTTAGTGAGACAGAGTTTCTCTGTTCTGGAACTTGCTCTGTAGAACAGGATGGCCTTGAATTCACTGAGATCTACCTGCTTCTATCCACTGAGTGTTGGTAAGCATGTCCTTCTTTTCCAAAGCTACTAGGCAGAATTTCTATAACTGGAGTCTCCTTCCCACAAACCATAACAAACAGAACTATGAATAAGTAAGATAAACAAATCAGCAAAGTCAAAGGCAAACATACAAAAAAAACCTCCTCAAACAATACATACCTTCCAAACAATGTTCCACTTCCAATCTTCCACACCAAAAGTAATCAAGGAACCAACAAAAGGAAACACAGAGTGGGCAGAGATATTTTCACATGATATCAAGGGCAAAATAGCTTGCCAAATCTTTCATAGCAGGGCTCATACTTGGGATCAGAATAATAAGGACACAGACAAGAGGACATGAGCTTGAGGCTACTCTACTTGACTTGTATCAAGAAAACCAAAGTAATGAATCAAAGAAACCAAAATTTCTTTCCAAAGAAAGCATCCAAGGAAGTAAGATTGCATGGGGCAAGAGAGATGGCAAGTGGTAAAGAGCTTTGGTCACTGTTCCAGAACACCTAGGTTAGATTTCAATCACCCACATGGTGGCTAACAACCGTCTGTAATCCAGTTCCAGGGGCTCTAACGCCTGCTTTTGGCCTACTCATTCACTAAGCATGTATATGGTGTGTGTGTGTGTGTGTGTGTGTGTGTGTGTGTGTGTGTGTGTGTGTGTGTGTGTGTACTGGCAGAACAAAAAGAAACCCTAAGGAGAAAACTCACATATACATTTTAATTACCAAAAAGTAGAAAAATGGGTGAAGGTATTGATTTTTGTTACTGGGGAAGTTGAGTATCCTAGTTGGTTAGATTGTCAACACAATGTAGTTATTTGGGAAGAGGAACTAGACTTGAGAAAATACCATCATCTGGTGTGTAGGAAAGCCTGTTGGGCATTTTCTTGGTTAAGTATTCATGGGGGCAGGCCCAGCCCACAATGATTGTGGTCATCCCTAGGATGGTGGTCCTGGGATTTATAAAAAAGCAGGCTGAGAAAGCCATGATGAGTGAACCAGTAAGCTGTAGCCCTCCACAGCTTCTTCAGCTTCTGTCTCCATGTTGTTGCTAGACTCTATGCCCTGACTTTCCTCAGTAGTGTGACCAGAGAAATTGACCCTTTCTTTCCCAGATTGAGTTTGGTCACAGCAATAGAAATCCTAACTAAGACACTATGACTTACACATTGCAGTCGTTAGTCTTGTTAGTAAAATAATTCAGAAATAGACTCAGAAGGGAGCTTGTGGACAATTTTAATGTAGTTTGAAATGAAAACAACAGGTCAGGCAAGCTGTAAATCTTGGTGAAGGGAAATAGAGGAGGAAGAAAGAGAGCCATATTTGTAAGCAGTGACATGGGAAATAAACAGCTGCATGTGGAGTGGGGGGAAGGGAGAGAGATTCTAAGAAGCAGAGTGAGAAAGCCCAATGTATCCAGGAAAGCATACTGTCTTAGATAGGGTTTCTATTACTGTGAAGAGAATCCATGACCACAGCAATTCTTAACAAGGTGGTAACTTACACTTTCAGAGGCTCAGTCCAATATTACAATGATAAGGAGCATTGTGGGAAGCATGGTGGCATGAAAGGAGACATGGTACTTGGGTACATCTTGGCTTGCAGGAAAAAAGAAATGGACTGAGATGCACTGGGCAGTATCTTGAGCTTAGGAAGCATCAGAGCGCAACCCATAGTGAGAAAATTCCTCTAACCAGTCATACCCACACCAACAAAGTCACATGTCCTAAGAGTGCCACTCTATATGAGCTTCAGACTACCACCCATGCCAAGGCAGTGGGCAGCACCAGAAAGAAAAGGAGATGGAAAAAGGAAGAAACAAGTAGGTTTTTCTGAGTGCCTGCACTGAGGAAGAGTCCTGGGAAGGTATTATAACTCTCCTGAATTCCCTATTCTGCCATTTCAATTCCAGACACTTCTACCTGGATAAGGGCCAGATACCAAATCTCACTGCATTTGTATTTCCCCTGAATATTACCTAGTGCATGGTACAGAATTTCTCAACGGCATAGCTCCCCCTGACTAAACGGGGGTGTATTTATGATCTTTTTTTCAGAATCTCACCCATTTATCAGCTTTAAAGCTGCCTCTCAGGGATTTTATACACGGTTGACAAGTTGTCAGCCAAGAAGGCTGGAAAGGCAGAATTCTCTCCACTTCCCAAGTTGTGTCTTGTCAGACAGGCCAGTTAGAAACACTTCTGTTCTTTATGTTCCCACAGCATCCAGGGCTGACCCCGTGACCATTCCACTGCTCAGCATGACAGTTTTCTTTCTGGCTCAGCTACTGTCGTGACTGCAACGGAAGAACAGACAGACATTGGTTTGGTTCCCATTATGCATGCCCGTAGTATTATAATAGTTTATGAAACTGTTTTATGAAATTTGAATTAAGTTTCCATTTGGGATTACAGGAGAGCTAGTCAATGAATGATATTCTGATACAAACAAGGATAATTCTGCCTGAAGTTTTATCTATATTTGCTCCATTCACGAGGTGCTTTGGTTCTGAGTTTAAATGGGCCTACAGTGTATGGTGGCTCTTTCCCTTGAAGTTTTTGAGTGGAGAATGAAACTTAACATTCTCTTACTCTTGTGTCTATTCACTTTACATATAGGGCATCTGATATGCACAGGACAGCCACTACCAGAGGAAAATCATTTCTTTGGTTTTTCAAGACAAGGGTTCTCAGTGTAATCCTGGCTGTCATAGAGCTCACCCTGTAGACCAGGCTGCCCTCAGACTCAAAGATTTGCCTGCCTCTGCCTCTGGAGTGCTGGGATGAACGTGTGTACTAACACCTCCTAGCAGGAGGGAAAACTCTCAAAGTGGACATGAGGACACAGTTGGAGAAAAGAATATCTAGGAATGGTGGTTCAGAACTGTAATCCCAGCACTGAGGAGGCTGAGGCAGGATCATAGCCTGGGCTACATACATAGTTTCAAGCCAGCCAGGACCTCAGAGGGAGACTCTGATGTGTGAGAGATGAAGGGCTTGGGTTGATGGTGTGTGCTTCAGTCTTTAAACTAAATAAGAGTATGAAAGAGTTTATTTTAACAATATAATTGCAAATATTCAAAACTCTTAAGACCAACAGAAATTAAATCACAGCACCACAACCAAGTTTTCAGAGAAAAATGTGGGACTCAGATAAAAGTGCTTTGGATGGTTATTGCAGTCTCTCAATCCTGTAGGAAGCACAGGAAGAAGTGTGGAACTGGCAGGGGTTCCTGCCTGGCAGAAAATATTCGTGGTTCTTTCTTGTTCATGTGGGTTTAAGCTCAGGGTGATTTTAAGTTCAGAAGACACAAATAGTTTGGAGGAGGAAGGTCCAGCCTTGTGACCCACCTACAGAAGCATTAGTTCTAGGTAGGTCAGACTGTGTCCTCAGCTAGCCAATGGGCTGACAGTGTACACTTTTTAGGGCTAGCTGGAGTTTGCTGTGGTAGGAACAGCCTTGGGAAGTGCCTGGTACCTGGTTTGGAAGACAGTGCTAGAGATCTCCAACTCTGGGTGAAGCCACACATAACAACTTTATGCCTCATATATTTCACTCATAACTTTTATTTTAAAAATCACCCTGAGGTACCAGGAGGATGATGGTGGTTTATGTAATGTCAAAAAAACAAGAAGGCAAGCAACCACTTTTCTGGTACTCAACTGTGCCAACCTTGCAGCTGATATTTGGGAGTTAACAGGCTTCTCCTGCCTCCCTTCCCACTTCCCTTTTCTCTGAGCCTGTGCTTGCAGGCTGGTCCCCACCTGTTTAGTCCTGCTAGCAGCAGGACCCAGCTTCTCCATCTAACCAGCCTCCAATGCATGTGTGTCCTTGTTAGCCCATCCTTCTTTCGTCAACCTGGCTGTGAGTACATAGAGGTTTGAAGTGTCAGAGGCTGCTTCTTAAACCTTGCTCATGTGTGGTATTTTCACACCCAATAATTCCCTGAGAGGCCATGGTGGAACATGCCTATATTATGTCTATAATGCTAGCATTTGGGAGGCTGAGGCAGAGAGAACTGGCATTTCCCAACCAGCTGAGCTATCAAGTTTGAAATTACATTGTAAGGAAACAAAAATAATAATCAAAGCCAATCATCCAAGCAAACAAGGAAAACTTTTAAAAAGTGTGGTAATATAGGTCATTAGTACAGAGTTCTCCTTGCTGGTTCAAGGGTGGGGTTTAGTTCCCAGTATTGCAAACAACACAGAAAACCATGTTTGTGTGCTTCTGGAAAGGCTGGTTTTGTGTGTCAACTTGACACAAGATAGTCATTCCTGAGGAAGGGGCCTTGGCTGAAAAAATGCCTCCTTGAAATCTGGCTCCAAGGCATTTTCTCAGTTAGGATCAATTTGGGATGGCAAAGACCTTTGTGGGTGGGGCCATCCCAGGGCTAGTGGAGTAGGATTCTGTTAAGAAAAGAGGTCAGTTAGCAGCACATGTCTAAAGAGTCTGCATCAGCTCCTGCCTGCAGGCAATTGCCCTGTTTGATTCCTGTTCTGACTTCCTTTAGTGATGAATAGCAAAGTGGAAATATAAGCCAAATTTACACTTTCCTTCCCTAGTGACATTTGTTCATGGTGTTTTATCACAGAAAACAAACCCTAACTAAGGCAACCTGCAAAGATAACTCTAGTCTAGACTAGAGATTTTCCTCACAGGCCATGGCTACCTCCTCACTGGTACTTTTCCTCGTCTCTCTGGTCTACTCCTCCACTCTTTCCCATTTTTCCTGACATCTTCCCAGAACACTTATAGCCTATAGCTTCCAAATGCAACTGATCTTGGTAGCTCCTGGGTCATAACCTATGCCAGTATTATTGCCTGAAGTACTCTATTTTAAACATCTGACATCACTCTTACAGTAGTCACTGCCTTACTCATTGAATTGTGCTGTACCTATGAGGTGCTTCCAGCAGATTCAAGGCAACCACACCTGTTTTCCAAAGGTCTAGGGTAGAGTTGTAAGGGGTGTTTTATGAGGTGGCAGGAGATAATAAAATACTGTTTTTGTTAACATACTGCATTTTTAGGCAAAGTCCCTTAGTAGCCTGAACCCTCTTATATGGGATAAGATTACTAGGGCGATGGTCACATTATTTCAGATAACTGCTAAGCTTGCATTTAGTAGCCCCCTCCTCACACCCCCTTTGGTTTTTTGAGACAGGGTTTCTCTGTGGCTTTAGAAACTCTCTTGGAACTTACTCTTGTAGAGCACGCTAGCCATGCACTCACCACAGAGGTCTTCCTTCCTCTGCCTCCCAAATGCTGGGATTAGAGGCCTGGGCCACTACCTCCTGGCTAGTAGCCTTAATCATGGTTCTTCTAGCTGCTAAGCTTGCAATTAGAAGCCTTACTCGTGGTTATTGTTGTACTTCTTCCATCTCCTCTTTCTTCTTGATAGTGAAGCTTCAGATGCATTAAAAAAAAGTCTATGGTTTATTAATATGCATATGTGTTAACCAGGAAGGTTAGAAAGTTAGCATGGGGGGAATAGAGGTGAGGAATTGTTACTCATGCTAAGGATGACTGGAGGGAGGTCAAAAGAGATAAATATGAAGTCAGACTTAGGCTTTGCAAAGATGCATCAAAGCATGAGTCGGTGTTTGCTTGGTGGAGGCAGAACCAATGTAGTGTTTACATCTCATCCCATTCCATTCACCATCCCAACCAAACCGCCTTATCAGAGTCAGTCCCACTGTGTCCAGTTCTTAGTTCAATGTCACAACCCTCAGCTCATTTTTAATGCTTTTCTCTCTTCATCTCTTTCTTTGTTCTTGTCTTCTTCCCTTCCACACTCATCCCCTCCTGGGATCTCTGCCCAATGGAGTACAAATACAGAATTATTTTCTGTGAGTACATATAAAGGCTGAGGCATTTGCTCCATAGTGCTATCTTTGTCAAAATTTTGTGGCACACAGAATGTTGAACCGTGAGGGCCCTGTCCATTCTGAATGCTAAATTAGGCATCAGGAATGAATGAGCCCTAGATGCCATCTGGAATGTGCCATCCCATCCCCATATATTGATGACTGGTGAGCGGCTTGTCACATTAGCACTGGCTAAGAGTTCCACTCCTGGAGTCTGACTCAGAATGGCTGAAGAACAGCTTGGTTCCACTGCTGTGACATGTGCCTTTTTAATCCAGTGCAGGAATCCCAGGAGCCTGATCTCAGAGCCTGTCATGCAGTCAGGATGTCCCACTTGACAGGTGATTATGAACTGATCAATATTATGGTTAAATAAGGATCAGGATAAACAAATAGGCCGAATAGATGTTTATTCAGGGAAGAAATAACGTACAGCCTAGACAGATGAACACCAGCAATTTCCACCAGATGTTCTCCTGTCTGAGTCCCGCCAGCAAAAGAGCTTTTCCAGGCTCTTCCTCCGACCTCCTTCCACAGGTCACTTCTGCCCATGGCTCCACCCGTAATGGGCGTGGTCAGTTCCACAAAAGGACTATCTCACTGCAGATCAAAATTCTGTATCCTGGTCTGTGCTTTAGAAAGTTAGATGTTCCTGTCATCTTTTCCCCAACAATGAGGTGGGTGCAACCCAAGGCATCTTTTATGGGTTCGAGACCAATACCCTTACCATGTCTTTGTATGGCAGGGAGCACAGTAGGCAGACCTCCAAGGCCTTGCTTTGATTTCCTGGGTTCTATATGATGGTTCAGACCCTGGCTGGGATTAGATTCTCCCCATCCTACATGTTAGACTTTTCATTCCTGTGATAAAATAAATGACATGAATATTATGAGGAAGACAGTATTTAGTTCATAGCTTCTGCCATCACTGCAAGAAGTGCACAGCCCAACAAGAAACCTGACAGACAATAAGTAGAAAGAACACAATTACATGGTTGTCCGATGAGGCAGTATGGATCGATCAATACCTCTTACCACTGAAAAGCTCACAGCTGCACAGCAACTAAACTCATACTTAACTTCCCTGTTAATAAATTCAAAGGGGAGAACCTGGTATCCCACCAAAGGCATCCTAAGAAATATCCTAACACATGCACTCTTCATTATTAATTTTAAAATTGTTATAATGTTGGAAAATCTGCTGTCATGCTATTCTGTCTCTCTAATACACACAAACCATTCACCACGTTCATGTGGAGAGACCCCCCCAAATAACACATGCCATGGCCCCAACCCATTCCTAATGTGGGGCCAAGGATCAGTATGCTTTTACTTCAAAGAAATGAAGTCAGTCAAATGATGGCTCTCTGCGAGATTAGTTAAACAAATAGATGTTAACATGAATTCTTTCAACGGGAAGTATCCTGCTTCCGAATATTTATTCTTTTCTGTTTTCCAGAGATGAAGACATACATTATATTTTCGGCCTCCCTCCTATTGTTCCCTCTCTCAGAACAAGGATTTGATTGATGACAGTGAATTGATAAAAGCATTATATGGAGCCCCATGTGATTGCAGGGGAGGAAAGTACTTTACTACTGGTTCCTTCACTGGATATGTTGATTGAGGAGATAAAACTGCTTATCTATCCATGCAGTCTGCCCTTAACAGGGAAGTCACTCAAGACTGCATACGTGTTAACAAACCTACGTCCCTTCCCATCATTAATGGAGAGCCAGGCCTTTGTCCAATGGAGTGCAACTTTGTAGATAAAATAAATGGCAGGTATTATGGCACCTCTCAAGAGTGCATTCATAATAATCGATCATACTTTACAGCATTCCCCTGTTAAAACTATGAAGGATAATTTGGAGGAGACTAGGGAACTATCCCTCAGGATCTCTACTCCAACAAATATGCTCAGGCTTCACACTTTGCTCCACCTGGAAAACCAGCCTGCTGTGATAAGATAGCACCCATCCGTGTTTCTGATTGTGGGCTGAGAGTTCAGGGCAGAGAAATCATAGTCCAGAAAAAATGCAAACCATGACTGACTCTCTGATTCCTCATATGGATTATCATACATTATTACTTCCCAAACCCAGAGGAACAAACAGCAACTCACAAACGTCAGATATTCAGTCTGCTACCCATTATGCTTTAAACATTACCAACCCCAGCCTAGCAAAAGACTGCCAGCTATGCTTGACCTTGGGAACCTCCTGGTCCATAGCATTACCTGTGCTTAATGATTCCTTGTTGCCTAATTATGAATTCATGGGGAAGGATAACTTCACACATAGAGTCTCTTTTAAAATCCAGCCCACAGGATTTAATAAATCCTCATGGTTTTACAAACATTTTAAGAATGAATAAAAGCTTTGATAGAGATGTAGGACAAGCCTCCTTTACCTCTTGCTTTTCAGTGATTAATGTCTCCACAGCTCTATGTGCTGGTTCTGGACAAGTCCTACTTTGTGCAATGACTTAGCTTATGCCTTGCTGCCAGCTAATTGGACAGGATTGGGTGTCCTGACTACCCTCCTTCCAGATATAGAAAAAATACCTGGATGTTCCCATCCCAATATGCAGCATGGACTATTTCACTCTGAGGCACAAGAGAGCAGTCTAATTCATTCCAATATTGGTTGGACTTGGTATTTCAGGAGACCTAGCCACAGTTCTGCAGGCATGAGTGTTAGGAACTAGCAGCCAGCTGACCCCCGCCCCAACGATGGGCGGGAGGCTCATGGCAGTGTCATCCCTATGTCAGCTTTACCTGGCTTTACCTGGCAGCCAGAGGACTCAGTTATGCATGAGCAAGTCCCCTTTAAAAGCAAGTGGCCCACACCCCTCTCACTCTCTGCCTCTCTGCCTCTCTGCTTCTCTGCCTCTCTCTCTGCTCCTTTGCTCTCTCTTTGCTCTCTCTCTGTTCCCTCTCTCTCTCCTGCTTACGGTTGGCCACCAGCTACCCCCTCTTTCTCTCCCCTCTCTCAATAAACTCCACGTAGGCGCTGAGTCTCGTGTTTGTGTTTCTTAGGCATAAGTTGCATCAAAAGAACAACAATGGGAATAGCAATAAAGTCATACTCCAGGCTGTCTCAACAGCTACTGATGATGTACAGACCATCTAAGTGTCAGTCCAGGACCAAGTTGACTCTCTAGCAGTGGTGAACCTACAAAATAGAAGAGGGCTAGACTTACTCACTGCTAACAAGTGAGTTATTTGACTTTACAGCTAAATGCTGCTTTATGCTAACAAGTCCGGAATAGTTCTAGACAGAATCAAGAAACATCAAGAAGAGCCCGAGAAACTTTGCAGATGGCTGTTTGATCAACCATCTGGAATGCCTAGAACGGACTCCTGCTTTACCTCCTTCCCTTGCTAGGTCCCATCCTTAGCCTACTTAGTCTTTTATCGCTAGGACCTTTTCTGTTAACAAACTGATGTGCCTCTTAAAAATCAAATGCTATAAAAATGCAACTCATACAGGTACATTATCATCACCTTGAAATGGCTGATATGGGAGATAGCTATGATAAACTCTAGCCAATACACAGGTAACCTGTGTGTTGAAAAAATGGAGTCATGCTGTCCTTGGTGATCAGGGCTTGTTTTCCAATGACGGGCAACAAAGGAGAGACAGAGATTTTCCTACCCCAAGAGCCCCCTCAGACAGGAATGTTCATCACAAGTATTCATCTCCAATGACAGGTAAGGCTATGCCACATTCCTGATCCAAGAATGTCTCTAACCTAATACAGGCACAGTCCTTTCAAGAATATCCCACTACATGACATTTTTTAAACTATATTTAAAAGGGGGACCTGTGCAGAACACCAGAGCAAACTTAGCATCTTAACAGCCATCTTTCCTATTATTATCTTAGATACTAATATACTGGTAATTTTCCATTCTCCTATATTATTCCCTTGTTTGATGCCATCTGACCCTGAAAGAATCCCAGCTGCATGCTTATCCTATAGCAAGTTATCTTATAGCAGAACACCTGCATTCTGCTTGGAAGTACCTTCTGCCTCCCTCAAATACTCCACATTCTCCCTTTGGCCCGTTCCCTCATTTCTCCACCACTTAAACTCTGTGGTTATATTCATTAAATGAGACATGATCAGAATACTGTCTTGTTTCCATCTCTTGTGTCTCTTGTTCCCTCATTCGCCTCCCTTCCTCAGGGTCCCTGTCAACTAACCAGCAGGTCGGGGTAATTACTAGGATTCTAGCTTGAACAAAATGGATCTAGATATCATCTGCTATTATCACAGATGAGGAATCCAGGTCGGAGAGAGCTGACCTCAGGACAGACCAAGGGATCTTTGTTAGGTAGTTTGAGATACATCTTGAATGTCCAAGTTGCTGTTGGGTGTCATGGAGTAAATGAGTCTGCCTATTATGGGAAAGGTCTGCGCTGGTGATGGCATGCTGGAAACTAGTATGAGTGGGAATCTGTCCCCAAAACTCTTAGCTAGATGCTAGACACTTACAGTGTGAGCCTGCCGCATGCAGAAACCAATTAGTATGTGTTTACTTAGAGTATGTGTTTACTGTAGATTCTTAGTGCTTGTAACTTAGAGATACCTCAGGGATGCCAGTGACAGACAACAGGCTGAGTCCCACCACTAAGTAACAGCCTCCAGATGACCATATGCTCTGTAGAATTTTCCTGAAACTATAGCACTGTGGAGATCTGCCTTTAGCAGCTTGGCCTGAATTATCTGTGGCTGCCTAGGAGGTGAAGAGAGCCAATAAAGAAATGTTTGTAACAAAGCAAACAGATCACAAACACCCACAGCCAACCAGTTTCTCAGGTTCTTCTCTAGTGCTCGCAAAACTAACATGGCAAGGTTCAGAAATAAAACTCAAGTGTCTGTCTTGAGCCTGTGGCACAGCTCAGAGATACTGCTTTCAGAGTTCATGCAGAGGAAGGGAGAGAGTTTATCTGTCATAAAGTCTGAAACATGGAGAAAGTTAGAACCATGAGCTTGGGAATTACAGTGTTCAGCCAAACAGAGCTAGGCTCGAGGCTGAGAATGAGCATGAGGGAGCATTTGAGACTGTGTGTAAGTCCATGTTCCCTGATGACAATTGACCAAGGCCAAGTACACTCCCCTCCTTGGACTTCAATTTCTTACCTGGAAGAACCTTTCCAAGGTTCTCAATAGGCAGAGGTGGAGCTCTGCCTTGATGCCTTTCCTGCTGGCCAGTTGTTGGAGCCCCTGGCTCAGAGAAGGAAGATCATCAGAAGGTGGCATTGTAGTATCAGCCATTAACAACCCATGTGCTCTTCACCCTATCTGTTCTCCCAAGTGAAATGAACAAATGAACATCAGTCTTATTGAACTCCTATTACAGAAGGTGAAGTTTGCCAGGCAGGTCCTTGTTTATGGTAGCATGTTTGCCTAGAAGTTAACAGTAGAGGACCAAAACTTTTTGCTGGGATTATTATCCCTTGCCTTGGTGCCCTTCACACAAAGCCCAGATTTGAGTCAAGAACACTAGGCTCAAATCTGAAACAAGCCCTTTCTGCAAGGACCCCAGGGAGGCAGCCCCACAGCACAGTGGAACTCTCACACCTTCTGGGACATGGGAGGCTTTGTGACTATAGAGTGTTATACAAAGCCTATAAATTGTGGCTATAAACACAAACTCAGAACTACTTGGATGGAGAAAACTTCCCACAAGACAGTAATGCCTTCATTTCAGAAACTTCTGAAATGCATATGCAAGACCTCTCCTTGTCTGTAATCTTTGAGTGGCAAATTATGTCTTGTGATATTAAAAGCTATAGGAAAATACATATTAATGAATATCATGATGTTCGTCTTCTCTAGAAAGCCATGGGCAATAGACTGAGATATTAGTGTGGAGATTAGGAGAACAGCCAGAGGATGAACGTCCTCCTCAGTCTAGCCAAAGCCTGCCTTTTAGAGGACAAGCCAAGACACACACACACACACACACACACACACAGAGAGAGAGAGAGAGAGAGAGAGAGAGAGAGAGAGAGAGAGAGAGAGAGAGAGAGAGAGAGAGAGAGAGAATGGTAGGGTGAGGCTCCCTTCTTGTTGCAGAAACCAGTGGATCCCTTGTGACTGAGGGGGCAGGGCTGCCCAGTGAACCCTGGACACTTGAGGAATTCACAGCCTGACCTAGAAGACTAGGCAATGGTGAGTGGCAAGGCCTTTAGAAAAGTTGTGTGTACCTCTGTTGCTCCGGGGTAATGTCAAACAACCTCATGACTCTCCTCTGTTTGGCAGAGAAGCCTTTGGATTTTTTTCTGCTGCTGCTTTGGCTTTTGGCAAGTGAAATATTCCAAGACCTCAGCCTTGCTCTGCAGATGGCTCTCACAATTTTGCTGACTCAAGTGTGGTATGCTCTGCTTCAGGAAGGCCTCAGCTTGCTGGAGTCCCAGCTCCTCCTCAGAGACATGGTGATATGGTTCACTGTTCTGGTCTCAGACACCAGGACCCTCATACCCCATTCCTGAGAGCCACCATCTTTGCCTAGCTTTCTGTCTGTCCAAGTGTTTGCTCCACACAGCTGCCAAGGTGTAACAGTAATGCTCATGCTAACTGTGCAACTACCATACTGCTGCCAGGTCAAACACTGACTTCCTGTCCTGCATCATTGAGGTAACTCTTTGGAGCATTCAAAATCCTTTGTAATGCAAGACTTCTCTAACCCTGTGAGGAAGAAAGCTTGAGATATGGATTAGCCAGGTCATTAAATGAATCAGGACCACAAGATTAGACTGAAGTGAAAGGGAGCTGGGCTTTTTAGGGAAATGAGCCATTCTAGCACCAGGGGAATCTGCCTGGGCTTCCAGGGAGGTCAAGGAGGGGAATGGGGACACTGAGCACCACAGCCCTCTGTCCTTGTTCATCAATCTGTGCACCCCATGTGGCTGCTCTTTGGGAGGTGTCCTCCACCCCCACTTTCAGTCACAAATATGAGAGCATCTTGGGCATTACTCACTCTCAACAACAGCACATGTAATATTAAGTTACACGTGTCCTAGGAAACACTAAGTGAAACTACTTCACAATTGCATTCAATCCTGAAACACTCAAGCATCACCTCCTCCCCAGTTGGGGCAGCAACAGTCTATTCTTCCCTGGGCAGCAGGTGCCTCACTTGACCTTCTTCTGCTGCAACCCTGGGTAGTGCTCTTTCCTGAACCTACTGGTTGTGGAATATTATTTTAAGTTGTGTCTTTTGTTTATGCTGCATTTGTTTAACTCTGTGAAGTTGTGTTATTGTGATTTTCTAAAACAGAAGATGGTCTAATAAGGAGCTGAAGGCCAATAGCCTGGCTGGAGCAAGGACAGGTGGGGCTGGCTGGCAGACAGTATACATAAAAGGAGAAAGGAGGAAGAGAGGAAGCAAGAAGAGAACAAGGGGAGGAGGATGTCATGGACCAGCCAATCACAGAGCCAAGGAGTGAAATAAGATATGCAGAGGTAAAAAAAGGAAAGAGCCCAGTGGCAAAAGGTAATTGGGCTAATTTATAGTTAAGAAAAGCTATCAACAGACCAAGCTCAGGCCAGAAATTCATTATTAAAAATAAGCCCCTGGGTGTGATTCTTGCATTGGGGGGTGTGTCCCACAGAAAAGTAAGAGTAAAACATCACATTATACCTCCCTCTTTGCGGGGTTCTTTTCCACTAACCATACAGTAAAAACAAGTCTGAGGCTAACCACCTGCTTTATGTTAACATATCAACAGTAACTGATACCTACACTTTTCTAAAGGAGGGGGTAAAAAGACAGAATACACAATTTTTGAGGTACTTCAAGATAGGGATGGCTAAATAGTCCATCAATATCAGAAGAATTTAGTTCTTTTAAGTACATATGTGCTCCCCATGGAAGGCATCACCCTCCCTGGGGAGCAGAAAGGGGATGGGATGGTGGTTGGTGCAGTGGATAGGGAAGAAATAAGGATGTGGGAACTGGGACTGACATGTGTAGTAAGCTTGTTTCGAATTTAAATTTTAAAAAATCATCAAAGTGGTCTCACTCTCATGAGTAAGTAAAATTAAAAGTTTACTGACCTTTCAAAATATTTATTTCATGGACAGTCTCTCTCTCTCTCTCTGTCTCTCTCTCTCTCAGTCTCTCTCTCTCTTGCTTTCTCTCTCACTCTCTGTTTTGTTTGTTTAATACAGGTTGTATGT
The DNA here is from genome assembly GCF_943737965.1 of Phodopus roborovskii. NCBI lineage: Eukaryota > Metazoa > Chordata > Mammalia > Rodentia > Cricetidae > Phodopus > Phodopus roborovskii. Next base: position 212,970 of record NW_026126884.1, on the reverse strand, counting down.
CTGTGTAGCCCTGGCTGTCCTAGTACTGAGACAGCCACCTGCCTCTGCCTTCTAAGTACTGATATACTTAGTGCTTCTCAAGTAGTTGATTAACAATGATACATAGATTCATATGCTCATAGGTATTTGTACAATTTATTTTAGTCTCATTAACCTTTCTAAGCCATTAGGAATATAGTTATTTTGTTCATGAACATAATAATATTGACTTTGAATCATGCAAAAGGGACACAGCAGGGGTATATGTCATCACATCACAAGCTTAATATTCACAGTGTTCTCTCTCTCCTCTGATCCTGCTCCAGTGCTTGCTTCCCCTTCCTGACACATCTCTTTTCTGCTCAAGTACCAAGTCCTTTGTTATGTGACACTGGGCCTAGGAAGCTTCTCATATGACAAAAGGTGAACAGTGGAGGAGAGCAGTAGTTATCCATGCGGGATATGGCCAAGAGAATTTAAAGTCCTAGGATGCACCTCTTCTATTTTTCCTGAGCGGCACTTGTCCCCTGAGGATAACACACACACACACACACACACACACACACACACACACACACACACACACTCATTCTGAGCTCTATTCAAGTCTAGAGAGTGAGTCAGGCAGATTCACACTCAGGGCCTTGATTGCTTTTGTGTACTGTGAGTCAATTCCCTGGATGTTGTCCTGGGACTCCGTTGTGACAGGTACCCTGATTCAGCTTCCAGTTTCGACCATCTATAATGTCATCTGTTCCAATTTTGTGTCTCTCATCTAGGCCTCCCGAGGGCTCCTATGCAGTCTCCTTCAGGACTCACTTACTCCTTCCCTTTCTTCCTTGTGTTCAGCACCTTTCAGCCACCAGGACTCATTGTTATTTAAATTTCTACTGGAAAAAGCCCTTATGCTCAAGAAACAAAATAGGCACTTTGCACACACAGACTTGCTTCAGGGACATCCATAGGCCAAGATCACACTTCCACTTTGAAGCCTTGGGTGACATCATCGAGGCATGTGGGCCTCCAGGGGACATGTGCCTTGGGGTTAGCTCCACAGCCAAGGGAGGGGCGGCCAAAGTGGCTGCTTCTGTGGCTACTGGAGTACGTTTCTCCTGATCTCTCAGTTGTTGTCTCCCCGTGGCTGCCTTAGTCTGTTTGCCCTTCAGGATCAATGGATATTGAAGGCAAGCTGTCATGGGGAGTGCTCTGGTATAAGAGGGACTAGGGAGTCTGAAATGCACCTGAAATAGCTGAGTTAATGGCTGTAGGGAGGCTTAAGGAGGTCTTTGTTTGTTTGTTTGTTTGTAGTTTTTCATGACAGGGTTTCTGTGTTTGACAGAAACTTTAACTCTAAGACCTGCCTGCCTCAGCCTCTTGCGTGCTGGTATTAAAGGCATCTTCCATAACCCTCTGTTATTTATATTTATTTATTTATTTATTTATTTATTTATTTATTTTTAATTTTAAACGTGCCTTTATTTCCCATGAGTACACAAATTTTACTCAGAAATGTAACCACCCCTGCATTTAAAGCTCAGGTATCATTAACTAATTATCTTTGACAGCAGAAACTTCAGTGCAATGGACCAATGAGCATTTGGAACATCTGAATGCTGTGTAACCCTAAGCTCTGAATTCAGGACTGCAGGTCTAGGAGTAAATGCTGTCAGGACAGTTGAATGGCAATGGCAGAAGTCTGAAGTGGAGACACATTGCTAAAGCAGAGGACTCATTTGCAATAGAAGTGGGCAAAGTTCTCCCCAGATGTCAAGATTGAGGAACCTACAAGACAATGCAATGGGGGGATGAAAGGTGTACATTTTAATAGCCAGAGACTCTAGCCATGTTGAAAAGTCAGAGAACTCACTCTTATTGATAACACATGTTACTTAAAAGGCAGGGTTTTTCATTTAATCAGCAGCATTTTGTATTAAACCCATCAATTCTCAAAGGAGTAGAAAGGTACGAAAAATCTTACATTAATGTAACTGGTCATTGATATAACTACAGAATTTAAAAGCTTTAGAGTATTTAGACAGACAGACAGTTTCTCATCCATGAGCTGCAGTTATTGCATTAATTATTCACCAGAAAAGTTAAGTGACTAATACCATTGTGCTCATTGGTCTTCCGGAAGGAAATGAGAAGGTAATTTTTACCCCGGCTTCTAGACCTGTAGTGAAGACCTATATGAAAACACAACAGCAGCAGTTATAGCTAATAGTTTATGCATAGAAGTGCAAGGAATTTTCTGCATTTTATCTTAGTTGATGAGCATATTCCTTCCATAGTGGCTCATTATAACATGTTACACTGTTTTCACCATAAGTTTATTCAATTTATTAGTGAATCGATAGTTCCACTGTTATTATTAATGAATGAAGAACACAGTATTGCTGTTTTAGCCCAGAACAATTTCAGTAATTCTTTTGCAAAGCACCTTAGGTTTTTTTCCTTCCAAATTGCTTATAAAATCTTTAACATTCCCCCCTTCTTTTTTTGCAATAAAGGCATTCTTAATAATTATTACTAGCCTAGTTCTAGGCAGGCTTAAAGTACCTCAAAGCATGCTAAAACATACATATGACTCTGAACAATCTTTGTGAAAGAATCAACCTTTGCTACAATCCAAAAACTGTATGTGGCTGAAACTACACTCATTGCTATCTAGATTTTCTAGTGATTGCTCAAAGAGCGACTTCACAGGAATCCAGAAACACTTCAAGGGCCACAATGGGAAGCAACTCAAAATCTACCAGCCCCGGTGGAAGTTCCTGTGTCAGATTTCCAACAGGTTTTCACTGGCTTGTTTTCATTTTTATTAAAACAATACAAAAACACCTAAAAGCCAAAGCATCAGTAATTTCCTTTTTTTCAGACTACTTTAATGACTGGGGACAAACACCCCATCATCCTGGGTCTATGTAACCTGGATATGTGGAGTCCAATGCAGTTTCCCTACCAGGTCAACAAACACTAGCCACCCATTTATTACAGGTATTACAATTCTATTGCCACATGAGCAATCCAGAGGGCTTAGAAGACAGCTGGACACATTTTTACAGTTTGTCTTTATGAAGAGGCCTGTGTTAAAAAGGAACCCTGTAAATAGTGAAAAGGGATAACCAGTGCTCCACTGCCAACACATCTGTAAACAAGGTAAAGGTATTTAGCCCGTGATAATGCTGCAGACAGCTGCTAGTGTTTGCTGCAAGAGTTGGCACAAGGGTTTAATCTCCAACCTTGGTGCTCTAAAATGGCTAAATTCTCAGTATCTATCCATGTATTCATTATATATGTACACACACACACACACACACACACACACACACACACACACACACACACACAGAGAGATTTATGTTAGTGTCTCATGTATCCAAGGCTCCTCTCAAATTCCCTATATAGCCAAGTCTGACCTTTAACTTCTGATCCCCGGACTCTACTTCCTAAATGCTGGAGTTTTATAGTGCAGAGGATGGAGCCCAGGCTGATCCCCTCGCGCTCTCCTCCTTTCAGGGCACTACAGGAAGGGACAGCAGTAGCCAATAGTGGTTCTGTTTACAGGAGGGGGATACTCCTCCCCCACTCCCACCCCAAGCAGCACTGCTGGAACCATAGCCCTCTGCAGGGTTCCTGGGAGAATGCAAAAGATAAGAGTATCCACCTGACCTCTACTTTTATAGGAAGATGCTGGAAGTAAATAGTACGGAATTCAACAGGTGGCCAGGAACATTACATTCAGTTATCTGGAAGCAGAATAGATTCAGCTCCTCTGAATCTGCTGGATCATTTTTGAAGTACACTAAGAAGAAAAGTCACTTGAGGATAACATAGTCTTTGCTTCAAAGCTGAATCCCCAACAACAAAACTGTGTTAATGACAGCTCAAGGGAGGCTCAAGGGCAAGTCTAAGGGACTGACCTCAGGGAATCCATGTCCATGAACTTCTTACTAAAGGTTACCTGAGAATACCAGAGGTGGTGACTAGGCCAGGAGGACGGAAATCGTCCTCCACGGTTGCAGTGAACCCCCAGTGCTGGAAACAACGTCTTTTCAGATGTCACTTTAGAAAATCAGTTTTGTTTTTCTAAAACCAAACCAATGACTTGAACTAAAAAATAATTCAAGGTCATGCACAACCCGCAATAAATTATTAGGAGCCAAAGGTCCCATGGGCAGGAGAGTGAGAAAACAAATGTTAGTCATCGAAGGGAAGAGGAGGAGTTCAAAACCATTTAGTGTATTTTGGAGAATGAGAAACAAGATTTTCATTATGGCTTTAGGATGGAAGCGCTTTAGGGTCCCCTGCCCCACTCACTTAAATCAAAGCCTGTGTGGCAGTGGCAGCACCAGGAAGCAACCTAGCCTCCCGCCCACCTGCCCTGCATAACTGTGCCGGGTGGCTGTACTCCAGAGGGCCGTGCTTCCCAAGGCTGTCCAAGATGAGGAGCTGGTCACTCCAGTAGATGCATCGCTCAGGAGAGGGGCCAGGGGCCCTTATGGTAGGTCGTGGGCAGCCAGTCCTTTTTCGAGCAAGGCAGGGCACAACTTTGGCCCACAGTTCCCGGGCAGTGGGCTCTTCAAGGCAGAACCTTAGGGCCTGGATAGGGCTCTTCCTAGCACCAGAAGTCATCGGCCTGTGGGGTCTCCAGGAGCCACACTTCTCTGGGCAGGTCGGAGGCAGAGCTGGAGGCCTCCTTGGGTCTGATGGGCTCCAGCACACGGTAATAGTGGCAGTCCCGGCCGTCATCCGGGTCGTAGGGTGGAGCCAGGATGTCCAGGAAAGCGGCTGGCCCGTCCACCGCATCAATCTGGTGCAGGTTGTCCCGGTGTGGCGTGAGCACGCAGGGCCCGCTGGCTTCGGTGTACTCGGCCCGGGAGCGCAGCACGCCCGGCCGCACGGCCTCCCGTTCCCGGGGCTGCAGCGGCGGCTCGAACTGCTGCTCAGGCGGCGGCACCCGCGGCCCCGCACCCGTGTCCAGTTTGTCCATGCAGTTGATGCGTACCGTGTCGTAGAGCACCTTGAGCATGCCGTGCATGCCAGGGTGGTCGTGCAACGGGATGCACGTGCCGCTCTTGAGCAGGAACACACCCAGACTGAAGCCTTCAGTCTCGTAGATGTGCATGTAGGTGACCGGCGGCAGGTTGCGAGGCAGCTGCTGCGGTAGCGCCTTCCATGGCGCGATGTTGAGGTCCTCGGCGCGCACCTGGGTCAGTAGGCTCTTCAGCTGGCTCAGGTTCTCCGGGAAGCCCGGGGCGGCGTTTCGGAGCCCTCAGCGCCGCCGCGGAAGGTGAGGCACGCCTGCAGGACCATGCGCTGGATCAGGGAGGCCATGTTGTCACGGGGCATGCTCGGCGCTTCCTGCCCAGCCTGCAGCCGGCCTGCTCCGCCTCTGCGCCGCACCTTGCGGTCCCCCGCGGATGCCACGGCTGCCCGCAGCCCCGGGCCAGGCGGGAGACCCCGCAACCACCGGCCCGCGGGGGCGCGGGGCCGCCTTGCACCGTCGCCCCGCTAGCGCCTTATTTATTTATTTTTAAGCAAGGGACTCATATGGCCCTGGTAGTTGTAGAATTCATTCACAATATTGTCGCGACCACCTCGACCAGCAAGGAAGACACAATGCTCCCACTGTTCTTTAAGCAGTTTATTCAGGAACCTTGAAAAATCTTCTGACCCCAGGGAAAGCTCTCTACACATTATTAGTAGTCACATTGTGTAAAGGTAACAGGATTATACTTTTGTTTCAACTACGAAGTACTTTTATCACCTCATGTAAGGAATTCTTCTATCTTCTGTATGAGTAAAATCAGAGAGTAGCTTTAGTTGGCTTTGGTCTCGGAACTCTTATTTTTTTCTTTTTTGTTTGTTTGTTTTGTTTTGTTTTAATTAGTTTTCCCTTCTGAAGTCAAAATTACCCTGTTTAGCCCAGACACTTACTATGTAGCCTAGGCTGAGCTCAGAAGTGTAATATTCCTGTCTCAGCTTCTGGCATGTTAGAATTTACAGGCCTCTCTCACTGCATCCATCCCAGAAAGCATCTTTGAGACTGGCAGAGTTAGTTTCTGTCGGTGTGTAATGCTAGAGCTGATGGAGAGATAACTGGTGATTAAGAATGTTTCTTTGACTTCCAGAAAACCAGATCTAAGTTCCCAGCAACCAAAGTAGACACTTAACAAGGACCTGTAACTACAGATGAGGGGGATAAAACACCTTCCTCCTACTCAGACCTCCTTCCATGGGTCACTTCTGCCCCTGTCCACCCTCAATGGGCATGGTCAGTGCCACAGAAGGAGACAAAGTGAATATCCCACTATAATTCCCCTTTTAGTCTAAGACCTCGAGGAAAAATGTAGATTAACAGAAATGAGTTAATGCTTAAGACAGAGCTAGCTGATAAGAAACTACTACCTGGACAACAGCAGTATATCTAATACAGAGTCTCTGTGTGTTATTTGGGGCCGGCGTGGCAACTGTCTAAGACCGGCCAGGCTGGCAGAAAAACCTACTCCTTACACCACTCCTTAAAACAAAATATGTGACTATATTTGGGCAGGAAGAATACTTGATTTATAAAAGGTAGTTAATGAAGACTTTTCTGAGAAGGTGGAATTTGAGATTAGTAGGGCTCTGCCTGGTATCTTGAGCAAGCCTGAAGCTGTTGGCCACAACTTCTTGCTCCAGAGTTACTATTGGTACTCTTCCTGCCCCCATCCACAACCCAGAGTTGTCATTGGTACTCTTCCTGTTATGCTAACACACACCTGGTGGGGAGGAGCTAAATTTAATAAGCCTGTTATTTTCCACTGTGCTGTGAGTCAGTATATAAGCCCACTCCAACCACTCAATAAACACCATTCGGCATTCCAACATTGCCATTGAACAAATAAATAAATAAATAAATAAATAAATAAATCTTTAAGGAATACTAGAAAAATCATTTGAGTATCCTCATGATACTCATTTAATAAAGCTTCCATCCTAAAATGAATCACTGACAATTATTTTCCATAGCATATAAATGTAGATTATCACATAATGAGGCATACTCCATCCCACAGAATACAAGAATAACTCTATACCAGCTGTCAATCCATTCTCATAAGAAACATTTCATGTGAGTTTAACTAAAATGTATGGGTTTTTGGAAAAAATAATCAACAATAAAATCCATAAAATCAAGGTATAATGATATATTTTGAACTTCTAATCTTTTGTGTTGGGAATCACATAAACTGTATTTTATGCCCAATGCATAAACTACTTACAGAGATTGATGATAACATAGTACTGAAAAGACCACTGCAAAATCAGGAAGATAGAACATTCCCATGTGTAATATTGACTCCTTTAACTTTCTCCAAATGCACAGACCAAGTCATGAAGATGAACCTATAATTCATAGGACTGTAATTCCTGATAGTAATGCATACACCTACAAACAACTGATTTTTATCAAAATATCTAAAATGGTACAATGAAAAAAAAGAAAGCATCTTCAACAAATGGTGCTGGCATAATAGGATGGTGACCTTTAGAAGACCTCAAAATAAATCAGGCCACACTGAACCTCTTAGAAGAGAATGTAGGATCTACCCTTGAATGAATTGGTACAGTGACAGCTTCCTGAACTGAACAAAAGTAGCAAGGATACTAAGATCGACAATTAATAAATGGGACATCGTCAAATTGAGAAGATTCTGTAAGGCAAAGGACACGGTTGACAAGACCACAGACTGGCAAAAGATCTTCACCAACCCAATATCAGAGAGAGTGCTGGTCTCCAGTGTATACAAAGAACTCAAGAAACTACTCAACAAAACAACAACAAACCCTACTAAAAATGGGGTACAGAACTGAATAAAGAATTCTCAAAGAAGGAATCTAAAATGGCTGAAAGACACTTAAAGTGCTCAACATCCTTACCCCTCAGGGAACTGCAAATCAAAACAACTCTGAAATACCATCTTAATCCTTCCAGAATGTCTAAAATTAGGAACACCAATGACAATTTATGCTGGAGAGGATGTGGAGAAAGTCAAACATTCTTTCACTGCCTGTGGGAGTGCCAACTTGTACAGCCATTTTGGACATCAGTATGGCGGTTCCTCAGGAAAATGGGAATGAGTCTACCACAGGAACTGGCAATCTCCCTCTTAGGCATATACCACATTGATCCACATTCATTCAATAAGGACATCTGCACAACTATGCTCATAGCAGCATTATTTGTAATAGCAATAACCTGGGAGCAACCTAGATGTCCCTCACCTGAAGAATGGCCCTCAGAGGCCAGAATTCCAACCCTCCCAACTGTCTTTTCCACAGGTACCCGCCCACACCTAACTAAGCATGAGCAGAGCTCCTGGCCTCTGCAAAGACTGGATCTCCACCTAGCTGCAGAGGGTGAGAAATCAGCTCTGCCTGGAGGGTGGAGCCCAGGGTGGCAGGATGAATGTGGTGAGGGAGAGAGTAAGGTGGTGGTGGGGAGAGTGGAGAGGAGGGTGGTAGTGAGGCCTTTTCATTTGGAGGGACTGACTGAAAGCGAATTGGGTAGAGGCAGAGCCATGGTTGAGGTGGTGCACTATTGTTACTGATTAGTTATCTAATTAAAAGAAGGAACTATTGTACATTCTCATCTGACCTTCACATACATGACATGGTGATAACACAAGCATAGAACTAAACACAATAAATAACCAACTGACCTAGCAGATGCTTGTTGTCCATGTTATCCTCATTCCCCAACCTGCAGCTCTGCTTGCCAGTACTCTGTACTGAGGCCAGAATTTGGATCAAGTGCAAACATCCAAGAAGTTCATAATTTGTGCCTTGTATCTTGGAAGGCCCAGAGTAAGCTGGGTATTGTGTGTTAAATAGTGCTGTCTTGTAGAATACTCCAAGCCATCCTATGAAGCAAGCACAGGAGAATCACACTCCAAGATCTGAAATGACCCAGAATGAAAAGGGTCTTGAAAACTCTTCAAATAAGATCAATCCCAGCTTTAAATTTTCAGATTAGGATTGTACAATTAGCAAACACAAGCCAATGTCCCCCACACCACCACCCCCGTCCAGGAAACTTCAAAGGATGACACATTTCTGGTTCCAAACCTTTTGAAAGAGAAGAGAAATACTCACTATCTGCTGTTCTCATACTGTTACACACAGCTTTCTTCTGGGAGAGAACAGAAATACCTTCCTCTCTCACATACATGTATCTACTGAAAAGATCCAGAACTGGATACAGTAGTGATCTCCTCTAATCCTGTCACTGGGCAGGCTGAGGAACATGTATGCATGTATGTATTCATGGATGTGGTAAGAGAGGACTCTACATTCTAATGTGTCAGAAGCTGGAACAGGAATATTACACTTCCGAGCTCAGCCTATGCTAAATAGCAAGTTCTGAGCTATAGATGGTTACTTTGTCTTCAGAGGGGAAAACTAATTTGAAAAAGCAAGAGTTCTGAGACAAAAGCCAGCTAAAGCTACTCTCTCTTTGTACCCCTTAAAAGAGTTGATAAAAGTACTTATTAGCTGAAACAGAAGAAACCCCAGACATCATTATACAATATGTCTTCTAGTAATGCGAATGAATTCTAGGACAGCTAGGGCCATATGAGTCCCTTACTTTAAAATATAAATAAATAAATAAATAAATAAATAAATAAATAAATAACAGAGGGTTGTGTCCCAGCACACAGGAAGCAGAGGCAGGCAGATTCTGAGTTTGAGGGCACCTGCTGTACAGAGCTTCAAGTCAGGCAGGGCTGTTAAACAATGGAAAACCCGTCTGGAAAAACTTTAAAAACCAAACAACAAATAAATCCAACCCCCTCCAAAGGACTCTGAAACCCTCCCTACAGCCATTACCTCTGCTATTTCAGCTGCATTTCTGCCTCCATAATCCCCACTGTCCTGCATCCTCTCCCTGACAGTTTGCCTCCTATATTCATTTATCCTGACCAGCAGCCCCACCTTTGCAGCCAGGGGGAGACAACAACTGAAGAGATCACAACAAACAGACCCCACCCACCACTTTAAGGGGCCACTTTGCCATGGAGGTAAACCCAAGGCACATGTCTAGCCAGAGGACGAAGCGGCCCTATGACATTATGCAAGGAAATAAATCCAGTCTGGTCCAGGTCTATTGATGACCCTGGAGCAAATGTGTGTGGGCTGTGCTTACTTTGTTTCTTGAGCACAGAGGATTTTCCAGAGGAAATTTCAACAAGAAAGATCCCTGGTGGCTTAAAGCTGCAGAACACAGCAAAGAAAGGGAAGGAGTGAGTGAGGCTTGAATCAAGTAGACATCTTGGGATAGTTTGGGAAGCCGGCCGACAATGAAGGGTGAGCTGGAGGATAGACAAGGATTTGAGAAGGATGAGAGTATAGAGGACCGGGAACTGGAAGCTGAGTCAGGATACCTGTCACAATAGAGTCCCAAGACCACTTTCCAGGGAATTGGCTCAGAGTGCATAAAAGCAATCGAGACCCAGAGTGTGAAGCCACCGGACTCAATCTCTAGACTAGAATAGATGTCAGGATAAGTGTGTATTATCCCCAGGGGGAACTAGTGTCGCTCAGGAGAACTAGAAGAGTTGAATTCAAGTCCTTTAGCTTGTGCTGGCCCCTGCCTACCTGAATAAGTGCTGCCAAGGACCCTGCTCCCTTCCACTGCCTGGCTTTTCACCCTTCCTCTCATAAAAACCTCCGTAGGTGCATGCGGTATCACAAACCTAAGGCGTTGGTATGTGAGCAGAAAAGAGAAGCAAGGTGAGCACTGGAGCGGTTTTAGAGAAGACAGAAAACACTTTAAAAATTAAGCTCTGATCTGGTGATGCACACCCCACTGTGTCATATTATCAGAGATCAAGTGTTTAGAGATGCCTCAAAGACAATATTATTATGTATATAAAAGGAAATACTTGATCTTGTGTCCTATGCCTTTGAACCCAGCACCCAATACCACATAAAATAATGAATGAAAAGGCGGTGGGTGTGTTCACAGGGCAGTGGTGGATCTTACTTTTAATCCCAGCACTTGGGAGGCAGGGCAGGCTAACCTCAGTTCCAGGCCATCCAGGTCTACAGAGTTAGTGCCAGGAAAACCATGACTATGCAGTGAAACCCTGTCTTAAAAAACCCTGTTTGTGTGTGTGTGTGTGTGTGTGTGTGTGTTTTGTGCTATGTGTGAGGACATATGGATTTTTGATCATGGGTGTGAGTGTAAAATAAGTTTTGGATGACACAAGCTGAGTTCTTTTTGACCCAGTTTATTGATGAATATGTTGGGATCCAAAGTCTTAGGGAGGAATTTTTCACCTGTTAAAATTAACCTTCAGCCTTTCTGTCAGGGGTTAAAGATTTAGCTTAGTGGTAAGAATTGTTGTGTGGCATGCCCAAGGCCCAGGGACTGATCTCTAAAGCTGAAAACAAAATCCTTAAATGAAATGAGATAAGAAGATGAGGGCTGCTGTTCTCTAAGAGCCCTTATGTTGGAACAAAGGAATCATTAGATTGGACTGAAAGTTGTGACAACCTCTGCTTCTGATACCTGCAGGACATGGGATGAGTTTTGCTGCTGCTAGCTGATTCTTTTTGTTCATTTATCTCTTGTTTTTTGTTATTTCCTTCCTGCCTATTTATTTATTTATCTATCTGTTTATTATTTGGAGACAGTGTCTCATTTTGTATTCCATGGCCTGCCTCAAGCTGGGAGATACTCCTGCCTCTGCCTACTGAGTACAGGGATTAAAGGTGTTTAGGACCACGATTAAAGGTGTTTAGGACCACGTAACTTCATTAATTTATTATTTATTTAGTGTATTTATTTAATTTCGTTTCTTGCAACAATTTCCCTGTGTAGTCTACTGTGTCCCAGAATCACTCTGTAGACCTTGCTGGGCTAAAATTCACAGAGATTCTACTGCCTGTGAGTGGGATTAAAGTTGTGTAACACTACTGCCTGACTATTATTTATACTTGTTGAATATTCTCAAAGTTCATAAAGTTCAAGAGGCCTTCAAGCAGGAAATCATGCAGTATGGACTGAAACAGAGTCCTTGGAACAAAGTGAAGGTGGCTCGGAAAATCTTCCAACTTACTAGTGAAGATTCCTAGAGAAGAAAGCCTGGCATGTGACCATCAGAATCTTCCAGAATATCAATAGGAAGGATCATAGTGAGAGGGCAGCAGGAGAGATTACTGGTGAGTAGGGTCAAGCTTCTTTACTGTGAGGTTCGTGTCATAGTTTTGATACCTCTTGTTCATTCCCAACTTCCATAGGACAGGCAGGTGTGGGGAACATTATTCTACTTGAGGAAGGAGGCAGAGTGGTGTAGATATGTTAGCTCTAATCTGTGAAGTCAAATGCATGAAGGTTTCATGCCCTAACCTACCTAGATTGTTAAACTTCTACCTAGGACATCAGTCATTTTACCCTTGTATGTAAACTGAAGACTTAACTCTAGAATGAAGTGGTAACTCTGGATTTGGGCAGGCAGCAGCAGAAAACACATGGGGGTGCAGGAAGTTGGCACTGTATGTGTAAACCTGAAAATCTGACTTCAGAAACCACATAAAATCCAGGCATCAGAGCAAGTTGCCCCTTCAGCATGGCAAGGTGTAAGGTAGCTGAAGAGAATCCTGTCTCAAGAAATGACATGGAGGAGGGGCTGGAGGGATAGCTCAATGTTTTTAAGGACACCTGCTACTCAATCAGAAGACCTTTGTCAGTTTCCAGAACCTACTTGGTGGTTCACAAGCAGCGCATAACCCAAGTGCCAGGGAATCTAGTGCCCTCTTCTGTCTCCTAAGGGCACTGCACTTATGTGATACACATACATATGCAGACAAAAGCACCCATATGCATCTTTTCTTTCCTTCCTTTCTTCTTTCTTCCTTCCTTCCTTCCTTCCTTCCTTCCTTCTTTCCTTTCTTTCTTTATTTCTTTTTTATAAGTGCAGGACACCTAAAGGAGACACCTAGCATTGGCCTCTGGTCTCAACATGCATGGGTACTGTGCCCCTTCCCCAACTTCTAAACTTATATAAATTTCATGTATGTATTTGAATTAAATGTTTTGTGGAGTGAAACATGATTTCTCCTTTTTTGTCATGGCTGAGTCTGTTTTGTTCTTTAACAAGCACTAGTGTAAAATGGAAAAGCCATCTTTCATAAACAGCATGGTCTTAAGAGTCACATGATTATTTATCCTGGTACAAGATGTCATGGATGCAACTCATGATAATGATAAGTCTGGTGCTATGAAAGGTTTCTCACACCTCAGTTTTTTGTTTGTTGTTTTAAAAAGTGTCTCTGTGCTGTTCTTTCTACCCTGACTTTTTCTAGAAAAAAGTTTACTTAAGTTTAAAGTATATGAAAATGAGAACAATCAGATTATGCCTTAGATGAATGTCAGAGTACCTGCATGCATTTCTGTGTACTATGTGTGTATATTTCCCTTTTAGCAGGAAGAGGGTGTTTAGATCTTCTGGTACTGGACAGTGGTATGGATGATTCCTGAACCCAGGTCTTCTGAGTGCTTGTAACCACTGGGCCATATCTTAATCCCCATGTGTTATGACATCATACCAAGTCTCATGTATATCTTTATATCATTTTGTTGTTTATGCTTTAGGCTCAATTTTGTTTTCAACTATCCTTATTCCCTGTTCAGCTACTTTTATTTTGTGGTTTTGGACCCTGCCAAGACTCTCTTTGTAGACCAGATTAGCCTGAAACTCACAGAGATCTACCTGCCTCTGCCTCCCTATTTCTGGAACTAAAAGGGCATACCTAATGGCTTCTGTTCAGATATTTCTAATCAATAACACCTATTATTCTTTTGAGTTTTTTTATGTTATTATTTGTGTGTGTACACACACACATTGTGCATACCATGGTGCACAAGTGGAGCTGAGAAGACAACTTTTGATAGTTAGTTCTGCTTCTGCCATTTGAGTTTTGGGGACCAAACTCAGGTCATCAGACTCCTTGTCATATGTATTCACAACCTAGGGCATCGCACCAGCCCTATCTGTTGGTTCTTAAATTTAGTTAAGACATTTTACATGTGCAGTTTGACTTGGTTTTCCTCTGTCTTCAATGATTACCCAACCTGCCTTTTATTTATATGGAACACCTTTTAAAAATTGTTATACTTAGCATACAACATGAGTTTTTGTATAAAATTGTGTGTGTGTGTGTGTGTGTGTGTCATTGTGCTTTTCTACCATATTCACCCACAGTGACTCTCCTCTGTCTCCCTCTAGTTCACTCTTGCCTACCTAAATGGACTCCTTTCTCTTTCATGCCATATATGTGGGAAGTTGTATATATATAGACCATTTTTACACTATTTTTTTAAAATTACATATATGTGTGTGGGTCTGTATGTGGGATTACATATATGATTGCAATTCCTACAGAGGCCAGAGGAAAAAGAACTATCAGAAGCTATGTCCCAATTTGGTTTAACAGATATCTATAGGGAGCCTAACTACTAGTATTCCAGAGCTTCTACCTTCACAAAAGCTTCTGGAGGGCATGTTCAGTTGTGCTGAACATTTTTTCCTGCAAGAAACCCTATCATATTTTGAGAGGTTGCAATTACATAGAAACTTACAGAGTCTTTCTCAAGTTCATAGTACCACAGACAGTCCCAAATAAGACATTTTGTAGGGACGGTGGAGTCCTTGAGATTCTAGAGTTCTGGAATTCACATGGCCATTCATGTGAACACACAAACTAAAAATGTTGCATACTACACTCCAATTGTGAGTGAAGATGGTGCACTAAACTCAACAAAGTCCCTGGTACAGTTTTCTCAATGTAGCTGGGGCCACTCACACTTTCCTGGTTGTTTCTACAGTCCAATAGGGACAGAAAGTCTTACTCATGCACCCACTTTATGTTATGCAGATGTGTAGATTGCTGAGTGCACAGGCTCAAGGTTGGCTAAGACTGACTCTCTCAACTCCATATGGAAATGTGTGGATTGCTGAATGCACAGCTAGGAAAGGCTAACTTTCACCTCTGCCTAATTAAGAAGATAATTGCAATTTGGCTTGAGGTTCTCACTCAAGAAGAAATTTTGACTCATGCCAGATAAGACTAGACCAACCAATACTTTAGAAACTTGTGAAAATCCAGCCTAGGGTATGCACATTTGGATTTTCAGCATTTCTTTGGTGAGGTGCCAGGAACTCAAGTGAGGCCTATTCAGACTGTAAAGCCATATGATGATACAAATAAGCAATAAAAGTAAATAAACTAATGAGATGACATATATGAGAACTTTTCCATGCAATATTATGGGAGTTCCCTTTGGAAATCCTTCATATGTGACCCATGCACATGCCTTTGATCTGTGTGCATTTTTCAGAATGTGCATATTCATGTGTGGGCAATGATGAACAGGTGCTTCAGCACATCTGTAGATGTGAGCAGACTGCCTGGAGTGCTGGCCTTCCCTGGCCTTATAGTCCAATGGAATTTCCCTGTGCTCCGTGTCTTCTCCTGTCTCCCTGTCCCATGTCACCTGAAGAGAACTTTGAATGTAGAAGTGGCCAACCATACCCAGGTGTTGGGTGCTTTCTGGAGATCCTGTCACAGGTTCTGACACTGTCCCTGCTAGTACTTCAGTCAGTGTCATTATCTCCCTTATCTACTCGAGAATTTCCTGCAAAGGTCTAACTAACGCTGAAAACATAATCTCATAAACCGAATGTCTCTCTCCTTCACATCTCTCTGTTATGTCATTATATTAACTGAGAGTTTCACTTTTAGAAAGTAGCACTTCACAGCACATTCCTTACTATGGGATATGATTAATTATTTTCCCAATGTGCTTTCTCTAATCTCTACAGAGCTCTGAAAAGATGAGGATCCGTATGTAACAAGTTTTGAAGAAACTGATGTGGCTTAAACTAAGTTAAAGGCCTCTTTTACAAGAAGTCAAGGTGGCAGGAAGGAAAGAGAACACCAGTCACACAAGGTTCTGTTACTACAGCAAAGTGGATCCAGGCAAGACAAAGAAAGAGGACATGGAAAAGGGGATGAAGCTTTCTCTGTGCTTCTCAGTGCTCCAGACTTCAGACACCTGTTCAACAGACGATCTTACTTGACTTGTGACTTGTAGTCACAAATGTTTGTAGCTGACCGAGATGCAATAGAGTCCATTTAAACATAAGTCTTTAAACCTGTGGTGACTTACCTGGGCTTTCCACCCATATTAACCTTTCCATCATGTTTGTCTGATGATGTGTTCAGTTTGATCTCTTTGAAGGATTCTTGTGGACCACACACCACTGCTGTTTTAATAACAAAGCTTTCTTCTGAAGATACTTCAGCACTTTTAAATGCCAATGAGAGATTGGGGACCACCTTGCTACTTGTGTCTTTATCAACTCCATCCACCGTTCTATCCAGAAGAGCACTCCATTTGACAAAGTCTGAGGAGCTTTGATGGCATTTCTTACATCTTCATAGAAGGCCTTGTTTTCTGCCTCTTCTTTCTCTCTTTCTGTCTCTCTCTCTCTTTCTCTTCCTATAGAAAGAGAAATGGGATCACTGTAATTCTTCAAAACTGAGAAGCATAGACTTGCCAGCAAAGAGATGAACAACCTGCAGTTGTGTCCAGGTCTGACATCTCATCATGGAGTCTATTCCCCTTCATAACCCTGGTACTATGAAAAACAACCATGACTCCCTTACTCAGTTACTGCATAGCTGTTTTAAGTGACAATTCTGTCAAAATATTCGAAGTGCCCTAATGCACCTTGGGTCTTTGTATAGTTGTTCACGTCCATGTGCTTGTGTGTGTGTGTGTGTGTGTGTGTGTGTGTTTCTGTGTGTTGACTTGTGTAGGTACAAGCCCATGTGTTTGCAAATATATGTAGAGCTACAGATCAAAACCTGCACTGGAACAGGAAAACACAGTCCCAGGTCACAGGTTGACTAAGTGATACAAAAACATTCTCTCTTCATGCTCACTTGTTGATGACCTTATCTGGCAGGTATTTTGCATAATCCTTGCTATACTGTTTCAGCAGTTTGCTATATTTATTGTCTATTTATTGTCTGCAACACAAAAACAAAATGGAGAATTAGAATAGTGCTAATGTCAGCAAAGGGGGAAAGAAAACAAGTTGGGAGAGACATTAGAATCTTTTTAATACATTTTTTCTTCTTTTACACATAAGTCCTATTTCCCTTTCGCTCTGATCCTCCATTCTTCCCAGAGACTCCCTCATTCCAACCATTTCAATCCCCATACAGGTGAGGCCTTCCATGAGGGTTCATCAAAGTCTGTCAAGTCATTTGAGGTAGGGCCTAGGCCTTCCCCATGGATCTGTGGTAAAGGATTATCCCCACCATGGGGAATGTGCTTTCCTGCAGCAGGGATACATCCTGGTTCCATGAGATGTCAGTTTCTTATGTATGACTTGAGCTCCATTCACTGCCAATCCTTTATTCTATACTGTGATGCTAAGCTTGCATCACCTCCCCTCCCAACAAGGTTCAAGTTCTGTGACATTTTTTTGTGTAGCTCCCTCTTACTCTGGAGATTTAGGTCTATCACAAAGACAAAGAAGATCCACCTTGTTGATTTTGGATCTTGTTCCCTTAGAAGGCATGTTGCAGTACTCTGGGCCTTTTCTGAGTTTCTCCACGAAGTGTATAAATGAATAAAGCAGAGTGACTAAGGTATGCATAAAAGTTCTAAATGTCTAAATATGGCATTTCTATAAAATTTCCATAAATATTTCAATAAAAATTCTAGGCATGGATTCAGAAGTTCTTGGAATGAGAAGAGTTCCACCCATGGATCCCACATCCCTTTCCTTCCCAGAGCCTGGAGAAAGAAAGGTCCTCATTCATTTATCAGCTTGTGTGTGTGAGCTGCCAGAAATCTGATTGAAAGTTGTCTTTGTCAAGTTTCATAAGCTCAGCAGAGGTGAGAAGCATGAAGAGGAAGACAAGATTAGTGAAGGAACAGTCACAGGAAAGGAGATGGAAAGTGCAGATTCTCATGTTAAAATTTTGTGGTACACCACAAATGCTTCCTCTTCAAGTCCTTTCTTTTGGATGTCTGCCACCATTTTTAAGCCATGCCTCATTTTTATGTATGTTTCCCAGGGTATGTTGTTGCTTACTTCAACATTCAGCCTGAACGAAATTAATAATTGGAACTGCTCTTGTGGTGGAAGAGTTACGTCTTTATATTTTTGCATGGTTCTCTTGTTATGAGACAGAAAACAGAAGATGGGGAACTTCAGAAGCCACCTCCTAATTTCCTGCCATATTGTAATTACACTGTCTACAACACACACCTATACAGTGTGTGAGTGTGTGTGACAAATCTCTTACTAAAGGCATTAGAGTAAATAAAACAACACGTGTTAATACAGCTCAATAAATTTAATTTAGTGCACAAACCCGGTCTAGGATCTCCTTACTAAGGTACTAATGGGGATGAGGAGGGCGGATGGGAAGAAGGGAGGGAGAAGGAACTGGGATTAGTATGTAAAATAAGATAGGTTTTAAGTTAAATAAGAACTAATTTAAAAAATGGTACCATTTGCCATATATGATTATATGCCAAAGAACTTTGTTTTCAGCAGCAATGAGACATAACCTCACTTGGGGCCTAGCACTGAAAAGTCCTGAAGAGCTCTTTTGGTCTCTGAGCCAGGATTTAAAAAAATATGCCTGTCAGCAGGAATTAGAGAAGTTAAGAAAACAAACCCTTTGCTTCTCCAAAAATTAATGATACATTTTGTTAATTTATGCATTGCTATGTTAATGATCACTAAGTCCTTGCAGGATTTAACACTAATATTCAGTTGATGAGGTAGTAGATATAACCTAACTATAATTTTTTTCATGGTGTTTAATACTGAGCCAAATATTTGAACAGACATTTCTCCCATTGTATACTTTTACCTGTTTTGTTAAAAACAGGTGTGGGTCAAGGTCAGGATTTTTGATTAGATTCTATTGGTCTACCTATCTATTTTTGTGCCAATACCAGGCAGTTTTCAGGACTGTAGCTCTCTAGTCTGTAGTATAGCTTAAAGCTTGGGATGGTGATGCCTCCTGAAGTTCCTATATTGTACAGGTATTATTTTGTCTCTCCTGGGTCTTTTGTTTTTCCATATAAAGTTGAGTATTATACTTTCAAGGTCATTGAAGAATTTTGTTGAGATTTTTGATGGGGATTGCATTGAATCTGTAGATTGCTTTTGGCAAGATAGCCATTTTTAATATGTTAATCCTACCTGTCCAAGAACATGGGAAGTCTTTCCATTTTCTGTTATCTTCTTTAAATTTTTTCTTTAAAGACACAATGTTCTTGCTATATATGTGTTTCACTTGTTTGGTAAGCATTACCTCAAGATACTGTATGTTTTTAGTGGCTATTATAAAGTGTGATGTTTCTCTTATTTCTTTCTCAGCCCCTTTGTTGTCTACTGATTTTTCTGTTTTTTTTTTTTTTTTTTTTTTTTTTTTAGTTTAACTTATATCCTGCTTGTTGGTCAAAAGTGTTTATCAGTTGTAGGACTTCCTTGGAGGTGATTTTTGGGTTGCTTATGTAAACTATCATATCATTTTATTAATTTAGTTTTTACCTTACAATACTGTTTACTCTCATTCCTTCCCCCCTCCCATCTACTCCGCAAAGAAGATAAGGCCTCCCCTAATACATCTCTAAGTCAGCTCAGAGAAGCAGAACAAAGCTACCACCCTTCCACCCACATACCTGTGTCTAGGATGAGCAACTGATCTCTCCATATAGAAATGGCTCCTCTAAGTCAATTTGTGCACTATAGTTAAGTCGTGGAGCCCCTGCTAGTGACCTCATATATGGACATATGTGGACACACCATTGTCACCCTTTGTAAGGGAGTTTAAGCAGGTTCTCCACATATCACACAAGAGGGTGTGATTTCTCACTAGCTTGTGTCACCTCCTTATATGGGTTTCTTCTTATGGTTTTGATTACTTTGTTCATGTTTTTACTCCTCCCTGACTTCAGTTGTACTCCAGGCGCTTGGCCCAATGATTGGTGAAGTGACCAGACCCTCACCCAGCCATGAGAGGTTGCAGAAACGATCTAGCAAGATATAGACCTCTGACTCAGCAACATGTGCTGAGATTCTGACCAGCTTCTGACCTTGCTTTTGTAAGACCCTCAGAATGAGGAGTCTCCCAGTTTCGGTCTGTACCGCCAAGAACTCAATGTCCAGCATAGTAGCTACAACATGCAAGAGACTTTAATGAACAGGAAATGTTTGCACAAAAGGGCTTGCTCAGCATGCTTGGCTAGAAAGAAGAACCATTCCTGGACACATGTGTTTTTAAAGGCAAAACCCACAAGCTTAGGGTGGAAGTGTGACCCTCTGTCCATTGAGTTGGTGACCCTTTGAGGCTGCATGCTCTTGGTGTTAGGGTCAACAGATCTTAGGGCCTCAGGGTGTGCTAATAATTTTTTTTCAGAATTTATATTTATATTTCAGTATTTAATTTCAGAATTTATATTTATTTGGAAAGGCTAACACTTTCCAAATGTCATTACTACTATGTTTTTTTTTTAATTTATTTTTTATAACCAAGTCCATTTAAATGAAAAAAAAACATTTATAGACAATATTTGGGAATTTGGGCATCATTCTTTCCAAATTACTTCCCACTGGTAAGGGGCGCTGTCATGGGGGATTCTAAGAAGATGCAGACATCCTGGCTGTAGTCTGCAAGGCTGCCTTGTCCAGCTGTTTTGAATGTAGGATCACCTCGTACTCTGTTTAAGGCAGTCTGGCTTGATCAAACCACTTTAGTCTGTAAGGAATCAACAGCTTTTCATTTTCTGTGGAAACAAAATTAGAAATCCTTTTCCCCATTAACTTGTCCTTGAACTTGAATTTTGGAGTCAAAGCATTTTTTTATATATAATTTATTATTTTACATGTCAATCGCAGTTCCCACTGTGTTCCTCCCTCCCTCCTTCCCTCCCTTTTACCTTCACTGTGGCTCACATGCACCCTAACCACCCTCCACTCCCATCCCCCCAACTCCAATTCCATATGTTGGGAAATGCCATCCAGTTGGAATCATGTAGATCTGACAGGTCACATGAAGAAGGGACTAGGGTTTCTCTCCTGTCTCTAGATTAAGGCAGTTATCCCTCCATGGGGGATGTGTTTGCAAGGTCCTTTTGTGCACCAGGGATACATCCTGGCTCCACTGTGTGAGGTTCCTTAGAATGCTCAGTCCTTCTGGCTGAGACCCATATTCAGGGGGCCTTGAGTCAGTCCCATGCTGGCTTCCCAGCTATCAGCCTGGTGGCCCGTTAGCTCCTCCTTGTTCAGGTAATCTGTCTCTATTTGTTTCTACAGCCTGGTCTTGTCCTCTCCAACTGCATCTGGGTTCTAGTTTGACTCACTGTTTATGTATGGGTGTTTGCTCCTGTTTCCAACAAGTATTAGATAATGGGCTCCATGGATAAGTTAGTTGTTGATCTCAATCTCCGGGAAGGGCATTTATGATAGCCTTTCCACGGAAGCTCAAATTGTTAGTTGCCAGCAGACTTGTAGTTCTCTAGACCTTTCTTTGTGTTCAATTTTATCTTAAAACCAATATTGGCTCCCTCTTTTATACTCTCTCTCTCTGTCTCTGTCTCTCTCTCTATTTCCTATCTTCTATTCCTAACCAGGTTCAATCTTCCTGGATGAACATGTTTTCCTTTCATCCCCCTCATTTTCTCCTACTTCTCTCTCCATTCGCTGCCCCCCCCACTTCACTTGAGCTCTGGGGGGACTTGTCCCTTCCCAGTTCCATGAGGGACTTTATTTGAATCTCTTAGAATACACCTTGTATCCTAGTTCCTCTGGTGATGTGAATTATAGGCTGGTGATCCTTTGCTCTAGGTCTACAATCCATATATGAGTGAGTAAATACTGTGTTCCTTTTTTTGTGGCTTGCTTACCTCATTCAGGATGGTTTCTTCAAGTGACATCCACTTGCCTACAAATTTCAAGATAACATTAATTTTTTCTGCAGAGTAATATTCCACTGTGTAGATGTGCCATATCTTCATTAACCATTCTTCAACTGAGGGGCATCTAGGTTGCTTCCAGGTACTTGCTATTACAAATAGTGCTGCTATGAACATAGTTGAACAGATGTCTTTGTTGCAAGGATGTGGATCATTTGGGTATATGCCTAAGAGGGGAAATGCTGGGTCCTGTGTTAAACAAATTCCCATTTTCCTGAGGAACTGCTATACTGATCCTGCACTCCCACCAGCAGTGGAGGACTGTTCCCCTTTCTCCACATCCTCTTCAGCATGAGTTGTCATTGGCTTTTCTAATTTTAGCCATTCTGGCAGGAGTATGATGGTATCTCAAAGTTGTTTTGATTTGCATTTCCCTGATAGCTAAGGATATGGAGCACTTTCTTAAGTGTCTTTCAGCCTTTTGGATTTCCTCTATTGAGAATTATTTCTTCAGTTCTGTACCCCATTTTTTAATAGGGTTATTTGGTGTTTTGTAGGCTAGTTTCTTGAGTTCTTTGTATATTTTGTGATCAGCCCTTTGTTTGATATAGGATTGGTGAAAATCTTTTCCCAGTCTGTGGGCTGCCGTTTGGTCTTGTCCACTGTGTCCTTTGCCTTACAGAAGCTTCTAAGTTTGAAGAGGTCTCATTTATTAATTGTTGCTCTCAGTGTCTGAGCCACTGGAGTTATGTTCAGGAAGCGGTCTCCTATACCAATTCGTTCAAGGGTACCTGCTACTTTCTCTTCTAAGAGGATCAATGTGGCTGGATTGATGTTGAGGTCTTTGATCCATTTGGACTTGAGTTTTGTGCATGGCGACAGACATGGGTCTCTCTGCAGTCTTCTTCACACCCTCATCCCATTGTGCCAGCACCATTTGTTGAAGATGCTGTCCTTGTCCCATTGTATAATTTTTGCTGTTTTGTTGAAAATCAGGTGTTCATAAGTGGGCGGGTTAATATCAGGATTTTCAAATCGATTCCATTGGTCTACCTTTCTAGTTTTGTGCCAAGACCAGGCTGTTTTCAGAACTATAACTCTATAGTAGATCTTAAAGTCAGGAATGGTGATGTCCCCTGAAATTCTTTTATTGTATAGGGTTGTTTTATCTATCCTGGGTCTTTTGTTTTTCCATATAAAGTTGATTATTATCCTTTCAAGGTTAGTGAAGAATTGTGCTGGGATTTTAATGGGCATTTCATTTAATCTGTAGATTGCTTTTGGCAAGATTGCCATTTTTCCCATGTTTATCCTACCTATCCAAGAGCATGGGATATCTTTCCATTTTCTGGTATCTTCTTTAATTTCTTTCTTTAGAGCCAAAAAGATCTTATTATATAGGTCTTTTACTTGTTTGGTGAGCAATACACCGAGATACTTTATGTTGCTTGTGGTTATTGTAAAGGGTGATGTTTCTCTGATTTCTTTTTTTGTCTCTTTGTTGTCTGAAAAAAGTAGGGCTACTGATTTTTTTGAGTTTATCCTGCTAGTTTGCTGAAGATGTTTATCAGCTGTAGGAGTTCCCTGGTAAAATTTATAGCTGTTGCTTATGTAACCTATCATATCATCTGCAAATAGAGACAGTTTGACTTCTTCCTTTCCACTTTGGTCCCCCTGATCTCCTTTTGTTGTCTTATAGCTTTAGCTAGAACTTCCAGAACAATATGGAAGAGATATGGAGAGGACAGCCTTATATTGGTTCTTAAGTTTCTCTCCATTCAGTTTGATGTTGGCAGTTGGTTTGCTGTATATTACCCTCATTACATTTAGGCATGCTCCTCTTATCCCTGATCTCTCCAAGAGCTTTATCATGAAAGGGTGTTGAATTTTTTCGAAATCTTTTTCAGCATCTAGGGAGATAATCATATGGTTTTTCTTTTTCAGTTTGTTTATATTGTGGATCACGTTAATAGATTTTCATACGTTAAACCATCCCTGCAATCCAGGGATGAAGCCTACTTGGTAATGATGGATCATTTCTCTGATGTATTCTTTAATTCTGTTTGCCAGTATTTTATTGAATGTTTTTCATCAGTGTTTATCGGGAATATTGGTCTGTAGTTTTCTTTCTTAGTTGGGTCTTTGTGAGGCTTGGGTAGCAAAGTTATTGTGGCCTCATAAAAAGCATTTGGCAATGAACCTTCTGTTTCTATTTTGTGGAACAGTTTGAGGAGTAGTGGTTAGTATTTCTTCTTTGAATGCCTGGTAGAATTCTGCACTGAATCGATCTGGCCCTAGAATTTTTTTGGTTGGAAGGCTTTCATTGAGGGATATAGGTCTATTTAAGTTGTTCGTTGGTTATTTATTTAATTTTGGTAAGTAGTCAGAAGGTCTTTCCTGGACATCATGTATAGGTTCCTTGGAGTTGCTGGAGAGAGGAGACCTTTTTGCAGAGTAGATGCACACTGGTAAAAGATTGCTAGACAAATTCAAATTGGAGGCAGTTACATCCTTGATAATGTCTCATGAGCTGTGAAGGACAAGAATTGATAAGTAGGCAAACACAGAAATGGACTTCAAAAGAAAAGGTGTTGGAGGAGCAAGACATCCAGAATGCAAAGGGCCCTAAGGGTTCACCATTCTGTGCCCAGAAAGATTTTGACACAGATAGTACTCAGGAGCAAAGGCTTCAGCCTTTATATGCATTCACAGAAAAGATTTCTGTCTTTTTACTACATTGGGCAGAGATCCCATGAGGGGAGAAGTGAGGAAGGGAAGAAGATGAGGACAAAGAAAGGGATGAAGAGACAGAAGCATAAAAGAGGTGAGGGCTGTGACATCGGATTATGGACTGAACACAGCAGGACTGACTCAGATGAGGCAGGTTGGTTGGGATGGTGGATGGAATGTAAATACTACATTGCTTCTGCCTCCACCAAGCAAACAACAACTTATTTATGTGATGCATCTTTGCAAAGCCTAAGACTGACCATCCCTCCTGCCAGCATTTAACATGAGTAACCATTCTTCACCTCTATCCCCACCGTCCTAACTTTCTCAAACTTCCTGGCCAAGACATATGCATATTAATAAACAATAAGCCTTTTTATAATGCTTCAAAAGGTGCACAATCAAGAAGAAGAAAGAGTTGGAATAAGTACAACAATAACCATGAATAACGCTATGAAGTGCAAGCTTAGCTGCTAGGAAGAACCATTATTAAGGCTACTGGCCAGGTGGTGGTGGTGCAGGTCTCTTAACCCAGAGAGGCAGAGGCAGGAAGTCATCTGTGAGTGCATGGCCAGCCTGTTCTACAAGAGTAAATTCCAGGACAGCTTCCAAGCCACAGAGAAATCCTGTCTCAAAATACAAAACAGGTGGGGGGTGATATTTAATGCAAGCTTAGCAGTTACCTGAGGTAATGTGAGCATCACCCTAGTAATCTTATACCACAGAGTAAGTCCCAGGCTACTAAGAACTGCAAACTTAAAGCAAGAAAACACGTAGTCCGAAATATTGCAGTGTGTCAAAACAAAACAAAACAAAAACAGTATTTTATTATCTCCTGCCACCTTACAAAATATTGGTTATATCTCTTCCCTGGATCTCTGGAAAACAGGAGTTCAACTGTGTTTCGGTCACTAGGGTGTGGTTGCCTTGAATCTGCTTGCCCACCTCATAGGTCGTCCCCAATTTAATGAGTAAGGTAGTGACTAGTGGAGAAGAGGCCTTGTGACTATAGAGTGGGACAGGGAAGAGAGATGCCTATGTCCTCTGGGAACTGATGTAAGAGTGAGGTCAGATGTCTACACTAGAGTAAGGCAGACAGGAAAACTGGCATGGGCTATGACACAGGGGCTACCCCTGATCAAGTGCAGTTGGAAGCTTAAGGTTATGGGTGGTCTGGGAAAAACTCAGGGAAAATGGGCAAGAGTGGAGGGGTAGACTAGAGAGACCAGGACAAGGACCATAAGACCAGTGAGGAGGTAGCCATGACCTGTGAGGAATAGCTGTAGTCTAGACCAGGGTTAGCTTTGGAGGCTCTATTAGTTAAGGTTTCTTTTCTGTGACAAAGCACCATGATGGAAAAGCAAGTTGGGGAGGGAAGAGTTAATTTGTCTTATATTTCCACTTTGATATTCATCACTGAAGGAAGTCAGGACAGGAACTCAAACAGGGCAGGTACCTGCAGGCAGGTGCTGATGCAGACACCATTCAGGTGTTGTTTACTACCTTCTTTTCTTACAGAACTCTAGGCAACAAGCCCAGGCATGGCACCACCCACAAAGGAGTGGACCATCATTGATCCTAACTGAGAAAGTGCTTTAGAGCCAGATTTCAAGGAGGCATTTCATCAGCCAAGGCCCATTCCTCTCCAATGACTATCTTGTGTTAAGTTGACACACATAACCAGCCAATACAGAGGCACACAAACATGGTTTTCTGTGTTTTTTCCAACACTGGGAACTAAAACCCACCCTTGAATCTGCAAGATGAATACTGTACTGATGACCTATATTCCCACACTTTCTTAAAAAGATTTCCTTTGTTGCTTGGTTGATTGGCTTTGATTTTTTTCCTTACAAAGGAATCTCGACCTTGATAGATCAGGCTGGTTGGAAAATACCAGATCTCTCTTCCTCAGCCTCCCAAATGAGAGCATTATAGGCATAATATAAGCATGTTCCACCATGGCCTCTCAGAAAGTTATCAGGAATGAAAATACCACCCATGAGCAAGATTTCAGAAGCAGCCTCTGTCTCTTCGAACATCAATGTACTCACAGGCAGGTGGCTCAAAGAAAGATGGGCTAACTATGGCACACATGCATTGTAGACTGGTTATATGGACAAGCTGGGGCCTAGTGCTAGAACCACTAAACAGGTGGAGACAGGCCTGCAAGCAAAGGCTCAGAGAACAGGGAATTGGGAAGGGAGGCAGGAGAAGCCTGTTAGGATCCAAATATCAGTGGCAAGGTTGACACAGTTGAATACCAGAAGGTGTTTCCTTGTCTGTCTTTTTGTTTTTTGACATTACACAAGCCACCATCATCCTCCTGATACCTCAGGGTCATTTTTAAAATGAAAATTATGAGTGAAATATGTAAGGCATAAAGATGTTATATGTGGCTTCATACAGAGTTGTCGATCTCTAGCACTGTCTTCCAAACCAGGGACCAGGAACTTTCCAAGGCTGTTCCTGCCATAGAAAACTCCAGCTAGCCCTAAGAAGTCCACACTGGCAGTTCATTGGCTATATGATTACAAAGACCCATCTACCTAGAGCTAAGGCAACAGCAGGTGAGTCACATGGCTGGAACTCCCTCCCCTAATCATTTATATCTTCAGAACTTAAACTCACCCTGACTCTAAACCCCATGAACAAGAAAGAACCAAGGCTATTTTCTGCCAGGCAGAAACCCCTGCCAGCTTCATACTACATACCTGTGTTCCCTGCAGGATTGATAGACTGCTATAACCATCCAATGTGCTAATATCCAGCAGCCTAATTAATGTAACAGATGCTTATCGTCCACACACTTGACCTTATTTTGCTCTGTGTATGCCCTGATAGAAGCTTGTGCCCCCTTCTAGGAGCTTTTTATAGTGGCAGACCCTCCTTGCCTGTGTTAATTGAGACATAAGCATAGCCTTAAATAATGGAGGCAGAGAGGGACAGGGGCTCCTGCAGTAGGGCAGCTGAAGCTGAATCTTGTGGAATCTTGTGGCAGGTCAGTACTATGCTGTCTCTTTCCTTTCTTATGCAGTCTCAGCTGCTGCTCAAAACACATGTGGCCATGTTCAGAGGCTTCTCTGTGGGGTACAGAAAGTTGGTGCTTATCCCTCAAATGCTACTAGGTCCTCACACCTGGCTCTGTGCCTTCTCTACTCTCCTCATCCAGGCTTCCTTTTGTACTTTTGCTCACATGAAGCCGTTGCACTGATTAGGGTTGCCAGTGTCCTGTACCAACCAGAGTGACTGGTCACTGTACTTCACCTTGGTTGCAGACATGAGCCTGGGATGTCTTCCTGCCATGGGTCTACATCTTCACCTGTTCAGGCTGATGTCACAAAACCACAACACATCAGGTAACTGCAGTATCCAAACAACCATTCATCATGTAATTTATAAAAGCCTTGAGTGGATCTGGGTGTTGGCGTGCCCAAGGTCAGAGTTTCAAAAGCTTTGATATTAAGTAGGGCCCCATTCTTTAAGATACCTGTCTAGCTGAGACATAGCCAAGGGTCAATTATTGTCTGGTGATTCTTTCAAAGGAGCCTATATTCTTTCTTTACCACAGCCTTCACAAATCATTCAGCTCTGAAAGGCTTTGGTGTGGGGCATGCATACATAGTGAAATGCTGTCTCTAAAAACCTAAGGTTGGGAATGTGGCAAGACTCCCAGTTCCACCCCCAGCACAGAGAAAGATAAAGACAGGAAGTCTGTGAAGAAAAGGATGGAAACAGGGTCAAGTACAAGTAGATATTCATTATATATTCTCAGTCTTGTTTCATGTTTTTGAATGGAGGACTGAACAATCATAGTTTACCTTTGTATGTATGTCCCCTAGATCCCCAAGATAACTGTGGCCACACACAGGGTGGGGTGCTTGTCTGGCCCAGAGTCACCTCTAAACAAAGCCCACATGGCAGGGGTTTAGGTATTTCATGACATACCTTGAAAAGTCAGAGGTTTTGAACACTGAGAAATCTGTCAGATTCTCAGCAGTAAGAAAAAAGGGTAGCTCTGCAGGTGTTTAGTGAATGTGCCCAGGCTGGTATCATCAGGCACTTGTAGGTCACCTCAAAGGCCATCATTTGATCAAGCTTTCCTTCAAAGAAATTTCACTGATCATCCCACCAGGACATGTCTGTCTCAGCATGTCTTTAAGTAAGAGTGCCATGGGCTAATGCCTGCAAACTAGGTATCCTGACTTTACCATGTCTTGTTATTAAGATAACAGCGATGAGACTTGGAGAGATGACTCCATGGTTAAGAGCACTTACTGTTCTTTCAGAAAACCCAAGTTAAATTTTCAGCATCCACAGCACTGAGTGTGTTTCAACTAAGTGTAATTCCAGGTCCAGGGGATCCAACACCATTTTCTGATTTCTATGTACCTTTGCATTTACATGCCAAACGTAAATTCATGAAGGCATACATGGAAACATTCAGTTTTAAAAAAGCATTTTAAATAAAAGATAGTAGGGACAACAACACCCCGCCCCGTTTTCTTTTTAAGAGGATGTAATAAAATACCAAAGTGCTACCAGGTGGTAGTACAAACCTTTAATCCCAGCAGACAGGAGGCAGAGGTAGGCTAGTCTTAGTGAGTTCAAGCCAGCCTGTTCTACCAATAAAATTCTAGGATATCCTAGGCTGTTACAAAGAGAAATTCTGTCTCAAAATAAACACAACAAAAAGAGAGGCAGGGGGAAAGAGAGACAGAGAGACAGAGAGAGAGATGAAAACCTAACTCAGTTACACACGGGGGCTGAGGATGTCAGAGAACACTCAGACTGTGTACCCACACACACACTATCTCAGCTATATTCACAGACTGGAGGTTCCAGTGCTAGCTCAATCCTCACTCACCACCATCAAAATCTCTGCTGTAAATCACCTGTGGATCTCATATATATATATATATATATATATATATATATATATATATATATATATGAGATATATATATATATATCGATCCCAGTTCCCTCTCCCTCCCTATCATGCCCCCTTACCCACATCATGTTCCACACCTCCCCATTCCTTCCAAACCCCATCACTCCACAGGGAGACTGATGCGTTTCCAGGAGAGATTACCAAAATCTGTCAAGTCATTTGGAGTGAGGACTGGGCCTTCCCTCCTGTGTCCAAGGGAATATTCCTCAATGGGGAATGTGATCCAAAAGTCGTTTTGTGCACCCAGGATACATCTTGGTACCGCTATCAGAGGTCCCTTAGACTGCCCAAGTCTTTTAACTGAGACCCACTTTCAGGGGGTCTGAGTTGGTACAATGCTGGTTTCCCACCTATCAGTCATGATGTCCATGAGCACCACCTTGTTCAGGTCAGCTGTCTCTGTGGTTTTCTGTAGCCTGGTAATGATTCCTTTTCTTATCACTCCTCCCTTTCCGCCGCTGGAATCCAGGAGTTTGGCTCAGTGTTTAGCTATAGGTGTCTGCTTCTCTTTCCATCAGCTACTATATGAGGGCTCTATGATGCCATATAAATTAGTTATCAATCTCATTATCAGGGAAGAGAATTTACGTAAGCATTTTCACTGTTGTTAAGATTTTTAGTTGGGGACATCCTTGTAGGTCTTTGGACATTTCTCTAGAGTCAGTTTTCTCTTCAAAACTATAATGGCTCCCTCTAATATGGTATCTCTTCTCTTCTCTCTCTCTATATATATATCTATCTCTCTCTCTATCTCTCTCTCGCATCTGTCCATCCCCTGACTCAATATACCTTATCCTACATTTTCTCCTCTTCTCCCTTTCTAATTCTTCCAAGTCCCTGTCCACTTCCTGTTCCCCCTATGTGCTTGCAATATGCTCAGGAGATCTTGTCTGTTTCCCCTCATATGAGCGAACCTGTATGAATCTCTGATGTTTCTCCTAAGGCTAGTGATCCTTTGCTCTATGTCAAAAATCATATATGAGTGAGCACATTCCTTGTTCCTCTTTATGTGAACAGATTAACTCACTCAGGATGGTTACTTCAAATTCCACCCATTTGCCTGGGAATTTCAAGATTCCATTTTTTTCCCCACTGAATAGTATTCCATTGTGAAAATGTGCCACATATTCTTCTCCATTCTTCACTTGGGGGTCATCTAGGATTCTTCCAGGTTTTTGCTATTACAAATAATGCTGCTATGAACATAGTTGAATAGATAGACCGGTTGCATGAATGTGAATCTTTTGGGTATATGCCTAAGACGGGAATTGTTAGGACCTGTGGTAGAATGATTCCCATTTTCCTGAAGAACCAAGAAACTGAACTCCAAAATGGCTTTACAAGTTTGCACTCCCACTATCAGTAGAGGAGTGTTCCCCTTTCTCCACAACTTCTCCAGAATAAGTTGTCATTGGTGTTTTTAATTTTAGTCATTGTGGCAGGAGTAAGATGGTATCTCAGAGTTGTTTGATTTGCATTTCCCTGATGGCTAAGGATGTTGAGCACATTCTTAAATGTCTTTCAGCCATTTTGGATTCCACTATTGAGAATTCTCTATTCATTTCTTTACCCCAATTTTTTAAAAGAATTATTTGGATTTTTGGTGACTAGTTTCTTGAGTTAGTTGTATATTTTGTAGATCAGCCCTCTGTCAGTTGTGGGGTTGGTGAAGATTTTTTCCCAGTCTGTGGGCTGTCGTTTAGTCTTGTCAACTGTGTCCTTTACCTTACAGAAGCTTCTCAGTTTGAGGAGGTACCATTTATCAATTATCGATTTCAGTGTCTGTGCTACTGGAGTTATGTTCAGGAAGCACTCTCCTCTACCAATTTGTTCAAGGGTACCTCCCACTTTCTCTTCTAAGAGGTTGAGTGTGGCTGGATTTATGTAAAGTTCATTGATCCATTTGGACTTGAGTTTTGTAAGTGGTGATAGACATTGGTCTACTGCAATCTCCTACACATCATCATACAGTTGTACCAGCACCATTTGTTGAAGATGCTTTCCTCCATCCATTGCATACTTTTATCTCTTTTGTCAAATATCAGATGTTTATAGGTGTTTGGGTTAATATCAGGATTTTCGATTCAATTCCACCTGTCTATTTTTGGGCCAAGGCCAAGTTGCTTTGAGGACTATAGCACTATAGTAGAGCTTGAAGTCTAGGATGGTGATGCCTCCTGAAGTTCCTTTATGGTAAAGGGATGGTTTGCTTATCCTGGATCGTTTGTTTGTCCATATAAAGTTTAGTATTTTCCTTTCAGAGTCCTTTAGGTTCTTCTGAAGTGGGATTATCTGTTGCCTGTGTCTTTGTGATCTTAGTTAATTTCCTTGGGTTGGAGGTTTCCTTCCAGAACTTTCTGTAGGGATGCATTTGTAGCAATGTATTGTGAATATCTGGCTTGGTCAGTAAATATCTTGTTTTCTCCATATGTAGTGATTGAGAGTCTTGCTGGTTATTGTAGTGTGGGCTGACGTCTGTGAAATCTTACTACTTGTAGAATATATATCCAGGACCTTCTGGCCTAGAGAGTTTCCTTGGAGAAATCAGATCTGCCTTTATATGGTACCTGTATTTTTCCTTTACTGCTCTTGATATTCTTTCTTTATTCTGTATGTTAGATGTTTTGATTATTACATGTCTAGGGTTCTTTTTTCTTTGGTCCAGACTGTTTGGTGTTCGGTATGCTTCTTGTACCTTCATGGACATGTCCTTCTTCAGATTGGGAAAGTTTTCCTCAATGATTTGTTGAATATGTTTTTGGCACTTCTCTGTGCTAGGGAAGGAGAAGTATGAATCTGAGGTGTGGCTACTCCTGATCTCAAGGCTAGAGAACAAAGTTTGTAGATAAGCTGTGGGTATATACTTGATACTGTGTTCCCTTTTTGGTTAAGGTATAGAAGAGTGTTGAACAAGAAACTAGAGGCATTTCAGTATAGCCTGATGGGTACTCCCGACCTTTATTCTGTCTTTCTGACTTTTGTTTATTGTCGATAGCTAAACTTTCCCTCATCTTTTCTCTACCACTCAGATATGGACTTGAGGCCGATTATCTGGCTCCGATTGCAACCCCACAAAGACCGCCTGGGTCACTCAGACCACTCTAGTGGTAGGTTGGCTTTAAGGCAGCCCTCAATCATTGTGGTTTAGCTGTCCTCTCCACTTCTTTAGTTCTTCCCATAGGCACAAAAGCAGGAGGGAGCGGTTAAGGAGATTTTGAGACTGAGAACCTGCACTCCTGAATTCTTGTGGACCTTAAATGTTCTGAGATCAGGCTCAGCTTCTTGCATTTATTATCCAGGGCTAAAGGGAAGAGGGGAACATGAGTACAGTTTCTAAGTTGGGTACTAAAGAAGGCATTATGCAATTATGGGATTTCCCTGGTTCACATTCTGAAATTTCTAATTAGGAGGAAAATTCAGGGTCACACTCACAGAAAGTTGTGTGCTGTGATTACATACAAGTTCATTGTTTGTGGAGTCCTTCAAAACTAGCAGGAAGTAAGTCAATCCTATGAAAGAAGCTATGAGAAATGCACCTTAGGCCATTTTACTGTGAGTTGGTGGTGCGTCTAATGTAGGTTGTTCCTGCATGTTCAGGAGTCATGCAGTAGAGTATGGATCAATCTAAATTTATTCCATGTCAGATAAACTCAGCACCATCCAAACAGGCAGGCTTCGCTCAAACATTTGGCATCCATTAAATTTTTCTACAAATTTTACTTTTAAGTAAATAGGCTTGCAGATTGTAGTCAAATTTGTTTGTATTAACTCAGCAATTGTTTAAAAACACAGGGAAGTGTCTGAATAATAGTGAGGCAAGATAGACAGCAGACTTCTAGCAAGATCTATTCCACAGAGCCCATTGTAAACAAAAAAGGGCAAATTTGTATGATAATAAAATGAACAATAAACACATATCTCCCTGGATATACCTAGCACACCCCATGCCCCAAGCCTCTGGTGTCTTCTTGGAGTAGGGTGTAGAAAAAAATGTAACAGGTAGAGGTGATGGATCACATGAAGAAAAGAATTTTCCAGATTCAGCAGGGATGTTGTACATTTGAACTCACAGCAATTGTGAAAATGTGAATAAGAACTATTCAAGCTCAAATAACACAAAATCCTAGCATGGAGCGGTGAGGTAGGCACAAAATCCAATCCCTAGATGAGAAGTTATTGGCTGCTACGATAGGGTCAGTTCTCTTCAATGACATGAATGCTCTTTAAACAAAGTCAAGGGCAGATGTCATTTCCAATACTAGTTGCTCATACAGTCTGGACATGATGAAGGGGAGAATAAGGAGAAGAAGGAGGAGGAGGAGAAGAAGAAGAAAGAGGAAGAGGAAGAGGAGGAGGAAGAAGAAGAAGACGAAATCGTCAAGTTGTTTAGGGAGGTGAGAGTGGAGTCAATGATGAGGTGTGAATATGATCAAAATGCTCAAACAATTAGTTACACTGTTGTAAATAAAGAAAATATTCACGTGAAGAGCTCTTCTGAATGTCTAGGGAACAACTCACTTTTCTCTAATATTTCTATTATAGTAAAGAGCGGGGGCAGGAAAGATGGTTCAGCAGTTAAGAGCACTGGCTGATCTTTCAAAAGACCTAGGATAAACTCCCAGATATCACGTGTTGCATAACAACAATCTATAACTCCAGTTCCAGGTGAACTGAAAATCTCTTCTGAACTCCATCGACACAGACATGCATTTGGTTCATGTACACAAAACCAGAAAAAATAAAAATGAAAGAAAATGAAATTAGATGAGAAGGAAGAAGGGTGTGTGGAAAGAGTGGTCCTGTGGGAACTGAAATTTGAGTCTAGAATGGTTGAGGAATCCAGTACATAATCACTGCAAAAACAATGTCTATCACAAGGAAGTCAGAACAGAAAGAGGGGCTGGTTTCACATGCAGGTGGTTTTATATTTGCATCAGGAAAATGCAAATCAAAACCACTCTGAGATACCATCTTACATCTGTCAGAATGGCTTAAATAAAAAAAGACCAATGACAGTTTTTGTTGGAGAAGATTTGGAGAACTAGAGCACTCCTCCATTGCTGGTGGGACTGAAAGCATATACAGCCAACTAGGAAGCCAGTATGGTGGTTTCTCAGGAAAAGGAGTATCAGTCTACCTTGAGATAAAGTAGTTCCACTGTAAGGTTTATACTCAAAGACTGCACATTCATACCAACAGCTGGTGCATTTTGACTGCCTGCTTATGCGAGCTGAGAGACTTGTGCAGCCATCAAGTTTCTTCCTCAGTCTGAGAAAAGTGCACAAATGCAAAGCCAATACATTTGTTCCCAGATCTCCACAAACTGGTGAGGTTTACAGTCTAATTTCAAAGAAACTAAGCATTCATTATTATGCAGGGTAAGTTTCACTACAATTCCCACATGGAGAAGCTTAAGAAGACAGAGGGACTTTAAAGCCTGAATAATAAAATGAAATGAATGGTCATAAAACAACAAAAACCACGAAAGTTACAAAATCTGTACGTAACAGGGGTAATAGATAATTGAATTGTACAATGGACAGCACTGCCTTACAGATCCTATTGCTGTGAAAAAAAATTTAGAAAACACTGCCAAAACCAAATTAGGGCATGAAAGATCTTTCAATTTAGAGCCCATCATTAAGGGAAGCTAATGCAAGAACTCAAGGCAGAAACTGATGTGGAAATCTGAAGGAATATCTCTTACTGGCTTACTTCGCAACACTGTCAGCCTGCTTTCTTATATTAACAAGGACCAGCAGTGCAGTGATGTCACCATTCCCTGTGGTATGGACCCACCATTGTTAATCATTAATGAAAAAATGGTCTACATTCTTGCCAAAAGGAAAATCTGTGGGGGCATTTTTGTCAGTTGTCCTTGCTCACAGGTAGCTCTTGTCTGTGTCAAGTTGATATTAAAAAGTGATCATCACAGAACTGTATACTCTGTGTGTTTGCTTGTGCACATGAATGTGTACCTCTCCCCACCCTGTATATCTGAGCAAGTTTGTGTGCTTATCTGTGTATGAAAGACACACACACACACACACACACACACACAGAGAGAGAGAGAGAGAAAGAGAGAGAGAGAGAGAGAGAGAGAGAGAGAGAGAGAGAGCGCAAAGCAACAAGATTTGACCCTTCTTTAAAAGAGGGAATGAATTAAATCTTCAGCTTCCAATTTGACTTCATTCATAGTTCTGAAACTCAGAGCTAGATTTCCTTAGGCCTTCAGACACAGAGCACCACTTAGTGTAGTGGGTCAGCAGACAACACTACAGAAGGAAATGATGGAATAGACAATTAAATAAGAGTGGGTGGTAGGATGGTTGTTGACATCAAGGATATTTGTTAAAATCTGGTGAAAAAGGAGATACACCCTGGTCTGTGTATTCTAACTGAAATACAAAGGGCTTGAGGCAATAGCACTGGAAGTTCTAAACCTGCTCTCACCAATTGTGACTAGGAGTGTTGGCTGAGGGAAAGTCAGAGCTACAGGAGCTTGAGGGTGCTGGTCCATTGCACCACAGTCAGGAAACAGAGAAAGATTAAATCACTGCTCAGAACTTTTTCTCCTTGTCTACAGTCCTGAACAGCTTCAGGGAAGAGAGGCAACCAAAATGGGCAGGTCTTCCCAGATCAATTAAAGTAATCAAGATGGTTTCCCACTGGCATGCACATCATCCAGGTGATCCTAGACTCAAGTTCATAATTA
The DNA here is from genome assembly GCF_943737965.1 of Phodopus roborovskii. Classification (NCBI taxonomy): domain Eukaryota; kingdom Metazoa; phylum Chordata; class Mammalia; order Rodentia; family Cricetidae; genus Phodopus; species Phodopus roborovskii. The sequence goes on along the minus strand of NW_026126884.1, from coordinate 176,589 downwards.
GCACTGTGGTAGTTTGAATATATTTCACGCCCATAATCATGAAAGGAGTGGCACCATTTGGGGAATCTTTTGTTTGTGGGGGTTTGGCCTTGTTACATAAAGTGTGACAATGGAGGGGGGGTTGGCTGGTTTAAGGCTTCTTGTGCTCAGGATACTGCCTGTTGTGTTACATTGGCTTCCTGTGCCTGCAAAACATATTATGCTCAGATCCTGCAGTGCCATGTCTGCCTGCACACCACCATGATTCTTACAATAATGCTAATGGAGTGAATGTCCAAAACTGTAAGCCAGCCCATCCTATTGTATGGTTTCCTTATTGGACTTGCAATGGACATGGTGTCTTTACACAGTAATCGTAAACCTTAAGGCAAACATTAAACAGGAGAAGAATTTTGTTTGTATATGAACATCTCCCAAGTTTACAAACTTATTCCTTTACAAGAGCTTGTTGGCCAGCCACAACTTTGGAGCAATACTCTTTATGTTGACATTAACGTCACTGGATTCTGATTGCTTCCAGTTTTCTACTTTTTCCTTACTAAATAAAACCTCAATCTATTATTAATCCAAAGTAGACTTCTCTCATCATTCATTCATTCATTCATTCATGCTCTTTGAATCAGTTTCAATGATGTCCTGGAATTTCCTCTGTAAACTAAGTTACCCTGAATCTCACAGACATCTTCCTGCCTCTTTCTCCTGCTTGCAATTGTTAAAGGCATGTTCCACCTCGGTCTAGCTTCAAATTGACTTCTCATAGTCTTGGGTCTTCTCTGAGGTTTGTATTCTTGAAAATCATATGTGTTCCAACCATTCCTAGCTAAGCCAGTATCTTTAACTTCCCTGCCTGGTTAGCTTCCTATGAGTGTCCTCACCGAGGATGGAAATGAATGCCCCACAGAGTCAATAGCATAATGTGGGGATTGGGTAAATGATTTTCTAAAGGGAGGTCACCTTAGAATGGCATATCCATCTCATTGTTATGTTCCACCTTGAGTGTTGATTTTCTCACTTGTTCTGAGACAAAGCATTGCTGTGTTTAAGCTTCCTAGATTTACACTTAGTGTGTATCCCAGGGATGCTTCACACATAATAGCCCTTCTGTCTCAGCCTCCTCAGTGTTGGGATTGAAAGCATATGTTACTGTACCTGAATCCACATTTGAAAAACAGAGGGATCTATCCAGCACTTACTTCATGAGTCCCGCCATCCTCTTTCCAACCCTACTGCACTCACCTTCTCTAACATAGAAACGTTTCCTCATGAAGGAGAACAGCAAGTGCATTCACATAAATATGTCAAATGTAATGTTTCATTTATACCTGTTGAATGAGGTTTGGTGTTACATCAGAATTTCAGTGGGTCATTTTCAAACCACACAAATGCAATGATGTTTAGATTGTTAAGCACAGTCATCTTCTTTTCACATTATTGACAGCACCGTGGACAGTGACTGACTCCCAGATGTTGGTCCTTTGGGAGTGATGATGAGCTATGGACAAGACTGTAGAAAATAGAAGAGGGACTCTGGGAATATTTGCGAGGATAAATGATTCCAGTTTCATCATCTAAACACAACCAGATAAGGTTGGATTTACAAGAACTTACACAGACCCCATGGAACCATATAATTAAGATATTTTAGTATGAAATACAGAAAGACAGAAGTTTAAATATTTAATTTCTAAATGGGCATGACTTTCTGAGGCCTAAAGAATCTCATATGTATATGTATATATGTAATATATACATACATAGGTATGTATGATGTTCATTTAATACCATTTGTCACCGGAGAAATTTCATTTACACCCTCAGTTCCTAACTAAGATTTATGTAACAGTGTGTAAGTTGATACCACAAACTTTTAATATTAAAAATGCTGACATTTGCCAAAATAATGAGTAGGTATGTCATATATTGTTGTTATGTGTTTATATAATCAATTCATGACATATTAGATAAAATTCATCCATTTAATAATACATGCATCCTCAGATTTACCAATTTTACTCCTGGTATGTGCCCATAAGTAGTCATATATATCTATGCTAATAGAATATGCAAAATTGCTATAGCTGTCTCATATAAGGGCTATTTCCAGTGCCCCCAAAAGGCTAATACTCACCAAATAGTTTGCTCATGTAATAAGCAGATGATGGAAATCAATAGGATTTCAGTTTGTACCTTTAAGCTAATGATTACAAGGACATGACTTGGGAAATAGAGTTATTTCATTAATGTGTTTTAAAATAGAGAAACATGCCATGGAAGATGACAATGGCAAAGTCAATAAAATTGTTTTGGGAGCCAGATTGTGGTGGCAAACAACTTTATTCACAATACTTAGGAGGCAGTAGCAGGTATTTCTCTGTGAGTTCCAGGCCAGCCTGGTCTGAAGATGTACTTCCAGGAGAATCTGTGCTACAAAGAGAGATCCTGTCTCTACACTAAATAAATGTATTTATTTACTTTAAAATAATGACTTTAAAATCATTGTTAAAATTTAAGTAAACACAGTGATTTGAATTCTGTCCCATAAATCTAGAAAAAAGCCAGCACAGTGGAAGAGGCATCTTATTCCAGAGCCAAGAAGGTAAAAACAAGAGGATCTTTAGGTTTCCCTTACTCACAAGGGAGAGTATAGTACATCAGCAAGAACGAGATTCAGCAAAAGACCTTGTCTCACAGGCTAAGATGGAGTAGAACTGAGGCATAAACATGGACAAGATTGGGAGAGGCATTTCTGTGACTCCAGGCTTGGGTAACGTGTCCTTTGTTGATTGGCCAACTACCCCTGCAGAAATGGTTGCCATGTTTAGAGGCCTCCCATGGAGTCTGCTATGCTCTGTACTTCACATATTATAAAGCACATTCAGACCCACCCAGCTAACTTGCCTCAGGGCTTCCTAGTGACTGGGGCAAGGTTCAGCAAGGTCAGGCAATGTCAGAAGCTGGACAAAAGCTCAATACATGCTGGTTAATCAGAGGCCTACACCTTGGTGTGTCTTCTGCAGCCTCTCATGACTGGGTGAGGCCCTGGTCACTTCAATATCATTGGGTCAAGCACCTGAGTACAATTGAATTGAGGGAAGAGAAATAATATGAACAAAGGAGTCAAGACTGAGAAGGGGAAACTCACAGAATCAGCTGATACAAGATAGTGAGTGTTCACTGACTCTGGTCTGACAAAGGGGAAACTGCTTAAGAGCCAACTACACTCCCTTAACAAAGGTGGCAATGGTGTGGATGGGACACATATGAGGTTACTGGCTGTGGTTCCAAGATCCAATCTAATACACAAACAGACTTAGCGGAACACATTCTATGGAGAGATCAGTTGTTCAGACAAGACACAGGTGTGTGGATGGTATGGAGATGCCATTTTCAAGCCTCAGTGAGATGAATTAGCAGGCTTACTAGGGGAGGTGTTACCCTCTGAGTAGCAGATGTGAATTGTGAGAGACATGGGGGGAGGTAATGGCATTGGAATGTAAAAGATAAATTAAGAAAATAAAATTAAGACTGTCAGAACTCTTGACTTTGAATCAAGCCTGGTCTCCAAGTTCCACAAAGAAACCCCCTCTTTAAAAAAATACATATTGTTTAAAAAATTATCACTGGATGATATATCATAGTCTATTTAAATTGGAATTCAGTAGAGAAAAGAGAAATAGCAAAACTTAAGCAAGGCTGAGATTTTCAGCCGTGTTGGGAAACACACATACACACAAGAATATACATGGAAACATAAGATTACAAACGCAAACAAATATATACATGCATACATATATGCATAAACACATACAAGATTATACACATACAGACAGACACAAACATATAAGATAGTACACACACACAGACACATATATATATATATCTTCCAAGCAATGAGGAAGATGGAAGAACAAAGATGATGATAAGTATGGAGACATTTTAGTCTAAAACATTAGTAAAATAAAGGGAAAATGAAAACATAATTTACTCAGTCAGTTAATTAGGAAACAACCAGATTATGTTTGGCTCTTCTCAGATGACAACATAACAAATGCCTAGCTGTAAAGGCCAGGAGAAAAGAAAGTACAATAATGAGGTAAATGGGGACACTGACATCATCACTGTGATCAGTCTCATCCAGATATGGGTGGACATGTTGGAGATCTATGTCACTGGAGGGAGACTGTCTGGGATACTTTGTTACTGAACAGTTGTATCTCTTCCACTGACACCTCCACCCTAGCTGGTCCTCCAGTTTCCATTGGCTCCTTGGAACAAAATTATCTGCATCACTAGTCCTCTTGGCCCCATCAGCTCTCTGCATCCATTTCTTTTTCATGGCTCGTCCTCCTGGCTCCATCTGCTACCAGTATGCATCTACTCTGCATGGCTGGGCCCCCTCTCGCCAGCAACTCCAAGGAACCTGTACATGATGTCCAGGAAAGACCTTCTGACTCCATCATCATCTGGTTCATGACCTTTATACACAGAACAGTATCCATGATGCCCTTCTTTCATTCCACCACTCCTGCCTCCCTACTTCCCTCTTCCTCCCTTTCCCACTTTCTGTAGCATGAAAAAGAAAGGACCAGAGACTGATATTGGGGTTACAATTCAATTGAAGATCAGAAAAGCAAAGCAGCTGAACACTACTTCTTCTCTACCTCAGAATAGGAGGCTATTCTGGCTCACAACAACCCTAAGACTATTTATAACTGATCCACAGTGTGGCTAGAGAATATGATGACTTCAGGGTCTTCCTATCCTCATTGTGGCTGGAGAATAAATCCATGATATTCTACTAAAGACCCTACTTCTATCCTTTATACCACTCTAGTGCTGTGTTTAAAGGCATATGATTCCTGGTGCTGAGATTGTCTTTGTGTCAATTGTTCCTCTTTAGGACTGGATCAAGCTTGTATAGATCTTGGTAGCCTTGGATTCACAGAAATCCATCTATCTCTTAATCTTGAGTCCTGGGATTGAAGATCTGTGCCTGACTTCTATGGCTTGTGACTTAGCTTTCTGAATCCTCTGGCAAATTTTAATAAATCTAAATAAAGTATCAGCCCATCTCATTTTATTATCTTATTGTGAGACTGTGTTAGAGATTATATAAATTTTAGATATTACTGTCACTGCCCACTGTCATACTTCTCCCTCTCTTGCTGAAACCACAATTCCTTTCCACTTTCATGTCTTCTGTAATATATTAATGCTGAGTCTAATTGTAGTTTCTTGCCTAAGTGTCCAGTATGACATTTCCTGAGAAAAGAGCATTTATGTCAGGAACTGCACCACTAAAGAAAATGCCAACCATTTCTGAACAATCACTAAGCAACTACTGTCCCTCAGGTTGGGTCCCATATCATCCATGAGGAACATTGACAAGAAAAGTTCTGTGCAGGTCTTGTGCAGGTCACATTTGCTTTGTCATTTCAAAAAATGTTTGCTGTTGCTGTTATCCTTGTCCACAGTCTCAGCTCTGACACACCTCCTAACCTTATTCTAAAATGGTTTCTGAATCTCAATGGTTTGTGATACCAAATCATTCAAGGTCCAATTCTCTCCCACCCTAAATGTTGGCATTTTTGTGAGTAATTGGCTTGTATATCAATCACCACTCACTGGTTTCCTCTTGTACAATCCATATATTGTGATCCAAATGAATTTCACTTCTTCTCCAGCTGCTTCGATTATGGGATTTGTGACAACAGTGAGAAAAATAAGTATCACAGTTACTTTCCTTTAAAATGTGCAGAATCAAAGTCAAGTTGTCAAAGGTGGGCCTGGAAGGGAGAAATAAATCCTGTTGAATCATGGAATACATGACTGCTTGTTCTTAGCAGCATTTGAGGACACTGTCATCCATACTTTCAGTGTTCAGGAGAGTGATTTGATGAAAAATTGATGTATTTATCCTAAAGGTCACTTTAGAACAAACACACAGTGATTGAATTGAATAGAAGCGCTGTTTTGTCTATATACCTTATGTAGCACTTAACACTTCCTGGTCTCAGATGTCTAGGTAGAACTACTAGAAAGTGGTTTTTGACTTGAGAAGAAAATGTTAATTTTTTAAAATATATATAGATTTTATAAAGAATTACTTAATAACATGACATAAATTGATAATCTATGAATCAGATTCCTTCCTTACTTCTTTCCATTTTTTCCTTGAAAATTTCTAACTTTCTTTATGAGACAGAACTTCAGAATTGTGAACTCGTTGAGGACACTAAGCTGTGAACTCAGTCTCAACACTGTAGAAGTTTACACAAAATTAAGGAGTGGGTAAATTTGAATTTAATGCCTCTGATTTTCTCTACTTCACTAACACATGTCTCACTAACATCCATATACTTCATTCTATGTTCAGATAATATATATTATTGTTATAGTATAGCATGTATCCTTGTACCCCACAATCATCATAGAGTTTGGCTCCTGTAGCTGAGTGCTGGTGGCTACATCATATCAAATACAAAGCTGAGTTCTCCAATCCCATTCTGTAAACATTTATATTTTGTAAATTTTGTGGTTGTGGAAAGTATGACTTAGGAAGTTTGGTTTTTAATGTTTTCACTGCAGTGTTATGAAAAATTTTCTGCTGGCATAGTCATAGATATCTGTAATCCCATATAAATCTAGAGGGGGAAATAAACACATCAGAATTTTGAGGCAAATCTGGGTTTCATGATGAGACTATAAATCACCTAAAACAAATAAAAATCTTTCTACAGACAAGAACACCACAGGTATTTCTTATAATTTGCCATTTTTTTGACAAATTTTCTAATAAATATAGATTCTTACAAATATTAGGTAAGTACTTCTCCTACTGAGTCACATAATACTCTATGTCTTTTATCCTACACGATGCTAAATATACAGTATGATATAGTCTGAGAAGTTCACAGTGAATGTCCTATTTACAAAATATGATACATACAAGATTCCAAAGAAATATATTAGAAACATAATTTGGCAAAGCTAAAGTACTATCAGAGAAAACATCAACTCATAATGCAATTCCCAAAAATTACATTTCTAAAATGATACCTATATATTCAGGGGTGTAGTGTATTAGCATATTTTGACTGATAAAGAATCCAGAAGCTTCAAATTACCATAGAAGACACTCTTGATAATCATTACTTTTTATGAAAATAAATTATGTATAGGAGCTTCACATAAAACATGAATTCAAGAATGAACTATGCAATCTGTCTTAATGACCACTTGAGATATAGGTACGTAGCCTAAGTAAGAATCTTTCCAGAATAATCTATTTTATGTGTACTGATCTGTGGGCCCACAATGCCAGCTTCTAGAGAAAGTCACATTCAATTGGCACTCATCCTACAAATCTTATTATGTAAAGAATTAAATAAAACAAACATCATACTTGTAGCATAAAAGTGATTGGTTCATGAGTTGAATGCTTATTATCCTACAAATTGGGTTAGTATTATTACATATGCAGTACAAACTTGGAAAAGTAGATTATCAGAACATTACTTGAACTAATGTAAAGTTGAGAGTGCACCAGGTTGCAGAGAAGAATGAGCATGAACAGATCTGATGGAGACACAGTCTGAAGTTCATCATGTGTCGCACATCCATTGCTCAGTCCACAGGACATCTGCTTTCTGCTCAGTCTCTCACAAGGAATGCTATAATGTTTTTGTCTACACGTAAGTTCAGAACTGTGAAACAATGAGTACAGAAGACAAAAATGTATGAAGATATGGGTCTTGCAAATATTAATGACTGACTATAGTAAATTATACGATGTATTATCTTCTGTTATAACACCTACTCACCCAGATGTTATTCCATACTTACATAGGAAGACTCAGCTTCACAGAGCATAACTAAACCTGCTGAACTTGTAGTAACTCATTCTGAGAGTGAGCTCTGTTGCTTAGCAATCGTGAAAGTATCTTTCTTCACTTATGCCTATTAGTTAATTTGTAATTAATTTGTGCCTACTAATTGATATTGTTTGAAGATCTACAAATACCACATAGTTAATTACAAGCTGTGTCAACTGCCATTATCAACAACTAACACTTTTGCTTTCTCCATTACCTGGTCTCCTCGGTACTGGATATGCAATCAGTCTTTCCAACCTACACATGCATAAAAATTCAACCAAGCAAGAGTTTAGAGTTGGAGCACAAGTACCTTGAAAATTATCTTCTCAATAGAAGAAATCATACATTCACTAAGTACTGTTATTCCCTTAGTAATTTATTAATTTACTAATACTAATCGAATGATCTTCAATGATACAAATTGTATTGGAAGAAGAAATACACCTTAAACAGATTAAGTTATGGAATCTTAATTGTTATATCATTTCCCAATAATAGAATAATTTCAATTCAAATGAAAGGAAAATAAAATGTAAACAGTTTTATATGCATAATGCAAGCCAGCCAAATAGAACAATTTGAAAATACGATGAATAGGAAGACAACTGGTCTAATATGTGACAACTGTAGATTTAGAAAGCTCTTCCTAATATATAAATATAAAATGAAAACAGAATTTACTAAAGTTGTCATAGACCATATGACTAATTTAAAAGAAAACAATTAAGATGTCATCTGAGGGTATAATTACTAAGTATAAATAACCTAACTATAGATTTACTGTAAGATTTCATGTAGAGAAATGATGGATTGCTGAATATTTGCACAGAAAATCAAAACTGGTCCATAACATTTTATATCTGGGTAATGGGAATAAATTTTACTGTAAATGATTCCTAATATCAAATTATTTTTAAAAACTTGCATTTTGTACTCTTTGTTCTCAATTCATACACATCCCTCTTTTATGTTAAATATTCCATACAGTCTGTTTTAATCAGGAAATAATGTTAGTCAAACCGTTTCTAGCATCAGGTCTCATTACAAATACAAGACTGAAATAAAAAACAGAAAATTACATTCACAATCTAGAATTGTAATTCTAGTAGAATGCAATATTAGATCAATTTTTCTCTACTTATTCAAAAGAGCTATGATCTTTCACCTCAAAATGCAGCCACGCATATATCAAATGTCATAAATTAAAACACATTGCAGATTATGTTTCCTTTGCGATGCTTGTGATTGAGCTGATGGCTTTGTCCATATTGCTGTATCACATTTCTCACTTTGTGCATTATTAAAGAAAGATATTACTGACAAGTCAAAAATATAGCCACCTCACCTTGAAATCAAATAAATTTCTATGATCTCACATCTAGACTCAGGGTTTGTCCGCAAGAGGGCTTGACTTTATGTGTCACATTCTTCTGTGTTTTATTGAAGCTTTTCCTAATTGCTAAAATAGAAATGTAGAACTAAGTACATCTGGGCTCTGTGAATGAACACAGTGTGCCATAAATACCTACCATACCATTGACATCCTTAACACTGACGTAACATACATAACACAAGTTAACATATATACACAGATACACACCACCATACATTCAGTCACATATATACAAAATACACACATACATACAAATGCACTAAACACACACACACAAACACACATACAGGCTCCCACTGAGGTGGGTCAGTGGGATTTACTCATCGAAAATCCGTGATTGTCACCCTGCTGTTTTGGATGGTGATATGACTGCAGTCCTGCAATTAGAAAAAGGGAAATATTGTTAGGGAATGGAAATCAGTTTTGAAACAACTTGTACATTTTATTTATACCAAAAGAGGGCCTTGTGCGACATAGGCTAGCACACATAACCTAGGTAAGCCAGGAGGATCCTGACATTATTCTACTGCTTCGAGCTCCCCAGTGCTGGATTGTAGGCAAACATAAGCACAGCTGTTTTCATCAGTCCTGGGAAAGGATTTCAGATACTAATGCTTAAAATAGGAACACTATCACAACTGAGCCACATCCCGAGCAGTAAGTTTTCATTGAAGAAGTTCATTGCAGCCAGATAGTTCGCAGCCAAAAGGTGAAATCTTGATGTCATTAGAAGTAATGTCAAAAGTTCTGGTCCCCAACACTCCCACCTAGTTCTCCTCATGCCTCATGTTTAGAGTCAATCATCTCCGTGTATCTCAGGATCTTTGCCATCTATTTTCCAGAGTCACATAGCAAATAGTTTTTTTTTTGTTGTTGTTTTTGTTATTGTGTTTGTTGTTAGAGATGTGTAAGTTCAGTGCACCATTGGAGTCATAATGTACATCAGATGGCAAAGGTGACCCAATAGACCTTGAGGGGTGTCATTACATTAATCAGATTGTAATGGTGACATTACTGACATTTCAGGGATGGTCACTCGGGGTCTACAACATGATAGGTAATCATCAGTCTGAAAGTCTTATTATGTAACATCAACTGGCCTCAAATTGATGATCTACTGCAACTGCCCAAGAGCTTATTTTATGGGTGTTTTTCACCATGGAAGGGCTTATTACAATTGGCAACTTGGGAACTCCTGTTCTAGATAATTGATTTTTAAAATGAGCAATATCTTTTAATATCTCAGAAACAATATTACTGTACTCCAAAATGGAGCTATGTAATTTTGAAGAGTTCTAGTAGAAAGTTTCTGGATTCAAAAAACTGATCACCCTGGTTTGAACCATGAGTTCAAGATGGGGCCTTGAGAATAGTGCTGGGTTTAACAACACCTACTATTCTTGAAGGGAAGTAGGAAGTGCTCACTGCCTTGCTCCATATCTAGGGCATCTGCAAACGTCTTCTACCACACAGGCACTAAACCCCCATGTGCAAATCCACAGAGACAACAAATTAAAATAAAAACAGGGTGTATTTTTAAAAGGCTACACAATGAAAGTACAGGTATAAATATAATGAAATATAAAATTTATATCTTTTTAAAAGAGGAGCTGAAATGTCTACAAGTGTTATTTTCCCTTTAGGATCAGAGTGTGATCCAAATTCTCTACAAATGCATATACATATTAATTATGATACATATAATCACACACAGAATGTTCTCCCTCTTAGATTTAGCATTCTGATTCCAGGATTTCAAGCTTCCTTGAATCTCTGTGGTTGTATCCCTGGCTCTTATAAATTTTGTGGGACAGGGTTTGGATATTCTCACAATGTTATTATGTTTCTTCTCCTGTATACAGATACGTACACAAAAAAGAGCTGAGTCCTGATTATGGGGATGGAAGCCCCTCCTGGGGCAGCTTGATATTTCTTTTAACCCAAAAGATGTCAGTGTGAAAATTCCTGTTCTGAAAAGAGAAAGGCAGACTCACAGTCAAACAGAAATCCCCACAACACTTATTCGTCTCCCTCTCCCCTCCCTCTTTCTCTCTTCTTCTCTCCCCTTCCCTTTCTTTCCTCCCTCTCTCTCCTCTTCTATGTCCTCTCTTCTTTCTCTTTCACACCTACACTTGTTTCCCTGTTCTGCTGCTCTCTCTGCTCTGATCTGCACAATTCTTCCTCCCGCACAGATGATGTGTATGTCTTCCTTCTATTCCTTGTGAACACTATCATTGAAGTTCTGGTAGACTATGTCTTCTTTGTCATAGTCCTAATTGTCCTCCCTCCCTTCTCTTCCTCTCTTTGCTCTCCTTCTCATTCCTCTCCTTACATGTATCTCGCTCTAAGGTTTTCTCTCTCTTGATCCTTTTCTTGTAGTTTGACTTAATAATAAAATTCTCAACAGTAGAATTGAACACAAAGAAGAATCAATCCAGTTCAGGCCAATCACTGTGAGGAATAAATGGGGTAGTGCTCAAACCGATGACCACTAATTCCTGTGGGACATTATCCAGGGTCCAAATTTATTTCAAAGAAACAGGATGATTCATTGCTTTCCCAACACTAGCTCTGCTGAGGAATTCAGACTAAGGTGACATTGAGAATGACACTTTAGGCAGTTTCTTGTGTGGAATATCTTCAACCTCTGACACTTGAGATCATTTCTTTGTGCTTTGTGTTGTGTGTGTCAGCACATCTGTTAAACGCAGCTGGTGTTAGAATGTTCACCTTAAAAGGGGCTTCTATAGCACTCAGTTAAGGCTTTCTGGATATTACTTAGTTTTTACAGTGTTCTGAGCCATAGAGGATTTTGCTCTTGTACCGTCTAGGCTTAAATTATATATACTCACTGTTTATATTTGGGTGCGCACACCACTGCAATTGATTCTGGCAGCATCTTCTGGTAGCAAAAATGTGTGTGTACATCCACACTCGACAAAAAGGCAGTCTGGGTTGGATGGGTCTATGGAGACAAAAGAATTCAAGAAATCACAGTAAGTCCAATGACATACCCAACACAGCAGGCCCCAAGAATTTTCAACCACTGCCTCCCACAATGACTCGCCAAATCATGCTGGGACACATCTCTGGTCTGCTAGGTGGAGAAGGAAGAGGAAATGACCTCACTTATCAACCTAATCTATAAGGTCAGTAGAAGGTGAGCTTTAAACAATTACTTGAGTCTGTTCCCTCACTGAGGACTAGACTTTTATTCATCCATGCTTACTTATACCTGATGTCTAAACAGTAACCATTCCAAGTTTGTCCTTTAGCTTCTAACCTACATCTGCTTCCATCCTGCCAACAATAGAATCTATTCCATCTTAACCAAGAGTTCCCAAACTATTTAAAACTTCAGTTCAACAGACTCTGTGATTCTTCAGTTCCCTGCCATTAAGAGCTGTGGGATATCTTCCTATGTGAAGAGAAGCCACATCTGGTCGTATTTTGTGTTACTCTACCTAGTACTGTTGCATTAATTTATGCCTCTTCCCTCCCTTCCTTCATTGCCTGCCAGGTTTAAGCACACCTCAGGCAACTGCATGCCACAAAGGGGATGAACATTGCAGATGTTAAGGCAAGCAAGCCAGATGTAAAAACCAAATATCTAACCTCTACATTTCAAGACACAAGCAGTACTGAAATGCTGATATCATGGAGGAAGGCACACTTAGTAGATGAATTCTAATGAAATGAGAAAGAGATGGTTAGAACAAGAAGATCAATCTCAAAAGAGAGAAGTTGCAAAGCTTGACAAGGCTCTTGGAAGGTTCCTGTTTCCTTCTCTAAGAGTATTATTCACATGGATGTTTCATCAAGAAGTCATTAATTACACTGCAAATGTACACATACTTACAAGTTAGCTATATTTTAAAATAAAAAACATTTGGAAAAAGAAAGGAAGTAAAAACTGGTAAAACCAACAAAACATGCCATTTCCCCATTCATGTACATTTGAAGATTCTGTTAAACTAGTTCTGCACAGAGTGGCCTCATGACTCTCCCTTCCTATGGGATCTACAGCCTAGATGAAGACTCAACATGACAGTCCTGTGAGACTCCCACATAGCCATAAACTCAACCCATTTTTGCAAGCCTCTTTCTTTCTGGTTATTATATTTTGGTGCCAAAGTCATCATCCAGAAGTCTTACCTCCTGAATGACAGGATGCCAGTATTCTGCCTGTATACTCAGATGTGTATGGATTAGTTAAACCTTGCAGTCTCTGGCACCATGGCCTGCTTAAATTTCAGAAGCCATACTCATCAATTAACCGCAGCTCCATGGCCTGCCTACTTAAATTTCAGAAGCCATACTCATCAATGAACCGCAGCTCCAGCATGAGAAATGAATCCCCTTGCAGATGGAGATTGTCCCTAGGTCACATCCTGAATTCTCTCTCTTACTGTCCCTGGTCTGTGGCTTCTGGGAAACCCATGCCCAGTTCTCCTGCAGCCTTTTGTTATGGAATAACCCACTGTGCTCAAGCAGTCCCCATTAGGTCTTGTTAGCTATCAGAAAGTCACTTCTTCTGCTGTCACACTCACCATTTACCAGGTATTCTGAATCTCTGCAAACAAAAGCTCCCAGGGGATTATCTCCTGTCTTCACCTGGCTTCACAGAACCTACTTCCATCTGCCATGGTGTATTATTGTAAGGCATATAAGCAAATTTGGATGCAACTTTGCATGAAGAAGCTCTTTGGGTGTACACAAACCAAGTACTTCTTCATAAAGGCACCAACGAATGTGCTTTTTGACTAAACACTGGAACACTAGTGACTGTGGGTGCTCAGAGATGGATGCAATTCGTCTTGATTGTGCAGACACAGATCTGGGCTCGCCACCTGTGAAATCAATTTGCTTACATGAATCCAACCTAACATCAGAAGGTCCAGTTCCTCTTGCATGAAATATATTTCCTCCTAGTTCTCCGCATAACAATAATTAGGGCCTGCTCTCTGCACAGGAATAATTATGTGGGTCACATGATATTCTTCTTTGACCTGCCACAAGAAAACAACTTGTTACAGCTACTGTCAATCCAACTTTCCATAAATAAATGAAACCCTCAGCCCAGTGAATGACCCTCATCCTTTACCCTCACCCCAGTGTTTCCCCACCTTGACTGTTCCATTGCTTTCCTGGGAAACAGAAAAATGTAGGGGTGATGAGATGAACATGAGATGTCTCCCATAGCATATCCTAGGTTAGGGTTTTGTTTGCAGCAGGCATTAGATCTGCTCACAGGTCTTGAGGTGTTTAGTTTCTATTCTAAGCCTTAGCACAGAGCAGGGAATCACCAGGACACAGAAATTTTTGAGTGTTCCCTTTTAGAATTAGCCAAAGTGCTGTCTCCATTCCTCATTCTCACATTTCTGTCTGTAAGCCAGGCTGGTTTTACTTCAGGGTCTCACTCTGTTTGTGAGCCTGGTTTGAACTTGTAGGTGGCCTCCAGTCTCAGTTTGCCAATGACTGGGGTTACAGGCACCAGCCCTAATTAGAATGATGATTTCTAACTATGGCATTGAATGAAAGTATTCAATTCAAGACCTCTGAAAAGCAACCTAATACAAAGTCATCAAATTCAAGCTAGCTAAGGTCTTTTCACGCATGGTTCCTTCTGTTGAGTGGTATGTATGGATACAGATCCTGGATATATTTTCTGGCAGTCATGGGCAGCCAAATAAGAATTCCCAAATGGGAATAAGAAACAGCCTCAGAACAAGAAGGGGTTTTCCTATATTTACCTTGGTACCACATAACACACCGCATGTCTCTATGCCTTTCCTGGTGTTCTTGCGTACACAACGCAGAAACTGATCACAAAGGTCCTTTGGAAGGACTACGGGGCAGAGGCCTTTGGAGTTCTGACCTGCAATGGAAAAGAGAGAGAAGTCTGAGGTTACAGGACCTGGTGTCCGTGAGCGGAGCTCAGCCTGGTGGCCTGGAGGAAAAATCACAAAGATATTGGGTATCTCTTCAGGAGCCCCCTGCCTATAATAAAACCACAATCCAGGCAAGAACTTTCTTCTGAAAGCTCTATCCAGAGCTCATTCGTAGCTGAGAGCATAAACTTCACTGTCATCTAGAGTGGATGGAAGATCCTATTTCTGTGTGTGACTGAGAGTTGACTGTAATAAGTTTCTTTGTGGGTTCACAGACTCCGTGGTCAAAGTCCCCTCCCAACTCAGGTGGGTAACATGAACTCCTTTGGGAGCTCAACAGGACAAACACACAGAAAAAAAATGGTATACTTCCAACATGACTCCCCTCAGATAGCCATGTCTTCTTTGTCCATGGTTCAGCTTTTCAGGTCTCGTGACCTCTGCACTCTCAGTTCTGGAAGTACATTTCCCTGAGTCCTCATTTGTCTTGAGACTGAGTCTCATAAGAGTGGTATTCATGGGCTATGCCTTTCTAACATAGACTGACCCTAACTACTAGCATTTTATAGCTTGAATTGAAGAAAGCATGTAGAGGGCATGGTATGTCATGTTGACCATTTTCTGCAAGAGGTTTGAGAATCCAGAAACACAGTCAAATTTTGAGAGTTTCAAATTACATGGAAACATACATAGTCTTTCTCAAGGTCAGAGCACCACTGACAGTCCCATGTTGTAGGGACGGGGGAGACCTTTGAGAACCTAGAACTACATGGCCATTCATTTGCACATACAAGTGAGTAATGTTGCATTCTAGACTCTTTTGGTTGAGTGAAGATGGTGCACTAAACTTAGCAAAGTGTCTGGGACAGGTTTCTCAAATTAGCTGAGGCCACATACTCTATCCTGGTTGTTTCTACAGTCCAAAAGGAACAGAATAGCTTACTTCTGCTCCGATGTTATGTTATGCAGATGTGTAGATTGCTGAGTGCACAGGCTTTAGGCTCTCTAAGACTGACTCTCTAAGATCATCTGTAAATATGTGGATTGTTGAATACACAGGGCCACAGCTGGGGCAGTCTGACTCTCACCAATGTGTAATTAGGAAGGGTATTGCAATTTTGCTTGAGATTGTCATTCAAGGAGAGATTTGACTCATGCCAGTGCAGACAAGAATCAACCAATACTTTAGAAATATGTAAACTTCCAGCCCAATAGTTGCATATTTGGATTTTAAGCATTTCCTAGGTGAGGGGCCAGGATTTCAAGTTGAGGCCTATTTAGGCTGTAAAGCCAGATGATACAAATAAAAAATAAAAGTAATAATGTATTTAGGTGGCATATTTGAGAACTTTTTTCTTCAATATTCGTGATTTCTCCTTTGAAATCCTTCATATATGAACCATGTGTTGGCACATGTCTATGATATGTGTGCATTTTTCAGAATGTGCATGTTCATGTGTGGGCAAGGATGCACAGGTGCGACAGCACATCTGCAGATGTGAGCAGACTTCCTGGAGTGCAGGCCTTCCCCTGCACTGTTAGTCTAAAAGAATCTCTCTGTGCTCTGTGTCTTCCCTACTATCTGTGCTGTGAAAAAACAGGTCTTCTCTGTCTCCCTGTCTCATGTAACCTGAAGAGAACTTAGAATAGGGAGGTGGCCACCCACAGCCAATTGTCAGGTGATTTCTGGAAGTTCCACCCTAGGTTTGAGGCTGTCACAGCTAGCACTTCAGTCAGTGTCATTATCTCCCTGACCTACTAGGAGAATCCTACAGAGGTCTACCTAATGCTGAAAATTCAATCACATACAACCAAAATAGTCTTTTTGGAATTACCAATGCACAGCAAAGTCCTCACGATGAGCAATAATTCAGTAGTATTTTAATGTGCTTCCTCTATTCTCTCCAGAGCTCTGAAAAGATGAGGATCTGAATATCATGAGTTTTGAAGAAACTGTACTGGCTTAAACTAAGTTAAAGGCTTCTTTTATGGGAAGTGAGATGGCAGGAAGGAAAGAGAAAATACTAGTCACTCAAGGATCTATTACCACAGCAAAGGGGATCCAGGAAAGACAAAGACTGGGGAAATTGCATGGGGGTTGAAGCTTTCTCTATGCTGCTTAGTGCTCCCAACTTCAGACACCTCTTCAAAAACACATCATTACTAGACTGGTGAGGTGCACTCGCAAATGTGTGTGGCTGACCCAGATGCAATAGGCTCCATTTAAACATAAGTCTTTAAAATCATGATTTCCCTTATTTGTGGTTCTCATGTCTTTGAATAGCAAGGAAAAACATTTGTGTGAGCAGCCATAAATCTGACTGAAAGATGTCTTTCTCAAGTTCTATAATGTCAGCAGAGGGGAGAAACATGAAGATGAAGACAGGATTAGTAAGGGATCAGTCACAGGAAAGGAGATAGAAAGTGCAGGTTCTCATGTTAAAAATTTGTGGTATACCACAAATGCTTCTTCTTTAAGTTCTTTTGTTTGTAGATCTGCCGCCATCACTAGGAGGTCATCACTCATTTTTATATACATTTCCATGGGTACTTTGTCGCTGACTTCCACATTCATTCCTATGGAAATTAAAAATCTGAACCGCTCTTTTGGCAGAAGAGATATTTCTTGGTATTTTTGCATGGTGCTCTTGTTCTAAAACAGAAAAGACAAGATAGAGGAACATCAGAAGCCACCTCCTACTGTCCTACCATTCTGTAAGTCTCCTGTCTGACATTCACACATGCACAGTGTGTGTGTGTGAGAGAGAGAGATAGAGATAGAAATAGAGACAGAGAGAGAGAGAGTAAGTGTGTGAAAAGGCTCTTACTAAAGAAATTATAGTAAATAAAACACCACATGCAGCAATACAGCTCAATAAATTTAGTGAACTACCCAGTTTTGGATCCCCTTACTTTTCTACTACAGGGGGAAGTAGGGGAATGGATAGAAGGGAGGGAGAGGCACCTGGCATTAGTATGTAAAATAAGATAGATTTTAAGTTAAATAACAACTAATTTAAAAAAATGATTCCATTTCTTTATATTTCTATATATGATTGCATGTCAAAGAACATTGTTTTCAAAAGGAATGAGACTTACCCAATTTGAGGCCATAGGAGTGAAAAGTCCTGGTGAGCTCTGTTGGCGTCTGAGACAGGATTTTAAAAATGTACCTATAAGCAAGAATAAAAGAACTTAGGAAAACAAATCCTCTGCTTCTCCAGAAACTACTGTTAGTTTTTGTTCATTTATGCATTGCTAATTTAATGACCACTATGTTCATAGAGTTGAAGGCTTTTAATCCTATTATATAGCTAATAAGTTTGTAGATATGACCTAACTTCAAATGCAACTGATTACATCCAAAATATTTTCAAGAATTTACAGTAAATATCAATTTGAGATGTCAGTGGCTGCTGGCATCTGCACAACCACAGAGCAGCTCCAGGAGGCTTAGAGCCCCAGGAAGACACTGAGGGGAGATGAGAGAGCAGAGGATATTGAGAGAACAAAAGAACACTGAAACATTTAAAATATCAGGTCTTATGGGCAGATGCCTTTTAAAAGCATTCTCGTGAGACTGAAAAGAAGAAGATGATGCTGGCGATGACAGAGCAGATCTCCATGAACAGGCCAAGTAGAAGTGAAACAGAGCTGCAGAAGCTCACACTAATGGAGATGGAGAGTTGTCCTTTATCTGAATTGACCCTCCTCAAAAGGCCTCCATAGACTGTGCTGTAGCTCCATGCCAGATTGGTCTCTATAATCTATACTGCCTCCTGAAGCCATGTGGAAGTCAATGATCTGTGGTGTCATTGGCTGTTATGGCATAGGAAGCTTCCTCTGCATTGGTATCTATGATGACAGACTCATAATTAAGAATGAGAAATGATTATATGAGACTTTTCTCTTCCCTCAAATTAAAAAGAAACAGTGTAATCCAAAAGCCACTGAAGAGAGTACTTAAATTGTGATAAAGATGCTGAAGTGTTACTCTACACACTTAATGGCTCAAGCAGAAAGGGTGAGTGTTGGCGGTGGAGAAGAACCAGATATCTTTAAGGGTTGGGTCAGTGAGACTTTGACCATGATCCAGAGAATATATGGTCCCTATGCTGAGGTTAAAACTCAGGCAGTTTATAAAGGGTTGGGGTGGCAAGAAGCAGGCTTACAGAAGCAGAAGCATGGTTACAGGGATTTCATTGGTCCATTCAATTAAGGCAATTTGGGTTATCCAAGCACAGAGTTGCTTATTCAGGTTGGGCACAAAAAATACAAAGAATTCAGTTATGACTATCTCAGCACTCTGCTGGTCTCCATAGAATGCTCCTAGAACCTTCTGTTCCCAGATATCATCCTGCTGACCTTGCTTTGGTCCAAGCTGCAGACCACAGATATCTGGTTGACGTTGGATGAGAGCAGCAACTGGTTCCCTCCAGTACTTTTGCCATAACTTGACCGTGGCAAGTTGGCAAGAGCAGTTCAAACAGGCAATATGCATAGTGGGGGTCTTTCAATTTGAGAAATTAAAAAGAATGTTAACATGAAGAAAGGTTCCCTTAAAACTGGACAGGTACCTCAGCTCCTAAGTTTTCAGGGAACACACCAAAAAAACAGTCCTGGAACTGACACTAATTTTCAAGAGTTTGTTTTGAGAGTCACAACAGGAAACACTATTGCTTCTGTGGTCTAGACATGAAACACAGACCCGTCTGTCCCATGAAGTAACAGGCCTAACTGTAAAAGCCAAGGTCCAAGAAACTTGCCTTCTGATCCATGAGTAAGACATAACTGCCTAACCAGCCTGGGCGGCCAGGCAACCCTGCTCATGGAGGTGTGGAAGATATTGCAGACATTTCCACTGATATGCCAACATCACTGTTCCACAGTATTAACATGGTAATTCTCATGAGACAAAATTAGTGCAGGGAAGAATCATGGCCCTTACTTGACCTGTCTACATAACCAGCTCTAACTGTGCTTCAGCTGAAACAGTCCCAGGAATAGTCTGGTTTCCTTCTTTCATACTCTTAAGACACAATAACTCAGAGAGCCCTTCAAGCCTGCTATCTCACCAAGGAAAGTAAAGACACATTTAGTGACAGGATGGAGAAATTCTCTGTCCAATACACCCCTAGGAAATGTCATATCCAAGACTACATTTATGCCATCATCCTGATGTTCACCAATTTCCCCTTAATCCCACATTGTTTGATGCTTCCCAGTTTATGGAGCTGTCCATTAAAAAAAATGAAACCATTAATTTTTTTTTCCTACCTGACATCTTTAAGTCAGGAACAACAAAGAAAAGGAGTAGATATGGATGAAGGGATGAAAGAACAGGTTGTTGGTTTCTAAAATGTGTAGGATCTGGATAAAGGGATGAGTACTCTGGTTGTTGGGTTTCTCAGTAAAAAGTCCTCATCTGGGCACGATCAAGGATGCTCAGCAGTGAGGAACATTTGGTCAGTTATTTCCAAGGTAACTTCAAAACACTATCTACTGCTGATTGGCTGAGGGAGGGTGATGTCATTAAGCTGGTGAAAGCCAATGGGTATCCCAGAAGCCATGTGTTAAAGGCACAGAGGGAACACTTGCAGGAAGATTACAGCATCCTTACTTGGCTGTAATCTGGGCAGCTGAAAACATACAACCTAGACTTGACAGTTTCTGTTATTGAGATACTTAATTCAGGAACAGTGTCACAAGTTTGTTACCAGTGGTCATTAATACATTCATTAATCATTGACACAGGATTTTCTCATTTTAACTGATGTGGTGATATCTTTCTTACACAAACAAAGTCTTTCTGGGGTTCTGAGAATGGACTTTGCCACTATTTAACAATACTGGTCTGCAGTACTGCCCAGAAAGGCAGGAAGTGATGTAGCTAGGCAGAAACAGGGTATAAGCAGGGAAAAACAGGAAATTGTTTTGTTCCTCCTGAGATGCTTAGAAGATAAGATGAGAAGTGGCTTGCTCCTTCTCTGTGATCTCTCAGCATTTGCATCTATATCTGACTCCCAAACAGACTTTATTTGTGTAAACAAGATATCACCACAAAAGGATAACATTAACATATTTCTATGCACAGATGATATACTTGGTGATTGTCTTAATTACTGTTTTACTGTTGTAAAAGCTACCATGACCAAAACATCTGTTTTGCCAGGAAGGATGTGATTGGGTGCTTGCTTATAGTTTTAGAGTCAGTCTAAGATTTTTTTTTGTTTATTTGATGTTTTAGACAGGGTTTCTTTGTAGTACTTTGGAGCCTATCCTGGGACTTGATTTGTAGACCAGGTTGGACTTGAACTCACAAAGATCTGCCAGCCTTTTTCTCTGGAGTGCTAGGATTAATGGAGTGTGCCACCAAGACCCTGCTTAATTCAGAGAATTCTTAAATTATCTTCCATGAATGTATCAACATTTCCCACTACACTCTGGCAGGGGAGTTGAGTAGCAAAGCGAAAAGCAAGAAGGAAACATGGCCTTGGTCACTTCAAAAAGTCGCTTCATTTCATATTCATCACAGGAGAAATCCAGGAGTACAAAGTCTCAATTGTCAATATGTATGTATGACCCAAATAAAAGTACCTGCATTCGAAAAAGAAACACTACAAAACTCAATGATCACATAAAAATAAACTCACACACTCATAGTTGGAGACTTCATCACCCCATTCTCACCACTAGACAAGATCAGAAGACAGAAACTTTGAATATATATATATATATATATATATATATATATATATATATATATATATATTTAACACAAATTATGCCCTAATTCGGAAGAGACATTCACCTGGGCCCAGCCAGGACAGGTTTAAAAAGCCTCAAACTCATCCAGGCATGCTGGAGGCAGTGCAGGTCATTTACCCATGATAAGAATGAGTGAGAAGAATATGGGCATCTACTCCACCCAGGCTTTGATAAACTTCAGCAGCAAGAAAGATTCCAGGACAGGACCTGCCATCACATCACTGCTGGATGAGACACTTGATGGACAAAGGCGTGGTCAAACCTGAGGAAATGCTTCCACAGCAGAGAGCAGGGGTCACAGTGAGTGTCCATCTCCATCCATGGATGAGCTGCCCCTTTTTGGGAAGGCCAAGTAAGTACCTCTGGCTTTCCAAACCTGGACAAACCTCAAGCCAGAGCTATTTCCCAAAAGCATCACCCCTGGGTTTCCAGCATTCCCACTGAAGCTTACCCTTTGATGCCACATTCCCAGTCAATGCAGTGCCACACCACCTAAATTAACCAACCACATCCATTTTTGCATTAGGCCTTGACAACCATCATATCATACTTTACTCCCAAGGGACTTGTTTCTGCTGCCAGAAACAAGGCCCCATCACCTCCCAAACCTCAAATGCAATATCTGCTGCTAGACTTCAGCTGCCATCCAATTCCATAAAGGAAAGTGATATTCCAAGGCCACTCCCCCTCAGCCCACCACAGCTGCCAGAGTTCAGAGAGGGAGGCCATGAAGAAGTGGGGCCTCACAGGAGCGACAGAATGCTGCCAAGTGCACCTCTCTAACTGCACATTTTCATTCTCAGGGAGAAGGATAAGGATATGGAAATTGATCCATATTATGGCTATGTGACTACTTAATATCAAAGCAATTAGCCAAAACTGTAGTGTTGATAGTATTATTCTCCTTGTCTTTTATTTTCATTATACTAATTACTAGACATATTTGCTTCTCAGAGGTTATAATATATAGTGATCACATTCCTGCTTGCTTCCCAATTCTTACGACTCTGAACCTCGCACCCCAGCCATATAGTCATTACTAGTCTGGTACAAAGCAATTCCTGCAAATGCATGAAATACAGGATTTCAGGTGTACACAGATAAGCACTCATTGTGAAGGGAACATACCCATGGGTGACTATTTTTTACAACTGGTTTTAAGTTGATTCCTATGTTTATCTCAAGTTGTAGCCAGTTTGAAATCATCCATTTCATGTTTCAATTTATTTTATGTGTGTGTGTCATCCCCATGATTTCCTGTATGGAGCATCCAAGGAAGACAGAAGAGGGCACCAGATCTCTGGAATCTGGATTTCACTGAGTCACTGAGTTTGAAAGTCAACATGAGATACTCTGTATTCATCCTGGGAACTGTAAGAAGAACAAGTGTCCTCATCTGCCGAGCCACCTCATCGAGCCCCATTTGGATCTGCATACTACAAACAACAGAACTACTTTTTATATAAGGCTGAAAAGACGTCACATTCTAAGTACTTCACTGAGCTTCATCTGTGGCAATGCTTTTGGACACCATGCTTGGTTCACTAATGTTCTGCACACAGTGATGCCATCAACATTGATGGGCAAGTACCTGTTTAAAAAATATAATAAATCTATCAACGTGATCCACTATATAAAAAAACAGAAAAAGAAAAAACATATGATTATCTCCCTAGATGTGGAAAAAGCCTTCGACAAAATTCAACACCCTTTCATCATAAATGTATTGGAGAGGTCAGGGAAAACAGGAACACACCTAAACATAATAAGAGCAATATACAGCAAACCGACTGCCAACATCAAACTGAATGGAGAGAAACTTAAGCCAATTCCTCTAAAATCAGGAACAAGACAAGGCTGTCCTCTCTCTCCATATCTCTTCAATATTGTACTAGAAGTTCTAGCTAATGCTATAAGACAACAAAAGGAGATCAAGGGTATCCAAATTGGAAAGGAAGAAGTCTAACTGCCTCTATTTACAGATGATATGATAGTTTACATAAGCGACCCAATAAACTCTACCAGGGAACTCCTACAGCTGATAAACATCTTCAGCAAATTAGCAAGATACAAGATAAACTCAAAAAAATCAGTAGCCCTACTTTTTTCAGACGACAAAGAGACAGAGAATGAAATCAGAGAAACATCACCCTTTACAATAGCCACAAGCAACATAAAGTATCTTGGTGTAATGCTTACCAAACAAGTAAAAGACCTATATAACAAGAACTTTGTGACTCTAATGATGACCTGAGTTTGGTCCCCAAAACTCAAATGACAGAATCAGAACTAACTATCAAAAGTTGTCTTCTCAGCTCCACTTGTGCACCATGGTATGCAAATGTGTGTACACACACAAATAATAACATAAAGAAACTCAAAAGAAGTTAATAGGTGGATTTGTTATTGCTTAGAAATATCTGAACAGAAGCCATTAGGTATGCCCTTTTAGTTCCAGAAATAGGAAGGCAGAGGCATGTAGATCTCTGTGAGTTTCAGGCTAATCTGGTCTAGAAAGAGAGTCTTGGCAGGGTCCAAAACCACAAAATAAAAGTAGCTGAACAGGGAATAAGGATAGTTGAAAACAAAATTGAGCCTAAAGCATAAACAACAAAATGATATAAAGATATACATGAGACATGGTATGATGTCATAACACATAGGGATTAAGATATGGCTCAGTGGTTACAAGCACTCAGAAGACCTGGGTTCAGTTCAGGAATCATCCATACCACTGTCCAGTACCAGAAGATCTAAACACCCTCTTCCTGCTCAAAGGGAAATATACTCACATAGTACACAGAAATGCATGCAGGTACTCTGACATTCATCTAAGGCATAATCTGATTGTTCTCATTTTCATATACTTTAAACTTAAGTAAACTTTTTTCTAGAAAAAGTCAGGGTAGAAAGAACAGCACAGAGACATTTTTTTAAAACAACAAACAAAGAACTGAGGTGTGAGAAACCTTTCATAACACCAGACCTATCATTATCATGAGTTGCATCCATGACATCTTATACCAGGATAAGTAATCATGTGACTCTTAAGACCATGCTGTTTATGAAAGATGGCTTTTCCATTTTACACTAGTGCTTGTTAAAGAACAAAACAGACTCAGCCATGACAAAAAAGGAGAAATCATGTTTCACACCACAAAACATTTAATTCAAATACATACATGAAAATTATATAAGTTTAGAAGTTGGGGAAGGGGCACAGTACCCATGCATGTTGAGACCAGAGGCCAATGCTAGGTGTCTCCTTTAGGTGTCCTGCACTTATAAAATAGAAATAAAGAAAGAAAGGAAGGAAGGAAGGAAAGAAGGAATGAAGGAAGGAATGAAGGAAGGAAGAAAGAAAGAAGAAAGGAAGGAAAGAAAATAAAGATGCGTATGGGTGATTTTGTCTGCCTATGTATGTGTATCTCATAAGTGCAGTGCCCTTAGGAGACAGAAGAGGGCACTAGATTCCCTGACATTTGTATTATGTGCTGCTTGTGAACCACCAAGTAGGTTCTGGAAACTGACAAAGGTCTTCTGATTAAGGAGCAGGTGTCCTTAAAAACATTGAGCTATCCCTCCAGCCCCTCCTCCATGTCATTTGTTGAGACAGGTTTCTCTTCAGCTACCTTACACCTTGCCATGCTGAAGGGGCAACTTGCTCTGATGCCTGGATTTTATGTGGTTTCTGAAATCAGATTTTCATATTTACACAGACAGTGCCAACTTCCTGCACCCCCCTGTGTTTTCTGCTGCTGCCTGCCCAATCCCAGAGCTACCACTTCACTCTAGAGTTAAGTCTTCAGTTTACATACAAGGGTAAAATGACTGATGTCCTAGGTAGAAGTTTAACAATCTAGGTAGGTTAGGGCATGAAACCTTCATGCATTTGACTTCACAGATTAGAGCTAACATATCTACACCACTCTGCCTCCTTCCTCAAGTAGAATAATGTTCCCCACACCTGCCTGTCCTATGGAAGTTGGGAATGAACAAGAGGTATCAAAACTATGACCCAAACCTCATGGTAAAGAAGCTTGACCTACTCACCTGCAATCTCTCCTGCTGCCCTCTCACTATGATCCTTCCTATTAAGATTCTGATGGTCACATGCCAGGCTATCTTCTCTATGAATCTTCACTAGTAAGTTGGGAAGATCTTCCGATGAGCCGCCTTCACTTTGTTCCAAGGACTCTGTTTCAGTCCATACTGCATGATTTCCTGCTTGAAGGCCTCTTGAACTTTATGAACTTTGAGAATATTCAACAAGTATAAATAATAGTCAGGCAGTAGTGTTACACAACTTTAATCCCACTCACAGGCAGTAGAATCTCTGTGAGTTTTAGCCCAGCAAGGTCTACAGAGTGATTCTGGGATACAGTAGACTACACAGGGAAATTGTTGCAAGAAATGAAAGTAAATAAATACACTAAATAAATAATAAATTAATGAAGTTAATGGTCCTAAACACCTTTAATCCCTGCACTCAGTAGGCAGAGGCAGGAAGTATCTCCCAGCTTGAGACAGGCCATGGAATACAAAATGAGACATTGTCTCCAAATAATAAATAAACAGATAGATAAATAAATAAATAGGCAGGAAGGAAATAACAAAAAAATGATAAATTTACAAAAAAGAATCAGCTAGCAGTAGGAAAACTCATCCCATGTCCTGCAGGTATCAGAAGCAGAGGTTGTCACAACTTTCAATCCAATCTAATGATGGCTTTGTTCCAACATAAGGGCTCTTACTGAACAGCAACCCTCATCTTCTTATCTCATTTCATTTAAAGGATTTTGTTTTCAGCTTTAGAGATCAGTCCCTGGGCCTTGGGCATGCCACACAACAATTCTTACCACTAAGCTAAATCTTCAACCCCTGACAGAAAGGCTGAAGGCTAATTTTAACAGGTGAAAAATTCCTCCGTAAGACTTTGGATTCCAACATATTCATCAACAAACTGGGTCAAAAAGAACTCAGCTTGTGTCATCCAGAACTTATTTTACACTCACACCCATGCTCACAAATCCATATGTCCTCACACATAGCACAACACACACACACACACACACACACACACAGGGTTTTTTAAGACAGGGTTTCACTGCATAGCCATGGTTGTCCTGGCATTAACTCTGTAGACCTGGATGGCCTGGAACTGAGGTTAGCCTGCCACTGCCTCCCAAGTGCTGGGATTAAAAGTAAGATCCACCACTGCCTTGTGAACACACCCACCGCCTTTTCAGACATTGTTTTAAGTGGTATTGAGTGCTGGGTTCAAAGGCATAGGACACAAGATCAAGTATTTCCTTTTATATACATAATAATATTGACTTTGAGGCATCTCTAAACACTTGATCTCTGATAATATGACACAGTGGGGTGTGCATCACCAGATCAGAGCTTAATTTTTAAAGTGTTTTCTGTCTTCTCTAAAACCGCTCCAGTGCTCACCTTGCTTCTCTTTTCTGCTCACATACCAACGCCTTAGGTTTGTGATACCGCATGCACCTACGGAGGTTTTTATGAGAGGAAGGGTGAAAAGCCAGGCAGTGGAAGGGAGCAGGGTCCTTGGCAGCATTTATTCAGGTAGGCAGGGGCCAGCACAAGCTAAAGGACTTGCATTCAACTCTTCTAGTTCTCCTGAGCGACACTAGTTCCCCCTGGGGATAATACACACTCATCCTGACATCTATTCTAGTCTAGAGATTGAGTCCGGTGGCTTCACACTCTGGGTCTCGATTGCTTTTATGCACTCTGAGCCAATTCCCAGGAAAATGGTCTTGGGACTCTGTTGTGACAGGTATCCTGATTCAGCTTCCAGTTCCTGGCCCTCTATACGCGCACCCTTCTCAAATTCTTGTCTGTCCTCCAGCTCACCCTTCATTGTCAGCTGGCTTCCTGAGCTCTCCCAAGAAGTCTACTTGAATCAAGCCTCACTCACTCCTTCCTTTTCTGTGCTGTGTTCTGCAGCTTTAAGCCACCAGGGATCTTTCTTGTTGAAATTTCCTCGGGAAAATCCTCTGTGCCCAAGAAACAAAGTAAGCACAGCCCACACACAATTGCTCCAGGGTCATCAATAGACCTGGCCCAGACTGGATTTATTTCCTTGCGTGATGTCATAGGGCCGCTTCGGCCTCTGTCTAGACATGTGCCTTGGGTTTACCTCCATGGCAAAGTGGCCCCTTCAGTGGTGGGTGGGGTCTGTTTGTTTTGATCTCTTCAGTTATTGTCTCCCCCTGGCTGCAACAGTGGTGCTGCTGGTCAGGATAAATGAATATAGGAGGCAAGCTGTCAGGGAGAGGATGCTGGGGAGAGTGGGGATTATGGAGGCAGAAATGCAGCTGAAATAGCAGAGGTAATGGCTGTAGGGTTTCAGAGTCCTTTGGAGGGGGTTGGATTTATTTGTTGTTTGGTTTTTAAAGTTTTTCCAGACAGGTTTTCCACTGTTTAACAGCCCTGCCTGACTTGAAGCTCTGTACAGCAGGTGCCCTCAAACTCAGAATCTGCCAGCCTCTGCCTCATGTGTGCTGGGATTAAAGGCATCTGACACAACCCTCTGTTATTCATTTATTTATTTATTTTTATTTATTTTAACGTAAGGGACTCATATGGCCCTAGCTGTTCTAGAATTCATTCGCATTACTAGAAGTCTTGTTTTGTAATGATGTCTGGGGTTTACTTCTGTTTCAGCTACTAAGTACTTTTATCAACTCTTTTATGGGGTACAAAGGGAGAGTAGCTTTAGCTGGCTTTGGTCTCAGACTCTTGCTTTTTCAAATTAGTTTTCCCCTCTGAAGACAAAGTAACCATCTATAGCTCAGAACTTGCTATGTAGCATAGGCTGAGCTCGGAAGTGTAATATTCCTGTTCCAGCTTCTTACACATTAGAATGTAGAGTCCTCTCTTACCACATCCATGTATACATACATGCATACATGTTCCTCAGCCTGCCCAGTGACAGGATTAGAGGAGATCACTACTGTATCCAGTTCTGGATCTTTTCAGTAGATACATGTATGTGAGAGAGGCAGCTATTTCTGTGCTCTCCCAGAAGAAAGCTGTGTGTAACAGTATGGGAACAGCAGATAGTGAGTATTTCTCTTCTCATTCAAAAGGTTTGGAACCAGAAATGTGTCATCCTTTGAAGTTTCCTGGATGGGGGGGGGGGTGCATTGGCTTGTGTTTGCTAATTGTACAATCCTAATCTGAAAACTTAAAGCTGGGATTGATTTTATTTGAAGAGTTTTCAAGACCCTTTTCATTCTGGGTCATTTCAGATCTTGGAGTGTGATTCTCCTTGGAGTGCTTGCTTCATAGGATGGCTTGGAGTATTCTACAAGACAGCACTATTAAACAGACAATACCTAGCTTCATCCGGGCCCTCCAAAATACAAGGCACAAATTATGACCTTCCTTGCTGTTCTTTGCACTTGATCCAAATTCTGGCCTCAGTACAGAGTACTGGCAAGCAGAGCTGCAGGTTGGGGAACGAGGATAACATGGAAAACCAGCATCTGCCAGGTCGGTTGGTTATTTATTGTGTTTAGTTCTATGCTTGTGTTATCACCATGTCACATATGTGGAGGTCAGAAGAGAATGTACAATAGTTCCTTCTTTTAATTAGATAACTAATCAGTAACAATAGTGCACCACCTCAACCATGGCTCTGCCTCTACCCAATTCGCTTTCAGTCAGTCCCTCCAAATGAAAAGGCCTCACTACCACCCTCCTCTCCACTCTCCCCACCACCACCTTACTCTCTCCCTCACCACATTCACCCTGCCACCCTGGGCTCCAGCCTCCAGGCAGAGCTGATTTCTCACCCTCTGCAGCTTGGTGGAGATCCAGTCTTTGCAGAGGCCAGGAGCTCTGCTCATGCTTAGTTAGGTGTGGGCGGGTACCTGTGGAAAAGACAGTTGGGAGGGTTGGAATTCTGGCCTCTGAGGCTGTGAAAACTGTGTCAGCTGCCTTCTCTGATCCAGCAGGAGGAGAAAACTGCCACTTATTCCCAATTCAGAGGCAGTGGATCGAGACCTGCGATAGCCATAACACTCTCCCGACATCTGGTTAAAATTAGATTTAGAATCACTAGGGCCCAGCCGGACATTCATGACAAGAGCATGTCTCCTCACAACAAGGCTTTTCGGTTATTCTGACAGTCTGAATTTGCCAAATCAGCTTTTACCCTCAAACACAGCACATGCCTTCTTTCTTTTAGATGGGACAGACGGCAGGTATCCATATGTTCTGACTTCCAGGTTGTGTAAGCGGTGGAATTTCCTTGTCTGGTTTTCATTCTTTTCTCTCTTTCTGTCAGTTTCTATTTCTTTCCTCTCTTCGTGGATTATCCTCAAACATATTACAGTTAAATGAACAAATGCATCCTTTTACTTTAGTAAACAAACAGAAAATATTATTTGAATTAGCTCTGGTTCAAAATAGTACAAATGCTTTTCATATTTCTATACATCTGTGTCTATAGACATGTGAGAAGTTGCCCCCACATTATTGACTTGGGGATTTTACTTTTTCTATTTTGAAGAATTTTCACATTTAGTTTCAGGTTTTGATAAATTTCATGGAACTACAAAGTACAATTAACACAAATTCATTCCAGGTGTAAGTTTACTGTTCTCCAGGGCCTTAATGTTTGCTCCAGCTCCACCAATCTCTTGTTTATTCCAAACTACTCATGTCTCACTTCCCTGTTCTTAGAGAATTTACATTAGGAGTCTGTAAATATTAAATTATCCTCTGCTGCTTTAAGATGTTCTTTCCCTAGGCTCTCAGTACTTCTATAGCACAGAACTTTATCAAGGACCAGAGTGTCCTGTCTAAAATACAACACTCAGAAATGGTTAGCACCTGTAGTTCCCCATCTGTGTTTAGTTTCTGACTTCAATAACTGCTGCCAAGACAGCAGATGCAAACACAGGTGTTCCAAAGGAATGGTACATCCTATATCCTGAAATCCTCCAACTCCTTTTCCATGGGTCACTAGGAAGGCTAATCTTGGTTGTCAACTTCACACCCAATTAAGAATTTGCTTCTTTCATGTTGGCCTGTGGGCATGTCTGTGGGACATTTTCTTGGTTCACAATTGATGTAGGAGTGCCTGCCCACTGTGGGTGGTACTGTTATTCCTAGGCAGGAAGGCCTGTGTTGTGCAAAAAAAGTAGCTGAGCTTCAGGCAGGGAGGAAGCCAAAGAGCAGTGAGCTTCCTTGGTTTCTGTTTCAGGCTCCTCCATTGAGCTGCTGAAGTGGCTTCCTTTGGTTCTAAATCACAAGCTTTTATATGAAATAAGCCCTTTCTTCCCCATGCTGGTTCTACTTATATTTTATCACAGCAATAGAAAGCAATTTCAAGGTATGTAATTGTGCCAGCCTTTTTTACTTTTCATTTAATGTCTGTTTCCTTCCTAATGTATTTTTTTATTCAATTACATTTTTTCTTTATATTGGTTTTTCAATCGATTTATTGTAATTGAAATATTTATGCATAAAGTTTGGGAAAATGATTTGTAATGCAAAGCAATTCTGTTTCCAACCCTTTCCGTCCTGAGTTGTCCACAGGGGTGTTCTATTACAATTTTGTGATAGCGAACTTGGAGAAGCTTTCTGTGAAGACGATATGCTTGTTATCTGGGAAAATAATGATGCATGAGGGTGGAAACTGGGGAAGGGCAGCTAGTAGCCAATTGGGTAACAAGGGGCCTTGCCTAGCTGAGACACAAGCCCATTGTGTGCCTAGTGTCTTGGTTGACACAATTGTTTCTTCTTGGCTCTTGTATGTGCTTTCTCCAAAGAGACCCTGGTGGTATGAGTGCTCACCACTCATTCTTAGGTAATCAACTAACAAATCAGATACTGTGCTTCTGGAATATGAGTAGTTGCTCATGGGCATTAAAGCATACCCAGTTCCCTGAAACAGTCTCTGGAGTGCTTCATCTGCCTGCCCTCAACTGGCCCACCAGTATTACAGTCTGGGGAGGGCAAACAATGACTCTAATGATACTTTTCAGGGAAAGAAGGCTATAGTTTGGATTATATCACACTGATTGGAAAGACACTCTTGTTTTATTTCTCAATGTCTATATGTCATATGTCAACCAGAGGCAGAGATAATGTTCCATATTTCAACTTTCTTTATGTGAACCTGAGCAATGAGAACATAGACAATGTTCATGATTTTTTTAGTATAATTTCATAGGTTTCAAAACAGGTAACTTGGTAACTTTTTCAGACAGATAATTATGTTCATAGCACTGTAGGTGTGTGATGTGTACTGAGTATCAAAGATAAATTTTCCCAAGACTATCTGCCAATAGATGCTAGCTGCTCAAAGTATCTACATGCATGCTCTATTACCAGCTCTCTGTGTAGCAGGACATGACCTTAATTCAGAAAAACTAGAGCCTCCTCCATGAGCCCATTCCTTGGGTGTTAGTGTAGAGAAAAGAAACTCTATGATGTCATTTCTTGTTTGAGGAAGGCATTTTCATTTTAGTATGACTTTAGTCTTACACTGGCAGTACAAAGACATTGCAGAGACCTTTTCAGATGCCACACTGGAGTGACTTCAAACTGTTAGCTCACTGTCTTAGACTGGATGTGTCACACAGAAAGAGTCAATCTTACACATGATTAGGAAATGAAATCCACATTTCACTCACATTAGACTTTACCCCCAGCCCCCTTTCTTTTTACATGTGAAAGTGTGAACTCAGGCTTCACTTCTACAAACTGTGTGCTTGAGTTTACCTCATGTGTGGAATTCCTGGAAATGAGCAGATCAGAGAGCAGAGGATGAACTTCTCCATAAGAAAGCCCCCACTTTTTTAAAAGAAAATATTTTTCTATATTTATTATTTTCTCTTATTTTACACTTCAACCCCAAGTCTTTCTCCTTCCTTAAATCACACCCTCTTTATCCCCCCTCCAGTCCCATTCCATGTCCCCACCCATAGAGAAGTTGATGCCTTCCAGGAGGGATCAAAAAAATCTGTCAAGTCATTTGGAGTAGGGACTAGGACCTCCCTTCTGCCTCTAGGGTAAGGAAGTATCCCTCCAGGGCCAATGTGCTCCCAAAGTCTTTTCCTGAACCAGGATTAGCTCCTCCTTGTTCAGGTCAGCTGTCTCTATGGGGTCTTGCCCCCATTTTCTTATTACTCCTCTCTCTCTGCATTTTGATTCCAGTTTTATTCAGTGTTTAGCTGTGGGTGTCTGCTTCTGCTACTAAATGAGGGCTCTATGATGGCAAATAAGTTCCTCGTCAATCTCATTAGCATGGAAGAGCATTTATGGTTGCATTTCCTCTGTTGCTCAGATTATTAGTTGGGGTCATCCTTGTAGGTCTCTGAACACTTATAGTCAGTTTTCTTTTTTATGTTATCCTTTATTTTTGCTCTCTTATCCTCCTGAGTCAATCTTCCTAGTCCCACATACTCTCCTCTCCTCCCCTTCTCTTTCTCCTTGCTTGCACTCCAGTCACTGCCCCCCCACTCCCTATATGCTCAGGAGATATTGTTCCTTTCCCCTTCTATGAGGGACCGTGCATGAATCTCTTTGGTTACTCATGTATCCTAGTTTCTCTAGCAGTGTGGATTATAGACTGGTGGTCCTTGGCTTTATGTATAAAATCCATATATGAGTGAGTACATTCCATGTTCCTCTTTTTGTGAGTGGGTTACCTCACTCAGAATGGTTACTTCAAGTTCCATCCATTTGCCTGCAAATTTCAAGATTCCATTTTCCCCCCACTGAGTAGTATTCCATTGTGTAAATGTACCACATCTTCCTTACCCATTCTTCAGGTGAGGGACATCTAGGTTGCTCCCAGGTTATTGCTATTACAAATAATGCTGCTATGAACATAGTTGTGCAGATGTCCTTATTGCATGAATGTGGATCAATTTGGTATATGCCTAAGAGGGGGATTGCCAGTTCCTGTGGTAGACTCATTCCCATTTTCCTGAGGAACCACCATACTGATGTCCAAAATGGCTGTACAAGTTGGCACTCCCACAGGCAGTGAAAGAATGTTTGACTTTCTCCACATCCTCTCCAGCATAAATTGTCATTGGTGTTCCTAATTTTAGACATTCTGGCAGGATTAAGATGGTATCTCAGAGTTGTTTTGATTTGCAGTTCCCTGATGGTTAAGGATGTTGAGAACTTTAAGTGTCTTTCAGCCATTTTAGATTCCTCCATTGAGAATTCTCTATTCAGTTCTGTACCCCATTTTTAATAGGGTTATTTGGTGTTTTGGTGAGTAGTTTCTTGAGTTCTTTGTATACTCTGGAGACCAGCACTCTCTCTGATATGGGGTTGGTGAAGATCTTTTGTCAGTCTGTGGTCTTGTCAACTGTGTCCTTTGCCTTACAGAATCTTCACAATTTGACGATGTCCCATTTATTAATTGTCAATCTTAGTATCCTTGCTACTTTTGTTCAGTTCAGGAAGCTGTCACTGTACCCTAAGCCTCCCTACAGCCATTACCTCAGCTATTTCAGGTGCATTTCAGACTCCCTAGTCCCTCTTATACCAGAGCACTCCCCATGACAGCTTGCCTCCAATATCCATTGATCCTGAAGGGCAAACAGACTAAGGCAGCCACCGGGAGACAACAACTGAGAGATCAGGAGAAACATACTCCAGTAGCCACAGAAGCAGCCACTTTGGCCGCCCCTCCCTTGGCTGTGGAGCTAACCCCAAGGCACATGTCCCCTGGAGGCCCACATGCCTCGATGATGTCACCCAAGGCTTCAAAGTGGAAGTGTGATCTTGGCCCATGGATGTCCCTGAAGCAAATCTGTGTGTGCAAAGTGCCTATTTTGTTTCTTGAGCATAAGGGATTTTTCCAGCATAAATTTAAATAACAAAGAGTCCTGGTGGCTAAAAGGTGCTGAACACAAGGAAGAAAGGGAAGGAGTAAGTGAGGTCTGAAGTAGACTGCATAGGAGCCCTCGGGAGGCCTAGATGAGAGACACAAAATTGGAACAGATGACATTATAGATGGTCGGAAACTGGAAGCTGAATCAGGGATACCTGTCACAACGGAGTCCCAGGACAACTTCCAGGGAATTGACTCACAGTACACAAAAGCAATCAAGGCCCTGAGTTACTCTCTAGACTTGAATAGAGGTCAGGATGAGTGTGTTTGTGTGTGTGTGTGTGTGTGTGTGTGTGTGTGTGTGTGTGTGTATGTGTGTGTGTTATCCCCAGGGGACAAGTGCCGCTCAGGCTAAATAGAAGAGGTGCATCCTAGGCCTTTAAATTCTCTTGGCCACTGCCTGCATGGATAACTACTGCTCCTCTCCACTGCCTGGCTGTTCACCCTTTGTCATATGAGAAGCTTCCTAGGCACAGTGTCACACAACACTTGAGCAGAAAAGAGATGTGTCAGGAAGGGGAAGCAAGCACTGGAGCAGTATTAGAGTATTTTTTTATTTATTTATTTTTATTTAATTTTATATAACAAAGTCCAATTAAATGAAAACTAACATTTATACACAATATTTGTGAATTTGGGCGTCGTTCTTTCCAAACTACTTCCTGCTGGTAAGGGGCGCTGTCTTGGGGGATTCGAAGAAGATTCAGATATCCTAGCTGTAGTCTGTAGGGCTGTTTTGACCAGCTGTTTGGAATGTAGTATCAGGTTGTACTCTGTTTCAGGCGGTCTGGCGTGATCAAACCACATTAGTCTGGAAGGAATCCACATCTTTTCATTTTCTGTGGAAACAAAAATAGAAATACTTTTCCCCAGTAACTTGTTCTTCAACTTAAATTTTGGAGTCAAAGCGTTTTTTTTTTTTTTTTAATTTATT
The DNA here is from genome assembly GCF_943737965.1 of Phodopus roborovskii. Taxonomy (NCBI): domain Eukaryota; kingdom Metazoa; phylum Chordata; class Mammalia; order Rodentia; family Cricetidae; genus Phodopus; species Phodopus roborovskii. The sequence goes on along the minus strand of NW_026126884.1, from coordinate 140,828 downwards.
ATTTTACATGTTGATCCCAGTTCCCTCTCTCTCCCTCCCCTCCAGCCCTCCCTCCCTCCTTCCCTTCCTTTTGCCCTCTCTGCCCTCTCCCATGCACTCTAAACACCCTCCCCTCCCAACCCCCCACCACAATACCATATGTAGGGGAATGCCATCCAGTTGGGGTCATGTAGATCTGACAGGTCCTATGAAGTAGGGACTAGGGCTTCTCTCCTATCTCTAGAATAAGGCAGTTATCCCTCCATGGGGGATATGTTTGCAAACTCCTTTTGTGCACCAGGGATACATCCTGGCTCCACTGTCTGAGGTCTCTTAGACTGCTCAGACCTTCTGGCTGAGACCCATATTCAGGGGGGTCCGAGTCAGACCCCTGTTGGCTTCCCAGCTATCAGTCTAGTGGCCCTTAGCTCCTCCTTGTTCAGGTAAGCTGTCTCTATGTACTTCTACCGCATGGTCTTGTCCTCTCCATCTGCTTCTGGGTTCTAGTTCGACTCAGTGTTTATGTATGGGTGTTTGCTCCTGTTTTCAACAGGCATTAGTTGAGGACTCCATGGAGAAGTTAGTTGTTGATCTCACTCTCCGGGAAGGGCATTTATGATAGCCTTTCCACGGGAGCTGAGATTGTTAGTTGGGAGCAGTCTTGTAGTTCCCTCAACCTTTCTTTGTGTTCAACTTTATCTTCAAACCAATATTGGCTCCCTCTTTTATGTTCTCTCTCTCTGTCTCTCTGTCTCTCTCTCTCTCTGTCTGTCTCTTACTCTCTCTCTCTCTCTCTCTCTCTCTCTCTCTCTCTCTCTCTCTCTCTCTCTCTCTCTTTCCTATTTTCCATTCCTAACCAGGCTCAATCCTCCTGGTCGCACATGACTTCCTCTCCTCCCTCTCATTTTCTCCTACTTCTCTCTCCATTAGCTGTCCTCCCCCACTTTACCTGAGGTCTGGGGGACTTGTCCCTTCCCAGTTCTGTGAGGGACTCTATATGAATCTCTTAGAATACAACTTGTATCCTAGTTCCTCTGGTGATGTGAATTATAGGCTGGTGATCATTTGCTCTAGTTCTAAAATCCATATATGAGTGAGTACATACTGTGTTTCTCTTTTTGTGACTGGGTTACCTAATTCAGGATGGTTTCTTCATGTGCCATCCACTTGCCTGCGAATTTCAAGATACCATTATTTTTTTCTGCAGAGTAGTATTCCATTGTGTAGATGTGCCACATCTTCATTAACCATTCTTCAATAGAGGGGCATCTAGGTTGCTTCCAGGTTCTTGCTATTACAAATAGTGCTGCTATGAATATAGTCGAACAGATGGCTTTGTTGCATTGATGTGAATCCTTTGGGTATATGCCTAAGAGGGGGATTGCCGGGTCCTGTGGTAAACTAATTCCCATTTTCCTGAGGAACCGCCATACTGATCTCCAAAATGGCTGTATGAGTTTGCACTCCCACCAGCAGTGGAGGAGTGTTCCAATTTCTCCACATCCTCTCCAACATAAGTCATCACTGGTGTTTCTAATTTTAGCCATTCTGGCAGGGGTAAGATGGTATCTCAAAGTTGTTTTGATTTGCATTTCCCTAATAGCTAAGGATGTGGAGCATTTTCTTAAGTGTCTTTCAGCCTTTTTGATTTCCTCCATTGAGAATTCTTTCTTCAGTTCTGTACCCCATTTTTAATAGGGTTATTTAGTGTTTTAGTGTTTTGTTGACTAGTTTCTTGAGTTCTTTGTATATTTTGGAGATCAGCCATTTGTCGGATATAGGATTAGTGAAAATCTTTTCCCAGTCAGTGGGCTGCCATTTGGTCTTGTCAACTGTGTCCTTTGCCTTATAGAAGCTTCTAAGTTTGAAGAGGTCCCATTTATTAATTGTTGCTTTCAGTGTCTCTGCCCCTGGAGTTATGTTCAAGAAGCGGTCTCCTATACCAATTTGTTCAAGGGTACCTCCTACTTTCTCTTCTAAGAGGTTCAATGTGGCTGGATTGATGTTGAGGTCTTTGATCCATTTGGACTTGAGTTTTGAGCATGGCGACAGACATGGATTTTTGCATCGATGTTCATCAGGGATATTGGTCTGTAGTTTTCTTTCTTAGTTGTGTCTTTGTGAGGTTTGGGTACCAAAGTTATTGTGGCCTCATAAAAAGAGTTTGGCAATAAACCTTCTGTTTCTATCTTGTGGAACAGTTTGAGGAGTAGTGGTATTAGTTCTTCCTTGAATGTCTGGTAGAATTCTGCACTGAATCCATCTGGCCCTGGACTTTTTTTCGTTGGAAGGCTTTTGATGACTGCTTCTATTTCATTGTGGGTTATAGGTCTATTTAAGTTGTTTCTCTTTCTTGATTTAATTTTGGTAAGTTATAGTTATCCAGAAACTTTTCCATTTACTTTGAATTTTCAATTTTTGTGGAATACAGATTTTCAAAGTATGACCTGAAAATTGTCTGGATTTCCTCTGTGTCTGTTGTTATGTTCCCCATTTCGTTTCTGATTTTGTTAATTTGCATGTTCTGTCTCTGCTTTTTCATTAATTTGGATAAAGGTTTGTCTATCTTGTTGATTTTCTCAAAAAACCAACTCTTTGTTGCATTGATTTTTTGTATTGTTTTCCTGGTTTCTATTTTTTTGATATCATCCCTCAAGTTAATTATTTCCTGGTGTCTACTCCTGCGGGGTGAATTCGCTTCTCTCTGTTCTAAGGTTTTCAGTTGGGCTGTTAATTCTTTTATGTGACTATCCTCTGTTTTCTTCATATGGGCACTTAGTGCAATGAACTTCCCTCGTAGCACTGCTTTCAAGGTGTCCCATAAGTTTGGGTATGTTGTATCCTCATTCTCGTTGAATATTAGAAAGTCTTTAATTTATTTCTTTATTTCTTCTTTGACACAGGAGTGGTTCAATTGCACATTGTTCAGTTTCCATGAGTTTGCAGGTTTTCTGCTATTTGTGTTGTTGTTGAATTCCAATTTTAAAGCATGGTGGTCTGATTAGATACAGGGGACTATTCCTATTCTCTTGTGTCTATTGAGGTTTGTTATGTCACCTAGTATGTGGTCGATTTTAGAGAAGGTTCCATGTGGAGCAGAGAAGAAGGTATATTCTTTTGTCTTTGGATGGAATGTTCTATAGATGTCTGTTAACCCCAGTTGAGACATAACTTCTGTTAATTCTTTTGTTTCTTTATTGAGTTTCTGATTTGTGGTCCTGTCTAGTGTTGAGAGTGGTGTATTGAAATCTCCCACTATAAGTATGTGAGGTGTTATATGAGCTTTGAGTTTTAGTAGTGTTTCTTTTACGGATGTGGGTGACTTGTATTAGGGGCATAGATGTTCAGAATTGAGACTTTGTGTTCATGGATTTCTCCTTAGATGAATATGAAATGACCGTCTTCATCTCTTTTGACTAATTTTGGTTTGAAGTCTAACTTGTTAGATATTAGGATAGCTAAGCCTGCTTGCTTCTTATTTCCATTTGATTGGAAAATCTTTTCCCAACCCTTTACCCTGAGGTAATGTCTATCTTTGGAGCTAAGATGTGTTTCTTGTATGCAGCAGAAGGATGGATTCTGTCTTCGTATCCATTCTGTTAGCCTGTGTCTTTTTAAAGGTGAGTTAAGACCATTAATGTTGATGGTGAGTAAGGACCATTGATTGTTGATGCTCGTTTGATTTAGGTTTGTTGTTGGCAGTGGTATTGTGAATATATTTGTTCTGCTTCACTCTAGGTTTCTGGTGTAGTTGGATTATCTGTTGCCAACATTTTTGTGGGCATAGTTACCTTCCTTGGGTTGGAGTTTTCCTTCCAATACTTTCTGTAGGGCTGGATTTGTAGATACATATTGGGAAAATCTGGTTTTTCATTAAATATCTTGTTCTCTCCATATTGATTGAGAGTTTTACTGGATATAGTAGCCTAGGCTGGCATCCGTGTTCTCTTAATACTTTTAGAACATCTATCCAGGACCTTCTGGCCTTGTGGGTTTCCATGGATAAGTCAGGTGTAATTTTGATAGGTCTGCCTTTATATAATACCTGTCCTTTTTCCTTTGCTGCTCTTAATATTCTTTCTTTATTCTGTATGCTAAGTTATTGATTATGTCGAGGGGTCTTTTTTCTTTGGTCCAGCGAATTTGGGGTTCGGTATGCTTCTTGTACTTTCATGAGCATGTCCTTCTTCAGATTTGGAAAGTTTTCCTCGATGATTTTGTTGAATATGTTTTCAGCACCTTTGAGCTGGGCTTCCTCACCTTCGTCTATGCCTACTATTCTTAGGTTTGGCCTTTTCATGGTGTCCCACATTTCCTGGATGTTTTTTGTTAAGGATTTCTTGGATGTATGATTTTCTTTGGTCGATGAATCTATTTCTTCTAGTTTATCTTCTGTGCCTGAGATTCTCTGTTCCATCTCTTGAATTCTATTGGTTATGGTTGTGTCCGTAGTTGCCGATTTTTTGCCCAGCTTTTCAATTTCCAGCCTTCCTTCCATTTGTGTTGCCTTTATTTTCTCAATTTCAGTTTTCAAGTCTTGAACTGTTTCCTTCACCTGGTTAATTGTTTTTTCTTGGCTTTCTGTACTTTCCTTAAGGAATTTGTTCATTTCTTCCACTTTTTTGTTTGTTTTTTCCTCCATTTCTTTAAGGGATTTTCTCACATCTTCTTTGAGGGCCTCTATCATTTTTATGATGGTGATTTTTAAGTCGTACCCTTCTGCTTCCTCTGCTTTGTTGTTGTGTTCCATTCTAGTTGGTGTAGATTCCCTAGATTCTGGTCATGTTTGTCTTTCTGTTGTTAGGTGTTCTCTTGTATTGCCTTCTTCCCATAGTTTCTTCCAGTAGTTGTTGGTGGTGTCTCTTCCCTCTCTCTATGGTACTTCCCCGATGGGCTTTTGTGGATTGGAGATTCAATATCTGTAGCTCTGTGTGTTCCAAGCTCTCTAGGATGTTTCACCGCAGACAGGGATCCAGGGATGGGGTCAAGGATGAGGATCCAGAAGAAGATGCCAGCAGGTATTCACAGTGGTCCTCTGGCCAATAGCTCTGTCCAATAGCCGGCAGAAGAGGACGAGGGCTGAGCTTGAACTTGAGAAGGCTTTGCAGGGTAGTGGGATCTCACTGGAAACTGGCACTCTCCCACTGTGACCTCGTTCTTTGGCAGGGGCCTGGATTTGGGGGTCAAGGATCTTGCCCGCAGGAACTCCCAGTGGACCCTCAGAGATAGGCGGATCTCTGGGAGGGACCCAGGACTCCAGCAGAGGACTGGAGGCGGGGTCAGAGACCAAGCTGGTGGAAATTACAGGTCCTGTATGGATAGTCAGGTCTCCTTTGTTCGGAGTTGCTCTGAGAGGTCTCCGAAGTAGGGTGGACTGTTGGCTCCACCCTCTGTCCCAGTGCTCAACCAGAGTGGCAGGACCATAGGTGGGGTAGGGCACAGGGTAGGGGAGGTAGGCTGGAGGTGGGGATGGGTGGGGGTGTATCAGAGCTCCAAGGGTGCTCTCCATGGGGACCGGAGACAGGAGCAGCAGGATCAGGGGCCAATCCAGGGAGTTCAGGCGGGGGAGGGGGGAAAAGAGGTTGTAGGGGACAGGCAGCCCCAATTGGGCCCTGACTCACCTCTGGCCAATAGCCGGTGGAAGAGGATGAGGGCTGGGCTGGAATTGAGAAGGTTTTGCATGGTAGTGGCATCTCACTGGAAACTGGAGCTCTCCCGCTGAGACCTCATTCTTTGGCAGGGGCCCGGATTTGGGGGTCAAGGATCTTGCCCGCAGGAACTCCGAGTGGGGATGGGTGGGGGTGTATCAGAGCTCCAAGGGTGCTCTCCATGGGGACCAGAGACAGGAACAGCAGGATAAGGGGCCAATCCAGGGAGTTCAGATGGGGGAGCCAAAGTCAATATTATTATGTTCATGAAAAAAATAACGATATTCCTAATGGCTTAGAAAGGTTAATGAGACTAAAATAAATTGTACAAATACCTGTGAGTATATGAATCTATGTGTCATTGTAAATCAACTACTTGAGAAGCACTAAGTATACCAGAACTTAGAAGGCAGAGGCAGGTGGCTGTCTCAGTACTAGGACAGCCAGGGGTACACAGACACACAACCTGTATTAAACAAACAAAACAGAGAGAGAGAGAGAAAGAAAGAGAGACTGAGAGAGACAGAGACAGAGAGAGAGAGAGAGAGAGACTGACCGTGAAATCAATATTTTGAAAGGTAACTAAATTTTTAATAGTGAGACCACTTTGATGATTTTTTAAAATTTAAATTTGAAACAAGCTTACTACACATGTCAGTCCCAGTTCCCACATCCTTACTTCTTCCCTATCCACTGCACCAACCACCATCCTATCCCCTTTCTGCTCCCCAGGGAGGGTAAGGCCTTCCATGGGGAGCACATATGTACTTAAAAGAACTAAATTCTTCTGATATTGATGGACTGTTTAGCCATCCCTGTCCTAAAGTACCTCAAATATTGTGTATTCTGACTTTAGAAAAGTGTAGGTATCAGTTACTGTTGATATGTTAACATAAAGCAGGTGGTTAGCCTCAGACTTGTTTTTACTGTATGGTTAGTGGAAAAGAACCCCACAAAGAGGGAGGTATAATATGACGTTTTACTCTTACTTTTCTGTGGGATACACCCACAACTCAAGAATCACACCCAGGGGCTTATTTTTAATAATGAATTTCTGGCCTGAGCTTGGTCTGTTGATAGCTTTTCTTAACTATAAACTAGCCCAATTACCTTTTGCCACGGGGTTTTTCCTTTTTTTACCTCTGCATATCTTATTTCACTCTTACTCCTTGGCTCAGTGAGTGGCTGCTCCATGACTTCCTCCTCCCCTTGTTCTCTTCTTGCTTCCTCTCTTCCTCCTTTCTCCTTCTATGTATACTGTCTGCCTGCCAGCTCCACCTGTCCTTGCTCCAGCCAGGCTATTGGCCTTCAGCTCTTTATTAGACCATCTTCTCTTCTAGAAAATCACAATAACACAACTTCACAGAGTTAAACAAATGCAACAGAAACAAAACACACAACTTAAAATAATATTCCCCAACCAGTAGGTTCAGGAAAGAGCACTACCCAGGTTTGCAGCAGAAGAAGGCCAAGTGAGGCACCTGCTGCCCAGGGAAGAATAGACTGTTGCTGCCCCAACTGGGGAGGAGGTGATGCTTGAGTGTTTCAGGACTGAATGCAACTGTGTAGTAGTTTCACTTAGTGTTTCCTAGGACCCGTGTAACTTAATATTACATGTGCTGTTGTTGAGAGTGAGCAATGCCCAAGATGTTCTCATATTTGTGACTGAAAGTGGGGGTGGAGGACACCTCCCAAAGAGCAACCACATGGGGTCCACAGATTGAAGAACAAGGACAGAAGGCTGTGGTGCTCGGTGTCCCCATTCCCCCTCCTTGACCTCCCTGGAAGCCCAGGCAGTTTCCCCTGGTGCTGGAATGGCTCATTTCCCTAAAAAGCCCAGCTCTCTTTCACTTCAGTCTAGTCTTGTGGTCCTGACATATTTAATGACCTGGCTCATCCATATCTCAAGCTTCCTTCCCCACAGGGTTAGAGAAGTCTTGCATTACAAAGGATTTTGAATGCTCCAAAGAGTTACCTCAATAATGCAGGACAGGAAGTCAGTGTTTGACCTGGCAGCAGTATGGTAGTTGCACAGTTAGCGTGAGCGTTACTGTTACACCTTGGCAGCTGTGTGGAGCAAACACTTGGACAGACAGAAAGCTAGGCAAAGATGGTGGCTCTCAGGAATGGGGTATGAGGGTCCTGGTGTCTGAGACCAGAACAGTGAACCATATCACCATGTCTCTGAGCAGGAGCTGGGACTCCAGCAAGCTGAGGCCTTTGTAAGGTCCTTCCTGAAGCAGAGCATACCACACTTGAGTCAGCAAAATTGTGAGAGCCATCTACAGAGCAAGGCTGAGGTCTTGGAATATTTCACTTGCCAAAAGCCACAGCAGCAGCAGAAAAAATCCAAAGGCTTTTCTGCCAAACAGAGGAGAGTCATGAGGTTTTTTGACATTAACCCAGAGCAACAGAGGTACACACATCTTTTCTAAAGGCCTTGTCACTCACCATTGCATAATCTTCTAGGCTTATATTTCCACTTTGTTATTCATCAGTGAAGGAAGTCAGGACAAGAATCAAACAGGACAGTTGCCTGCAGGCAGAAGCTGATGCAGACTCTATAGACCTGTGCTGCTAACTGACCTCTTTTCTTGCAGAATCCTACTCCACAAGCCCAAGGATGGCCCCACCCACAAAGGTCTGGGCCATCCCACATTGATCCTGAGAAAATGCCTTGGAGACTGGTTTCAAGGAGGCATTTTTTCAGACAAGGCCCCTTCCTCTCCAATGACTATCTTGTGTCAAGTTGACACACAAAATCAGCCTTTACAGAAGCACACAAACATGGTTTTCTGTATTGTTTGCAATACTGGGAACTAAACCCCACCTTTGAACCAGCAAGGTGAACTCTGTACTAATGACCTATATTACTACACGTTTAAAAAGATTTCCTTGTTTGCTTGGATGATTGGCTTTGATTATTATTTTTTTTTTCCTTACAATGTAATCTCAACCTTGATAGCTCAGGCTGGCTGGGAAATGCCAGGTCTCTCTGCCTCAGCCTCCCAAATGCTAGCATTATAGACATAATATAAGCATGTTCCAGCATGGCCTCTCAGAGACTTACGGGGCATGAAATTACCACACATAAGCAAGGTTTAAGAAGCAGCCTCTGCCACTTCAAACCTCTATGTACTCACAGTCAGGCTGACCAAAGAAGGACACACATGCATTGGAGGCTGGTTAGATGGAGAAGCTGGTCCTGCTGCTAGGAGGACTAAACAGGTGGGCATCAGCCTGCAAGCAAAGACTCAGAAAACAGGGAATTGGGAAGGGAGGCAGGAGAAGCCTGTTAGCTCCCAAATATCAGGGGCAAGGTTGGCACAGTGGAGTACCAGAAAAGTGGTTGCTTGCCTTCTTGTTTTTTTGACATTACACAAGCAACCATCATCCTTCTGGTACCTCAGAGTCATTTTTAAAATAAAAATTATGAGTGAAATATATAAGGCATAAAGTTGTTATGTGTGGCTTCACCCAGAGTTGTGGATCTCTAGCACTGTCTTCCAAACCAGGTACCAGGCACTTTCCAAGGCTGTTCCTACCACAGCAAACTCCAGCAAGCCTTAAAAAGTGTACACTGTCAGCCCATTGGCCAGCTGAGGACACAGTCCCACCTACCTAGAACTAATGCTACAGTAGGTGGGTCACAAGGCTGGACCTCCCTCTCCCAAATGATTTGTGTCTTCTGAATTTAAACTCACCCTGAGCTTAAACCCACATGAACAAGAAAGAACCACGAATATTTTCTGCCAGGCAGGAACCCCTGCCAGCTCCACACTTCTGTGTTTCCTACAGGATTGAGAGACTGCAATATCCATCCAGTGCACTGTTATCTGACAGCCTACTGAATGTAGCAGATACCTATCATCCTCTCACTGAAGCTGCCTGGGGCTCTTTCCAGGAGTTTTTTTTTTTAAACTGGCAGCCCCTCCTTGGCTGCATTCAGTGAGACATAAGCATAAATAATGGAATCAGAGAGGCTCAGGGCTCCTTGAGTAGGACAGATGAATCTGAGTCTGGAATCTTGGGGCAGCTCAGTACTATGCTAGAATTTTCCTTTCTGATGCAATGTCAGCTGCTGCTTAAAATACATGTGGCCATGTTCAGAGTCATTCCTGTGGGGCACACAAAGGAAGTGCTTATCCCTCAAATCCCACTATGTCCTCACACCTGCCTCTGTGCCTTCACTGCCCTACTCATCCAGGGTTCCATTTGTACTTTGGCTCAGATGAAGCTGCTGAACTGTTCAGGGTTACCAGAGTCCTGAATCAACCAGAGTGACTAGTCTCTGTACTTCAGCTTGGTTCTAGACACGAGCCTCAGATGTCTTCCTGCCATGGGTCTACATCATCACCTGTTCAGGCTGCTGTCACAAAATCAACACACATCAGGAAACTGCAGTCACAAAACAACCTCATATCAGGTAACTTATAAAAGCCTTGAGTGGACTGGGTTCTGACATGCCAAAGTCAGAGTTTCAAAAGCTTTGATAATAAGCAGGGCATGATTCTTCAAGATAGCTGTCTGGCTGAGACATGGCCAAGAGTCAATTCATCTCTGGTGGTTCTTTCAAATGAGTCTATATTCTTTTATTACCACAGCCTTCACAAATTATTCAGCTCTGAAAGGCTGTGGTGAATGTAGGGCATCCTTATAATCCCAAAGCTTGACAGACTGAGACAGGAAGAACATGCATTCAAGGCAGGCCAGCCTAGGCTACATAGTGAGATGCTGTCTCTGAAAACCAAAGGTTGGAAATGTGTCAAGACTCTGGGTTCCACCCCCAGCACAGAGGAAGATAAAGAGAGGAAGACTACTAGGAACAGAATGGAAAGAGGGTCAAGCCCAAGTAGATACTCGTTATATTTTCTCTGTCTTGTTTCATGTTTTTTAATGGATGGCTCCTAACTCCAAGACTTGAATTTTGAGAAGAGTCATGCTTTGCCATTTTATGTATGTCCCCTAGCTCCCCAAGATAACTGCAGCCACACACTGTGGAGGGGGCTAGTCCAGCCCAGAGGTCACTTTAAACAAATCCCAGATAGCAGGGGTTTAGATGTTTCATGACCTGCCATGAAATGTCAGAGACTTTGAACACTGAGAATTCTACCAGAATCTTAGTGCTTAGAACAAAGGATAGTTCTGCTGGTGTTTAGTGAAAGTCCACAATGCTTGTGTGATCACACACTTTTAGGTCACCTCACAGGCCACCATTTGGTCAATCTATCCTCCAAAGAAGTTTCACTGATCATCCCACCAGGATCTGTCTGTCTAAGCAGTTATTGACGTGAGAGTGTGATGGGCTAATGCCTCCAAACTAGGTAGCCAGACTTCACCATGTCTTGTCATTAAGATAGCAGCGATGGGAGTTGGAGAGATGACTCCATGGTTAAGAGCACTTGCTGTTCTTTCAGAAGACTCAAGTCCAGTTTTCAGCATTCAGCCACTGAGTATGTTACAATTACATGTGATTCCATTCGATGCCTGTAAGGCATATGGTCTTTCTGCCTGCCGCCTGCTCTTGTTCCGCCACCAAGCCAGCCCCAAATAACACACAGAAACTCTGTATTAGATATTATACTGTTGGCCAGTTACTAGTTTCTTATCGGCTAGCTCTGTCTTAATTATTAACCCATTTCTGCTGATCTATGTTTTTCTCTTACCGGGGAGCCGGCGGCATACTGCTTTCTTCAGACTCTCCATCTTGACTCCTCCTTACTACTTCCTATTTCCTCCTTGTCTCCTAGTCCCTCCTATCTTCCTTTCCTATTGGCCAACAGTGCTTTATTATTAACCAGTATGAGAAACATATACAGAATGACATCTCTCATCATCTCCTCTTTTCTGTCTAAATAAAAAGAAGGGTTTTAACCTTAACATAGCAAAATATTTCACATAACAGTTATCAAATAAGAATCACAGTTAACACTATTTAGTCCATTAACATTTAGCAAGATTTGAAGAAAATATTCCATCATCTATTCTATCTTTGTGTGTCTAAAATCTAAGTAACTTATCTTTAAACCTAACTAAGGAAAACTATAACCATAACTATTTGTCTTCAACTCCATCAAAGACCACAGAAGGATAGTATATAAACTCTAGAAATGACAGAAACAACTCACTGCCTGGTCACCCGAAGTTCTTTTGTAATCTTCCATCTTCAGCCCATAGGCCATAGTGTGTCTGGCAGACCCTTCGGCAAAGCAGGAAACTTTAAACTGTCTTCTTGTATTGGCAGTTTGTCAGTCACTTTCCTCTGTGTCCTGTAGACTGTCTGGCAGACTCTTCCATGAAGCAGGAACTCTGTAGCAATGTCCATCTTGAATCAGCAGTCACTTTTCTGTGGATCCTGCATGTCCAGTTTATACAGCATAAAGTCAAACAGTCCAGACAAGAGCAATATCTTGTCCAAATGGCTAGTCTTGCCATATTGGAAGCAAACTCTATAACGAGTTTCTTCAATGTCCATCTTCCTTTCTGACGCAGGTGGTGTTGCCAGGAACAATTATGTCTCATTGTCAAGTAAAACCCTAAACCATTTTAAATGCCATATTCTGTAGGTCTTTGAAAGGTTTGAAGAATTCCTATCTATCTCAAATACATCTCTGCATATCTAGAAAACCTAACTCACCTAGCTATAAGTTTTGACTATTATAGGTAACTATCTAAAATCTGTACTAAAATATACATTACATTTCTAAATGAGCTATATAAACACAACATCTAAACAAGAGGAGAAATATACTTAATCACAAAATTGACCTTAAATGGTATCAATAAATGAAAATCTATTCCAAAACAAAGTAATCAATAAATGAAAATCCATTCCAAAACAAAGTAGTCATATCTATACCACAATCCCCTTTTTACCTTTAAAAAGAATTGCCTGTGAACATTACCCATTTATAACCAAGTCCATTTAAATGAAAACAAACATTTATAAACAATATTTGGGAATTTGGGCGTCGTTCTTTCCAAACTACTTCCTGCTGATAGGGGGCGCTGCCGTGGGATTCCTAAGAAGATGCAGAAATCCTGGCTGTAATCTGTAAGTCTGCCTTATTCAAGTTGTTTTGAATGTTAGATCATCAGGAACTCTGTTTCATGGGGTCTGGCTTGCTCAAACCACATTAGTCTGGAAGGAATCCACAGCTTTTCAATTTCTGTGGAAACAAAAATAGAAATCCTTTTCCCCAGTAACTTGTCCTTGAACTTGGATGTTGGAGTCAAAGCATTTTTAAAATATATGAATTGAATTAATCCAGCAGCATTTCCTTTATCAGTTGTTGTTATTTTCTCAGCAGTCAAACAATGTAGAGACAACACAATAGCATACAGTAACCAGATTCTCTCTGAGCTTTTCATCTTTTTTTTTATATGCCTATGTATTTTTTTAAAACACACTGTAAACTTTTAGCACATTTTCTTAATGTGAATCTGTCTTTACTGTAAATCTTTATCTTTTTCTGGCCATGAGTCTTTATCTGTTAAACAACAACATTGTTAAAATCAAAGTCATAGCTGTGTCAGCCGCGGTTTACCAAAGATGGTGGCGGGTACTTTTACCGCCAGCACGGAAAGCTGTGCTCACCGCCTTGGACAGCGCTGCCACCCAGAAAGCATGCTGCCGGCTTGGAGATGTGGTCACTGCCATTGCCATCTCTCATACACACCAATAAATTGTTAGCAGAGTTATTTAAAAGCTGTGCGTTTTTTTGCCGCTTATTCAAAGTAAGGAATCTTCCCTTAAAGGAGCCGCGCGAATATCTGCTTGTCTCTAGCAAAGCAGAGTTAAACTGAGAAAAATGCTACTACCGAGAAACCTTGCTTGTCTCTGTTCTTTTGTTTCTAAAACCTGTTTTTAAGCTTTTTTTAAATTTTAAGTGGAAGTTCTTATTAACCACGTAGGCGCCATTTGTAAGGCATATGGTCTTTCTGCCTGCCGCCTGCTGTTGTTCTGCCACCAAGCCAGCCCCAAATAACACACAGAGACTCTGTATTAGATATTATACTGTTGGCCAGTTACTAGTTTCTTATCGGCTAGCTCTGTCTTAATTATTAACCCATTTCTGCTGATCTATGTTTTTCTCTTACCTGGGAGCCGGCGGCATACTGCTTTCTTCAGACTCTCCATCTTGACTCCTCCTTACTACTTCCTATTTCCTCCTTGTCTCCTAGTCCCTCCTATCTTCCTTTCCTATTGGCCAACAGTGCTTTATTATTAACCAGTATGAGAAACATATACAGAATGACATCTCTCATCAGATGCCGTTTCAGGGCATCGAACACCATTTTCTGACTTTTATGTACTTTTGCATGCATATACAAAACATAATTTCTTGAAGGTATACATGGAAAGCTTCAGAAAATAAAAAACATTTTAAGTAAAAGATACCAGGGGCAACATCCTTTTTTTTTTTTTTTTTTAATGAGATAGACTATGTAATAAAATACCAAGTTCCTGCCAGGCAGTGGTGGTACCCACCTTTAATCCCAGCAGAGAGGTGGAAGATGTAAGAAATACTGAATCTTCAGGGAAAGACCAGGCTTTTGTAAGGACACTGGAGTGAGGCCCAAGGAGAGGCACCATCCCAAAAGCTGCCACCATAGCTGTCTTAGAGCTGCACCAGGTCTTGGGGAAGCAAAGATGTGGCCCCACTTACACACTAGGTCAGCAGGAACTGTGGGTGCCAAGAACTCAGAGTTGCTACAATGGTGATTGCTTGCTTTTCAAACAGCTGCAGTCACAGATGAGCTGCAGTGGGCCATCCCAGGCATAGAGAGCCAAGGCAGGACTACACCTAAATGGCTGCTGCTTTAGGAGCTGCTGCAGAAAGACCCGCAGAGCGTGGACCTTCATGCTCCCACTCAGGAAAGGCGCCCCCTCAATCAATCACAAGAAGCGGTCTTGATGTAAAAGCATGAGGTCTTTATATTCCAAGTTCACTGGGGTCCATTGTCATGTGTCACACAGGGGCAGAGGACTATGGACCAACGAGCAAGGAAGTAAGATAGCTTTTATAGGATTACAACAAAGCCTGAGCGTCTTAAACCAATCATCTCATAGCATCTAGACCCTACTCAGAGCAGACCAATCAACAAAAACCATACATGCCCATGTTTTATATATCAATGAGTTTCCTAACGCCCCAGAGGTTTGCATTCACACGGGTTCCTGGGTGGGATGACAAAGCTCATGTACTCACAGGTCCTGTGAGTACAGCAAACAATGTGACCTTTAGCCTATTTACTAGCTGAGGGCAGGGTCTGGAATTGAAGGTTTAAACTTCTAGCTTCCTGGGGTCATGGGGGAGTTAGGCTGTATGTTTCCATTCTTACACAGCCATGGTTTACACCCAGCCAAGTGTATGAAAAAAAAAATAAATAATATAGCCTGTTAGAAAGTGTTTTAAGGCCTCATTAAAAAAAAAAAAAAAGAACAGTGATAAAAGGTGACACATATTGGGGTTTGTTCAGATTTTGGATGTTCATATTTCAAAGTTTAGCTCCAACAGCTGTATTACAAAAGATTTCAATTAAATATGTTCCATTTCAACAAACTAGTCTTGGTCTAAAGAAAAAGAGAGCTGAAAATTTTATGTATGTTCTGTATGTATGATGTGGACACACATGAATGTCTGAAATGTGATTGTGAATGTGTGAATTCCAACAATAGGTACCACTTTAATTGCTTGGGATATAGAAAGAAAAAGAAAAAAAGAGAGAGAGAGAGAGAGACATCAGGTCACTGTCTTAATTGAAAGGGTTGGAGCTCTGTGTCTCCCATGACCATCCTGCAGAGTGAAACAGCAGGAAATGTTTAAAGCCAGAATGGCCTGAAGGCCAGAGAAATCTGTATGTATGGTTCAAAAGAGTTTAGCAGAGGGGAGAATAACGAAATCTAAATTTTGGTGGTTAAAAAATAAATTGAAAGTATGGCGGTTAATATAAGATATGAGAGAAGCTATTGAAAGGAGGCCTCAGGAAATTGCATCCCTGATGATCCCATGTCAGCTATTGAGAAAAAGCTTCAGGAAACTGCAGCCCTTTTAAGTCCCCACCTAAAAAGGTGTCAGTGAAAATTCAAATGAGCTTATGATCATTGAATGATATTCAGATTTTATTAGGAAATGTTCCAATGTTTATGTCCTGTTTTAAAAAGAACCTACTGGTTATTTGGAACCTTAAAGCGATATCCTGAAAGGAGATAGTGATCCCAATTCCCCTAGACAACTAACTGAAGAGAGTAGACAAGTTCTATTACAGTTGGAGAATGCAATCCAGCATCAGTAGATTTGCTATATTGACTATGCCAAACCATGGGAGGGTTATGTGCTTCTCACACAGCATAGTAGGATTTCTTTCTTATGGCAAGGAGGATCATTGTTATGGTTGCATTTACCTGTTTCCCTAGCCAAAGTGCTAAATCCTTGTTTTGAAGCATTCATTAGCTTATGTGGTACAAAATGCCATATGGAGTCTAGGAGATATTTTGGCAGGGAAACAAATGTAATACATGTTCTCTATAACAAACAAAAAGTTGATTGGTTATTTCAAAACAGTGATTCATGTACAATTGATTTTACTCAGTTTTTGGGAAAAATTGATAATAGCTCATAGGCTATTGCAATTTGTGATAATGCCTCCTTCTGTATACCTTAAAAAATTGTAAGGAGTAATCCTGTTAAAATGCTATATAAGTTTTTCTAATGGAAAAGAAGCTTATGTTACTAATGGAAAAAATATGTAGTACAGTCAGATCCAGCTTCAGCTCAGAGAGCTGAATAACAAGCTGTTGTGGTGGTTTTTCGGCTTCTGGTGAATGATTCATTTAACTCATATTCGGATAGTCATTATGTTTTCAGAGCTCTTCATGTTATAAAGACAGTTCCATACATTGGAACTAGTAATAATTATGTTAAATTACTGTTTGAGCAAATTCAAAGAGTCATTCATCAAATAAAGGTACTGTGCTTTGACCCCAGTAGTACACAGTCCTCTTGGTCCCTGTATAGCTAACTTCTTTCTTAACCAAACAATATGCTACAGGATTAAGAGAAGAGCAATCAGGACTCTGCCATACATAGGGATAAGTCTGTGACTGGATGCCTGGCCAGAGATAGAGCAGTTGACACACATCAATGCAGACACATCCTCTTCACCTGCCCACTCTTTCATCTAAAATGAGGTTCATGTGGAAACATGTTCATGAACTATCATGATTTCCCTTATTTGTAGTTCTCCTGTCTTTGAATAACAAGGAAAACATTTGTGTGAGCTGCCATAAATTTGACTGAAAGATGTCTTTTCAAGCTCTATAAAGCCAGCAGAGGGGAGAAGCATGAAGATGAAGACAGGATTAGTGAGGGATCAGTCACAGGAAAGGAAAGGAGATGGAAAGTGTAGGCTCTCACGTTGTGGTACAACACAAATGCTTCCTCTTCCAGTCCTTTCTTTTGGAGGTCTGATGCCATCTCTAGGAGGTCATCACTCATTTTTATATACGTTTCCATGGGTACTTTGTTGCTGACTTCAACATTCATTCCTATGGAAATTAAAAATCGGAACCGCTCTTGTGGCAGAAGAGTTATATCTTGGTATTTTTGCATGGTGCTCTTGTTCTACATCAGAAAAGACAAGATGGGGAACATCAGAAGCCACTTACTACTGTCCTGCTATACTGTCAGTCTACTGTCTGCAACTCATACATATACAGTGATTTTGTGTGTGTGTGTGTGTGTGTGAGAGAGAGAGAGAGAGAGAGAGAGAGAGAGAGAGAGAGAGAGAGAGAGAGAAGGCTATTACTAAAGAAATTAGAGTAAATAAAACAACACATGCAGTAATACAACTCAATAAATTTTTGAACTACCCAGTTTAGGATCTCCTTACTATGGTTCTAAAGGGGTGAGGTAGGGGAATGGAAAGATAGGAGGGAGAGGCAACTGTCATTAATATGTAAAATAAGATAGATTTTAAGTTAAATAACAACTAATTTAAAAATGGTCCAATTTCTTTTTACTTCTATATATGATTGCATGTCAAAGAACATTGTTTTCAAAAGGCATGAGACTTACCCCGTTTGGGACCATAGGAGTGAAAAGTCCTTTGTGCTCTGTTGGTCTCTGAGACAGGATTTTAAAATTTTGCCTGTAAGCAAGAATAAAAGATGTTAGGACACAACCCCTCTGTTTCTCCAGTATCTAATGTTAGTTTTTGTTGATTTATGCATTGCTAACTTAATGACCACTATGGTCACAGAGATGAACATTTTTCATCCTATTATACAGCTGATGAGGTTGTAGATATAACCTAACTTCAATTTCAATTGAAAAAACAGGGATTACATCAAAATTATTTTTAAGAATATACAGTAGACATCAATTTGAGATGGCAGTGCTGCTGGCATCTGCACAACCACAGAGCAGCTCCAAGGAGACTTAGAGACCAATTGAGGCACAGAGGGGAGATGAGGGAGTAGATGATATTGAGAGAACAAAAGAACTCTGAAACAATTAAAATATCAGGTCTTATGGGAAGATGCCTTTTAAAAGCATTCTCATGAAATTGAAAAGAAGAAGGTGATGCTGGCAGATGGCAGGTCAGATCTCCATGAACAGGCCAAGTAGAAGTGAAGAAGAGCTGCAGAAGCTCATACTAATGGAGATGGAGGGTGGTTCTTTATCTGAATTGAGCTTCCTCAAAAGACCTCCATAGACTGTGCTGTAACTCCATGCCATGCTAGTCTCTATAATCTATGCTGCCCCCTGAAGCCATGTGTAAGTCAATGATCTGTGGTGCATTGGCTGTTATGGCCTAGGAAGATTCTTCTGCAGTGGTATCTATGACTACAGTCATTTCCAAGGTAACTTCAAAACATTATCTAGTGCTGATTGGCTGAGGGAGGATGATGTCAATAAGCAATTGAAAGCCAATGGGTATTCCAGAAGCCATGTGTTAAAGGGACAGAGGGAACACCTGCAGGAAGACTAGAGCATCCCCACATGGCTGCAATCTGGGCAGCTGAAAGCATACAACCCAAACTTGACAGTTTCTGTTATTAAGACACTTAATTCAGGAACAGTGTCACAAGTTTGTTACAAGTGGTCATTAATACAGTCATTAATCATTGACACATGATTTTCTATTTTTGACTGATGTGGTGATATCTTTCTTACACAAATAAAGTCTTTCTGGGGTTCTGAGAATAGACCTTGCCACTAGTTAACTAGTTAATAGTGGTCTGCATGACTGCACAAACAGACAGGAAGTGATGTAGCTGGGCAGAAACAGGGTATAAGAAGGGAAAAACAGGAAATTGTTCTGTTCTATCCTGAGGTGCTTAGGAGGTAAGATGAGAAGTGGCTTGCTCCTTCTCTGTGATCTCTCATTATTTGCATCTATATCTGACTCGCAAGCAGACTTTATTTGTGTAAAAAAGATATCATCACAAACGGATTACATTAACATATTTCTATGCACAGATCATATACTTGATGAGTGGCTTAATTACTGTTTCACTATTGTAAAGAGCTACCATGACTAAAACATCTGTTCTGACAGGAAAGATTTGATTGGGTGCTTGCTTACAGTTTTAGGGTCAGTCTAAGATTTTTTTTTGTTTGTTTTTTTCAGACAGGCTTTCTCTGTAGTATTTTGGAACTCATCCAGAAACTTGCTTTGTAAACCATATTGGACTTGAACTCACAGATCCCTGCCAGCCTTTGCCTTTGGAGTGCTGGGATTAATGGAGTGTGCCCCCAACACCCAGCTTAATTCAGAGATTTCTTAAATTAACTTCCATGAAAGTATCAACATTTCCCACTACACTATGGCAGAGGAGTTGAAAAGCAAAGTGATAAGCAAGAAGGAAACATGGTCTTGGTCACTTCAAAAAGTTGCTTCATTACAATGTTCATCACAGGAGAAATCCATGAGTACAAGGTCTCAATTGTGAATATCTATCTATGCCCCAAATAGAAGTACTTTCATTCAAAAAAGAAACACTACTAAAGCTCAAAGATCACATAAAACATTCACACACTCATAGTGGGAGACTTCAACACCCCACTCTCACCACTGGACAAGACCAGAAGACTGAAAATTTAAAAAAATTATAATAATTAACACAAGTTATGCCCTAGTTGTGAAGAGGCATCCACCTGGGCCCAGACAGGACTGCTTTCATTAGCCTCAAACTCACCCGGGCATGCACAAGATGGAGGCAGTGCAAGTCATTCACCCATGGGAAAAAAGAGTGAGAAGAAAACACACATCTACTCCTCCCAGGCTCTGATAAACTTCACCAGGAACAAAGATCCTAGGGCAAACCCGGCCAACATATCACTGCTAGATGAGACACTTGATGGCCAAGGGCCTGCTCAAACCTGGGTAAATGCTTAGACAGCGGAGAGCAGTGCTCACAGTGAGTGTCCATCTCCATTCCTGGATGAGCAGCCCCTTCCTGGGAAGGCCAAGTTAGTACCTCTCGCTTTCAAAAACCTGAACAAACCTCAAGCCAGAGCTTTTTCCAAAAAGCTTCACCCCTGGCTTCTGGCAAGCCCACTGCAGCTCACCCTGTGAGGCCACGTTCCCAGTCGGCATAGTCTAACACATTCAAACAATTCCAACCAGCTCTTGACAGCATATCTTTAATGGCCTCTGACAAGACAGCTGTACTGGCTGTACCAGTGTCACACCACCTAAAGTAACCAACCACATCCATTTTTGCAATAGGCCTCAACCAGCATCGTCTCATACTTCACTCCCACGGGAGCTTGTTTATGCTGCCAGAAACAAGGCCTCATCACCTACCAAACCTCAAATGTAGTATCTGCTGCTAGACTTCAGCTGTCAACAAATTCCATAAAGGAAAGTGATTTTCCAGGGCCACTCCTCTCTCAGCCCACCACAGCAGAGCAGAGGTCAGAGAGGGAGGCCATGAAGAAGTGGGCCCCACAGAAGCGACAGAATGCTGCCAAGTTCACCTCTCTAACTGCACATTTTCCTTCACAGGGAGAAAGATATGGATATGGAAATTGATCGCTATTATGGCTATATGATTATTTAATATGAAAGCAATTAGAGAAAAGCTGCAGTGATGGTAAAATTATTCTCCTTGTCTTTTATTTTCATTATACTAGTTACTGAACATGGTATGCTTCTCAGAGTTTATACTGTATAGTGATCACACTCCTGCTTGTTTCATACTTTCTCCCAGTTTGAACCTCTCACCCCAGCCCTTTAATCATTACTATTCTGGACTGAGCTCTTCCTGCAAATGCATGAAATGAAATACACAGTCAAGCACTCATTGTGAAGTCAACGTACCCATGGGTGACTATCTTTCTAAGATGGGTTTAAGTTGATTACTATGTTTATGTCAAGTTATATCCAGTTTGAAATCATCCATTCATTGTTTTAATTTATTTTATGTATGTGTGTGTGTCATCCCCATGATTTCCTATGTGGAGTTCTAAGGAGGACAGAAGAGGGCACTAGATCTTTAGTGTCTGGAAGTAACTGAGTTTGAAAGTCACCATGAGGTACTCTGTATTCATCCTGGGGAGTGCAATAGGAACAAGATTCCTCATCTACTGAGCTAACTCATCAAGCCCCAATTGGATTTGCATACTACAAACACAGAACTTCTTTTTAAATAAGGCTGAAAGACTTCTCATTCTCAGTACATCACATGTGCTTCATCCATGACAATGCTGTTGGACACCATGTTGGTTCACTAATGTTCTGCACACAGTGATGCCATCAACACTGATGGGCAACTAACTGTTTAATAAATATATTGACTTCTTTTGCAAGGTGTGCATGAACCATGTTATAGGGCAGGTTTTGTCTTTTGGAGAACCCTGCATACTGATCTCCAACCAGGCTGCAAATCGTCCCATATGCCCCAGCAGATTATTAGTAAAGCATTTCCTTATGAAATTATTTCTACTTGGCCTTGCCTGACAGCTAATGCAGGGTCACCATGTATTTCCATGATGTTTGCTGAACTCATTTTCCTTCTGCAGTGAATCCGTGAGGAATGTATTTTTCTTGTCCCTTTAGTAAGTCTGTTGACATCTTTCTCATGATTTACATATTTTCTCTAATTGTAAATAATCCAGACATTAAATCATCTAATTGAGGTATCAATTGCAAAGACTTCAACCAGTTCATTACGAACTACTGTCAGGAAACTCCTTCTTTTGCCGGCATTGAACTCTTTACTTCCATGACAGACCATTAGTGAACTATTGCCAGGATTTCTGTGCTACAATCTTCAACTCTGTGCTACACTGAGAACTAACAGTATTACAGTTTCTTACACATTTACATCTGAAACATTTGGCATTGATACTTTATCAGGTCAAATAGAGAATGAGAAATCTATTTGTTAATATCCTTGTTTTTATTTCCTTGACTGTTATTCTGAACTAACTATGTTGCATCAGGGTAGCCTTGAATTCACATTAATATGCATGTCTCTGCCTCTTCCTCTACCTGGGTCTCTGCCTAAGCCTTTGTGATTCTGCATCAAGAGAGCTGGAACTAAAGGAATACTCCATCAAAACGGCAGACTTAGGTTTGTACTGAGCATGTGGATATCCAAGTTTCCAAGCATAGTTTAATGAAGAGGCCATGTGAAAATAAAGGTGTGGATTGGTACCTATGTAAAATCCCAGGACACTTAACTGCATGTATTTAGAAATGGAGCTCCACTAATATTCTTCTCTCTCTCTCTCTCTTTCTCTCTCTCTGCCTCTCTTCCATCCTTCCTTCCTATCTTTTCTTTTCTATTCTTTGTAGAAATGTGCTGCTTACACAGAGATCTTAGGAATGCCTGCCCCACTGCTGTAGGTACCTAAGTGTACAGGCGCACTGAAATGAGGGGAACATCTCATTTACCAGGCCCGGTCTTCTTCCTTGACTCTTCTTCAGTGCTGCAAATGGATTGACACTTCAGTCCAGATGTTCCTTCTGTTACCCACACCCAGAATGCCCAGATGAAGACAATATCTGTACATGAACTGACCCCATACTCAGTCCTTCAAAATTCCTGGCCTTGCCTATGTCTACAAGCCTGAAACAAACTGATAATAACAACTTGGTTTAGTTGACATTCAATCTATCTTTGCCTCTGTATACCTATGAGGACACACACACACACACACACACACACACACACACACACACACACACACACACACACACCAAATAGCAGCGATTCCTCTCTTTAGCACATGCAGCAGGCCTTGCACTATGCTGAAGATAATAGAAGCTTTCTGTTATAGTGCCACCTAGGAAAGAAGCAGCTTCAAAGAGGATATCTGGGCAGTGCTGCAGAATGTCATGAGCTATCACTGTAGTAGACATGGCTACACTGTTGGCAGATATTCACATTCCCCAACTCAACTCCATAACTGTATTAAGCAATTCTGAGTTACCACATAATCCCAGTCTAATGACGCCACAAACATCTGAGGATTTGGCCCAGTAAAGATCCAGTATCATAAGCAGACACGTCCCCCAGATGAAGAAGAAGGACTAGAAAAGGTCTGATCTTCTTGACAAGCTCCTGCTTCCAGAAATTCCTTTCCAACACCTGGTGCAGGGGAAAAGGCTGTGCTGTGGGCAATGCTGGAGACATTGTGAACCTATGGCCAACATGGGCAACACCTTGGGTGGCAGAACAGAGAAAGAAAAAAGCTGCAAACCCATTATAGTAACTTAAGCTCAAAGGCAAGACAATTCAAGGAGAACCAGAGAAACAACTCCAATGTAACAGAAGAATGAAGCAGTGTAGGAACAGAGTCAAGGCAGAAGATAAGCCTACCGGGGTCACGACCAAGAGGAAGAGGAATCACCCTAAGCTCACCCAGGATACCTTTAAAAGGCTTCAAACCCTCTCAGCATGTGTTTGATGAGTCTGTGAAAGGCTCTCACCCACTGCAGAAGAAGGGTGAGTAGAAAACTGGCATCCCCTGAACCTTCAGCTCTTTATGACACTCCGTGCTTCAATAGTTCAGAGATTGTTACACTTTAGCCTCTGACATAATTGCCATTGACATTTTACAGGCTGATACATAAGGGATGGAATACAATTATTTATAAAATTTATTTATGAACTTACTTTTAGTTTCTTGAGGTGGGTCTCCCTCCATAGCTCTGAATGTTCTAGAACTATCTAAGTACACCAGGCTAGCCTTGAACACACAAAAATCTTCCCATCTGCCTATTCCTCAGCCTCTGCCTATGTCATTGCCTCAAGAGTCTGTGACCAAAGGGATGCTCCGGCAACCAGGTGGAATCAAGTTTCTTTCTGTACAAATAAAATCCAATATTCTGAAAATCTGCTTTGTTACAGTTTAAGGAAGTCAAGCTCTGACATCATAGGAGGTGTGCTTAAGGTATCCAGGGAAGTTTCCTCTTAGGTGGTAATGTTTCAATTGCATTTCTACTTAAAGGAAATACAGCATCAGAATTTTACTGAGGGTTTGCATTCAAATTGCCATTAGATGTTTTATCTTGTATCTCTTTAAACAATATGACATCCACCAAATACAGCCCATTATCACAAGGGCTATTTGCAGTCCAGTGTCACACTCTAGAAAATGTTAACAAACCCACCATGAAAAGATCCCAACACCTGCATCCAATGAGCCTCACAGGGACAAGTTTGAGTACAAGAGAAAGATGGAAAGCAATAGCTTGAAGAGGCCTCTGGTTCATCTCACTGTGTGTGCTGCTTTTGCTACAGATTTGGGCACTGCCCTGAGACAACTGTGTTTTACTTAACCCCTTGGGAGTGATATAAAGGTGTTTTGATGAATACTTTCTAACTTGGATATTATTATTTTAATCTTTATGTTTTCAAACTAAGTAACTTGTAGAATTATTGCTTATTAAACAAAGCTCAGGAAATACATTTCTTATTAAAGCAATTAACAATATGTTATATTTGTATTGAATTCCACTAGGACCATGTGGGTCCCTGAATTTTTTTTATTTATTTATTTTATATAACTAAGTCCATTTAAATGAAAACATACATTTGTAGATAATATTTGGGAATTTTGGCGTTGTTCTTTCCAAACTACTTCCTGCTGGTAAGGGGCGATGTCATGGGAGATTCGAAGAAGATGCAGAAATCCTGGCTGTAGTCTGTAAGGCTGCTTATTCCAGCTGTTTTGAATGTAGGATCACCTGGTTTTCTGTTTCAGGTGGTCTGGCTTGATCAAACCACAATAGTCTAGTAGGAATCCACATCTTTTCATTTTCTGTGGAAACAAAAATAGAAATCCTTTTCCCCAAGTAACTTGTCCTTGAACTTAAATTTTGGAGTCAAAGCATTTTTTTAATTTAATTTTACATGTGGATCGCAGTTCCCTCTCCCTCCCTCTCTCCCTTCCTTTCTCCCTCTTTGCCTCACTTTTACCCTCTCTGTCCTCTCACATGCACTCTAACCCCCCTCCCCTCCCATCCCCCCAACACCAATTCCATATGTAGGGGAATGTCATCCAGTTGGGGTCATAACTGCCTTAATCTAGAGACAGGAGGGTCTCTGAGTCTTATGCCACTTATTAGGACATGTTTCTTTCAAATGTATGATCATCTTCAACTTTGTTGTAATAACTATACATTATTTTGTCATTTTTGGTTGTTACCTCTTGAAAGTATGTTCATTGAAAAAGATCAACAGAAAGGCATTAAGTGAGAAATTATATGGAGTAGAGGGTAAGGAAAATAAAATCAGTATAGGAAGTTAGAGAAAATAAGTTCTTTTCAATATAGGAAAAAAATAAGCAAATATTTAATTTTTTTAAAAACACAAAAAAATGATGGGAACTGTAAACAGCAAATTGGGAGTATGCAGTGAGGGGTAGAGGGAGTTAGGAGAAACAGAAGGGCAGAAGTGGACGGGAGAGGTGGGCTTGAGGGAACAAGAAGATTGAGTCATGTATGGAATAGAGGAGAGCAAGAAAAGAAATATAATAGACTGAGCCAGTATACATTTAAAGAGAAGTCTAGCACTAGAAAATGTTCAGAGATCTACAAGGATCACCCCAAATAACAATCTAAGAAATAGTTGAGAGGCTACCTTCAATGCCCTTCCCCAATAATGAGATTGATGACTACCTTATATGCCATCTTAGAGCCTTCATCCAGTAACATATGGAAGCAGAAGCAGATGCCCACAGCTAAACACTGAGATAAACTACTGGAATCCAGTTCGAGGGAAGAAGTAGTGGTGAGCAAAGGGGTCAAGAACAGGCTGAATTTCGAAACCTGCAGAAACTGTTGACCTGAACAAAGGGGTGTTTATGGGCCTCAGTCTGATAGCTGGGAAACCAGCATAGGACCAGCCTGGAACCCGTGAATGTGGGTTATCAGGAGGACTGGGAAGGCTGTGGGGTTTCTGCTAGTGGATCAATATTTATCCCTACAACATGAAGGAATTTGGGAGCTCATACCAAATACAGAGATACTCTCTCAGCCTAGACACATATGGGAGGGCCTAGGCCCTGCTCCAAATGATATGACAAACTTTGAAGATCCCCTATGGAAGGCCTCATCATACATGGGGAGCAGAATGGGAATGGGATGGGGGTTGGGCGAGCAGAGGAGGATGGGAGCATGATAGAACTGAGATTGACATGTAAAACCTCAAACTAAACACAAATTATAAAAATTCAGAACACAGTTCTATTGATTGATCCATGCATCCACCCACCTACCCATCCATTCATCCTTCCATCCAATCATTTATGCAACTGTCCATCTATCCATCCATTCACCTATTCATCCATATACCCATGCATCCATCCATTCATCCATTCACCCACCCAACTTACGTGTATGCCTACTTACCCTCTGGTTTACGTATTGTGATTATATAGCTCATTTAGAAACATAATGTATAATTTAGTACACATTATAGAGAGCTATTTATAATAGTTAAAATGTACAGTGTCAGTTAGGTTTTCTAGATATATACATATATATTTGAATAAGATAGGTATTAATGAGCCTAGGCTACTATATCCAGCAAAACTCTCAGTCAATATATATGGAGAGAACAAGATATTCAATGACAAAACCAGATTTTCCCAATATGTATCTACAAATCCAGCCCTACAGAAAGTATTGGAAGGAAAATTCCAACCCAAGGAAGGTAACTACGCCCACAAAAATGTAGGCAACAGATAATCCAACTACACCAGAAACCTAGGGTGAAGCAGAACAAATATATTCACAATACCACTGCCAACAACAACCCTAAATCAAACAACCATCAACAATCAATGGTCCTTACTCACCCTCAACATTAATGGTCTTAACTCACCTATAAAAAGACACAGATTAACAGAATGGATACGAAGACAGAATCCATCCTTCTGCTGCATACAAGAAACACATCTTAGCTCCAAAGATAGACATTACCTCAGGGTAAAGGGTTGGGAAAAGATTTTCCAATCAAATGGAAATAAGAAGCAAGCAGGCGTAGCTATCCTAATATCTAACAAGCTAGACTTCAAACCAAAACTAGTCAAAAGAGATGAAGACGGTCATTTCATATTCATCTCAGGAGAAATCCATCAACACAAAGTCTCAATTCTGAACATCTATGCCCCTAATACAAAGCCACCCACATTCGTAAAAGAAACACTACTAAAACTCAAAGCTCATATAAAACCTCACACACTTATAGTGGGAGACTTCAATACACCACTCTCAACACTAGACAGGACCACAAATTAGAAACTCAACAAAGAAACAAAAGAATTAACAGAAGTTATGTCTCAACTGGAGCTAACAGACATCTATAGAACATTCCATCCAAAGACAAAAGAATATACCTTCTTCTCTGCTCCACATGGAACCTTCTCTAAAATCGACCACATACTAGGAGACATAACAAACCTCAACAGATACAAGAGAATAGAAATAGTCCCCTGTATCTTATCGGACCACCATGCTTTAAAATTGGAATTCAACAACAATACAAATAGCAGAAAACCTGCAAACTCATGGAAACTTAACAATGTGCAATTGCACCACTCCTGGGTCAAAGAAGAAATAAAGAAATAAATTAAAGACTTTCTAATATTCAACGAGAATGAGGATACAACATACCCGAACTTATGGGACACCTTGAAAGCAGTGCTACGAGGGAAGTTCATTGCACTAAGTGCCCATATGAAGAAAACAGAGGATAGTCACATAAATGAATTACCAGCGCAACTGAAAACCTTAGAACAGAGAGAAGCGAATTCACCCCGCAGGAGCAGACGCCAGGAAATAATCAACTTGAGGGCTGATATCAACAAAATAGAAACCAGGAAAACAATACAAAAAATCAATGCAACAAAGAGTTGGTTTTTTGAGAAAATCAACAAGATTGATAAACCTTTATCCAAATTAACGAAAAAGCAGACAGAACATGCAAATTAACAAAATCAGAAACGAAATGGGGAACATAACAACAGACACAGAGGAAATCCAGACAATTTTCAGGTCATACTTCGAAAATCTGTATTCCACAAAAATTGAAAATTCAAAGGAAATGGACAAGTTTCTGGATAACTATCACTTACCAAAATTAAATCAAGAACAGACAAACAACTTAAATAGACCTATAACCTGAAATGAAATAGAAGCAGTCATCGAAAGCCTTCCAACGAAAAAAAGTCCAGGGCCAGATGGATTCAGTGCAGAATTCTACCAGACATTCAAGGAAGAAATAATACCACTACTCCTCAAACTGTTCCACAAGATAGAAACAGAAGGTTTATTGCCAATCTCTTTTTATGAGGCCACAATAACTTTGGTACCCAAACCTCACAAATACACAACTAAGAAAGAAAACTATAGACCAATATCCCTGATGAACATCGATGCAAAAATACTCAATAAAATAATGGCAAACCGAATTCAAAAATACATCAGAGAAATCATCCACCATGATCAAGTAGGCTTCATACCTGGATTGCAGGGATGGTTTAACATACGAAAATCTATCAACGTGATCCACCATATAAACAAACGGAAAAAGAAAAACCATATGATTATCTCCCTAGATGCAGAAAAAGCCTTCGATAAAATTCAACACCCTTTCATGATAAAGGTATTAGAGAGGTCAGGGATAACAGGAACATACCTAAACATAATAAGAGCAATATACAGCAAACCAACTGCCAACATCAAACTGAATGGAGAGAAACTTAAGCCAATTCCTCTAAAATCAGGAACAAGACAAGGCTGTCCTCTCCATATCTCTTCAATATCATACTAGAAGTTCTAGCTAATGCTATAAGACAACAAAAGGAGATCAAGGGCATCCAAATTGGAAAGGAAGAAGTCAAACTGTCTCTATTTGCAGATGATATGATAGTTTACATAAGCGACCCAATAAACTCTACCAGGGAACTCCTACAGCTGATAAACACCTTCAGCAAACTAGCAGGATACAAGATAAACTCAAAAAAATCAGTAGCCCTATTTTTTTCAGACGACAAAGAGGCAGAGAAAGAAATCAGAGAAACATCACCCTTTACAATAGCCACAAGCAACATAAAGTATCTTGGTGTAACGCTTACCAAACAAGTAAAAGATCTATATAATAAGAACTTTGTGACTCTAAAGAAAGAAATTAAAGAAGATACCAGAAAATGGAAAGACCTCCCATGCTCTTGGATAGGTAGGATAAACATAGTAAAAATGGCAATCTTACCAAAAGCAATCTACAGATTCAATGCAATCCCCATTAAAATCCCACCACAATTCTTCACCGACCTTGAAAGGATAATAATCAACTTTATATGGAAAAACAAAAGACCCAGGATAGCCAAAACAACCCTATACAATAAAAGAACATCAGGAGGCATCATCATTCCTGACTTTAAGCTCTACTACAGAGCTATAGTTCTGAAAACAGCCTGGTATTGGCATAAAAATAGACAGGTAGACCAATGGAATCGAATTGAAAATCCTGATATTAATCCACACACCTATGAACACCTGATTTTCGACAAAACAGCTAAAATTATACAATGGGGCAAAGACAGCATCTTCAACAAATGGTGCTGGCACAATTGGATGAGGGTGTGTAGAAGACCGCAGATAGACCCATGTCTGTCGCCATGCACAAAACTCAAGTCCAAATGGATCAAAGACCTCAACATCAATCCAGCCACATTGGTCCTCTTAGAAGAGAAAGTAGGAGGTACCCTTGAACAAATTGGTATAGGAGACCGCTTCTTGAACATAACTCCAGGGGCACAGACACTGAAAGAAACAATTAATAAATGGGACCTCTTCAAACTTAGAAGCTTCTGTAAGGCAAAGGACACAGTGGACAAGACCAAACGGCAGCCCACAGACTGGGAAAAGATTTTCACTAATCCTATATCCGACAAAGGGCTGATCTCCAAAATATACAAAGAACTCAAGAAACTAGTCAACAAAACACCAAATAACCCTATTAAAAAATGGGGTACAGAACTGAAGAAAGAATTCTCAATGGAGGAAATCAAAAAGGCTGAAAGACACTTAAGAAAATGCTCCACATCCTTAGCTATCAGGGAAATGCAAATCAAAACAACTTTGAGATACCATCTTACCCCTGACAGAATGGCTAAAATTAGAAACACCAGTGATGACTTATGTTGGAGAGGATGTGGAGAAATTGGAACACTCCTCCACTGCTGGTGGGAGTGCAAACTCATACAGCCACTTTGGAGATCAGTATGGCGGTTCCTCAGGAAAATGGGAATTAGTTTACCACAGGACCGGCAATCCCCCTCTTAGGCATATACCCAAAGGATTCACATCAATGCAACAAAGACATCTGTTCAACTATGTTCATAGCAGCACTATTTGTAATAGCAAGAACCTGGAAGCAACCTAGATGCCCTTCAATTGAAGAATGGTTAATGAAGATGTGGCACATCTACACAATGGAATACTACTCTGCAGAAAAAAATAATGGTATCTTGAAATTCGCAGGCAAGTGGATGGCACTTGAAGAAACCATCCTGAATGAGGTAACCCAGTCACAAAAAGAGGAATACAGTATGTACTCACTCATATATGGATTTTAGACCTAGATCAAATGATCACCAGCCTATAATTCACATCACCAGAGGAACTAGGATACAAGTTGTATTCTAAGAGATTCATATAAAGTCCCTCACAGAACTGGGAAGGGACAAGTCCCCCAGACCTCAGGTATAGTGGGGGAGGACAGCTAATGGAGAGAGAAGTAGGAGAAAATGAGAGGGAGGAGAGGAAGGCATGTGTGACCAGGAGGATTGAGCCTGGTTAGGAATGGAAAATAGGAAAGAGAGAGAGAGACAGAGACAGAGAGAGAGAACATAAAAGAGGGAGCCAATATTGGTTTGAAGATAAAGTTGAACACAAAGAAAGGTCGTGGGAACTACAAGACTGCTCCCAACTAACAATCTCAGCTTCCGTGGAAAGGCTATCATAAATGCCCTTCCCGGAGAGTGAGATCAACAACTAACTTCTCCATGGAGTCCTCAACTAATGCCTGTTGAAAACAGGAGCAAACACCCATACATAAACACTGAGTCGAACTAGAACCCAGAAGCAGATGGAGAGGACAAGACCATGCGGTAGAAGTACATAGAGACAGCTTACCTGAACAAGGAGGAGCTAAGGGCCACTAGACTGATAGCTGGGAAGCCAACAGGGGTCTGACTCGGACCCCCCTGAATATGGGTCTCAGCCAGAAGGTCTGAGCAGCCTAAGAGACCTCAGACAGTGGAGCCAGGATGTATCCCTGGTGCACAAAAGGACTTTGCAAACATATCCCCCATGGAGGGATAACTGCCTTATTCTAGAGATAGGAGAGAAGCCCTAGTCCCTACTTCACAGCACCTGTCAGATCTACATGACCCCAACTGGATGGCATTCCCCTACATATTGTATTGTGGTGGGGGGTTGGGAGGGGAGGGTGTTTAGAGTGCATGGGAGAGGGTAGAGAGGGCAAAAGGGAGGGAAGGAGGGAGGGAGGGCTTGGGGGGAGGGAGGGAGGGGAGGGAGAGGGAACTGGGATCGACATGTAAAATAATAAAAAAAAAAAAAAAAAAAAAAAACGCTTTGACTCCAAAATTTAAGTTGAAGAACAAGTTACTGGGGAAAAGTATTTCTATTTTTGTTTCCACAGAAAATGAAAAGATGTGGATTCCTTCCAGACTAATGTGGTTTGATCACACCAGACCACCTGAAACAGAGTCCAAGCTGATCCTACATTCCAAACAGCTGGACAAAACAGCCCTACAGACTACAGCTAGGATATCTGAATCTTCTTTGAATCCCCCAAGACAGCGCCCCTTACCAGCAGGAAGTAGTTTGGAAAGAACGACGCCCAAATTCCCAAATATTGTGTATAAATGTTTGTTTTCATTTAATTGGACTTTGTTATATAAAATTAAATAAAAAATACTCTATATGCATAAAAAAATTGAGCACGATATACAAATACAGTTTCAATGCAAAAAAAAAAAGATAGGTATTAATGAAATCTTTCAAAGACCTACAAACATGGCATTTTAAATGGCTTAGAGTTTTTCTTAACTGTGAGGCACAACTGCTACTGGCAACACCACTAGTTAGAAAGGAAGATGGACATCAAAGAAACTCATTATGGAGATTGATTTCAATATGGAAAGACTAGCCATTTGGGCAAGATACTACTCTTCTCTAGACTGTTTGACTTTATGCTGTATAAAGCAGGACCCACATAGAAGTGTCTGCTGATATAAGATTGACATTGCTACAGGGTTCCTATCTCATGGAAGAGTCTCCCAGATATGCTGCAGGACACAGAAAAATGTGACGGAAAAACTACCAACACAGGTGGGACATGTTGAAATTTCTTGCTTTGCTGAGAAGTCTGCCAGGCACACTATAGCCTATGGGCTGAATAGGGAACATTACAGAAGAACTTCAGGTGCCTGACCAAGTAGTGAGATGTTTCTGTCATTTCTAGAGTTTATATGTTATCCTTCTGTGGTCTTTGATGGATAGTTGAGGTTATGGTTTTCCTTAGTAAGCATTAAAGATAAGTTACATATAGAACTTTAGATTTCAAAGATAGGATAGATGATGGAATATTTCCTTTAAATCTTGCTAAATGTTATTGGACTAATTATTGTTCACTCTGGTTCTTACTTGATAACTGTTTTCTTATATATTTTACTATGTTAAAGTTAAAACCCTTCTTTTTATTTAGACAGAAAAGAGGAGATGATGGGAGTTGTCATACTGCAAATATATTTCTCTTATCTGTTAATGAATACAGCACTGTTGGCCAATAGGAAAGCAAGATATGTGGGACTAGGACACAAGGAGGAGAGAGGAAGTAGTAGGGAGGAGATTCAAGATGTAGGTCAAAGAGAAAAGAATTATGGGCACTTTCTCCTGTAATATAACACCTTCTGAATTGTCTACAACCAGGAGACTGAATGACCCATCCTAATTTCAGGCATTGCCACCAGGGATGTGTCACAGTATCTGAAACCGGGTGAGGTATGAGGTGATCTGGCAAGGTGAAAGACGGGATTTCTGCTCTGCTATGGAAAAGGATATTTTAATGGCAGAGTTTTGTTCAGCAGTACAAAACATTGCATTATCAGCATGGAGAAAGATTGCTACTGAGCCCCAGTTGGATCTGCATACTACAAACAACAGAACTACTTTTTATATAAGGATGGAATCTTCACATTCTTGGTACATCAATGAGCTTCATCCATGACAAGGCATTTGGACACCATACTTGGTTCAATAATGTTCTGCACACAGTGATGCCATCAACATTGATGGGCAAGTACCTGTTTAATAAATATACTGAGTTCTTTGGCAAGGTATACATGAACCATATTTTAGAATAGGTTTTTCGCGCCTGAGGACCCTCCATACTGATATCCAACCAAGCTTCAAACCGTCCCATACCTCCCAGCTGAGTAGCATTTTCTTCTGAAAACTCCCTCAGCTCTCTTTCTTATTTATTTCTCATTGGCCTTGGTTGGCAGCTACTGCAGGTTCACCACATATTTACCTGATGCCTCCTCAACTGATTGTCCATTGACAGTAATACTGTGAGGACTGCCATTTTCTTCTTCCTTTAGTAAGTTTGTTTACTTCTTTCTCATGATTTACAAATTTTATCTAATTGTAAATTATCCAGATATTAAATCATCTAATTGAGGTGTCAATTGGAAAAATTTCAACCATTTCTTTACAAAATACTCTCAGGTAACTCCTTAGTTAGCTGGCAATGAACTCTTTTCATTCATGAGAGACCATTTGCCAACTACTTCCAAGATTTCTGGAGTGGTTGGTATTTTCCTCCATTTAGGCCTGTCCCTAGTCATTCAAGTCTATTCTACAACAGGAACCTACATTTTAAGTGTTTGTTTCACATTGACCTCTGACACATTTGGCATTGATATATTATAGGGTTCAATAGAAAATGAAGAATTCATTTATTTATTTACTTTCTTTTATTATCTTTCGTGATGTTCTGAACTAAATATTTTGCATCAGGGTAGCCTTGATCTCACATTAATATGCTGGTCTCTGACCCTGCTTCCACCACCATGATACACACACACAGTTTTAAATTTTGATTTTAAATAAATATATATTATGAGTACTCCTCTGTGACTTAATTCTCCTAAAAGATGCCTGGGAATCAGAATTTTTTTTAAGTATCCTCCATCATACTATGTAGACCAGGCTGTCCTTGAACTCGCAAAGATATGCTTTCCTCTGCCTCCTCATTGTTAGCTTTAAATGCATGAACCATCAAGACAGAGCTTGAGTCAGAAGTTTTGAAACCATTAATTTTCTTTACACATTGTGTATGCTAAAATAGCCCCGATCTCTTTATATTCTTGGCCCAGCTCTTTGAGTGCTGAGTTTATAGGCATGCACCCTTTACCCATGTGATAAATTTAATTTACCAAAAATGTCAGCACAGACTTCATTGTCTCAATCCATCCATGTCAAATGTTGTTATGAATACTTTGTAATTATAAATAATAATCACAAAATTCTAATAGTGATATCTCTCCATACTCTGTTTTCTGAAAATGGTTAAGTGGGGGCACCTACTTTCTACAAAGTAAATAGTTTAGTAAGGACTGTCTCACTGGGATACCTGGCACCCTAATTTATTCTGAGAACCACGGGATATACTAACAGATACACAAAACTATGATACTTATTTGAAAAGTGTTTATTAAGAAATTTCCAATAACTGGGCTACAGAGATGGCTCAGCAGCTAAAAGCACCCGCTATTCTTATTGACGATAAGGGTTCAATACACATTGCACACCTAATGGCTTACAATCATCTGAGTAAGTCCCATTTCAAAGAATCTGGTGCCCTCTCCTGGCCTCTGCAGAACAACAACAAACAAAGTGCACATACATACATGCCCTCAGAACCTATGAAATAGTGCTGGGCATTGTAGCACACACATGTAATACTTTAAATGAAAAGAAACAAGAAGGTGAGGGCTGTTGTTCTCTAACGTAAGAAAAAAACAATCATTACATTGGATTGAAAATTTTGACAACCTCTGCTTCTGAAAACTGCAGGGCATGTGGTGAGTTTTCCTGTTGCTGTTTGATTCTTCTTGTTCATTTATCATTAATTTTCTTTCTTTCTTTTTTTTGGTTATTAAATATCTGTCTATTTTTCTATTTGTTCATTATTTGGAGACAGTGTCTCATTTTGTGTTCCATGGCCTGCCTCAAGCTGAGAGATCCTCCTGCCTTTGCGACCTGAGTGCAGGGATTAAAGGTTTCAGGACCATGTTAATTTTATTAATTAATTATTTTATTTATTTAATTTTTTTGCATCAAGTTTCTCTGTGTAGTCCCATGTGTCCTTGATTCACTCTGTAGACCTTGCTGGGAGGTAAGTCATAGAGATCCACCTGCATTTGCCTCCCAACTACCGGAAATAAAGTCATGGACCACTACTGTCTGAATATTTTTTAAATTATACCTGTTGAAGTTTCTCAAAGTTCCTGAAGTTCATGAAGGTCTTGAAGAAGGAGATCATACAGTATGTACTGAAACAGATTCCTTGGACCAAAGTGAAGAAGACTTATAGGAACATCTTGCCAACCTACTGGTGAAGCATCATACAGAAGAACCCTGAGATGTGACCTTCAGAATCTTCCAGAATTTCAATAGGAAGGATGCCAGGTCAGCAGGAGATTTGCTGGTGAGTTGGGTCAACTTCTTTACCATGAGATTCATGTCATAATTAAGATAATTCTTCTTTAGGCCCAACTCCCATAGGAGAGGCAGGTATGGGGCCCATTTTTCTATTTGAGGAAGTAGGCAGACTGGAGTAGATATGTTAGCTCTGATCTTTGAAGTCAAATGAATTAAGGTTTCATGCCCTAAACTACCTAGATTGTAAAATTTCTACCTAGGACATCAGTAATTTTGCCCTTGCATCAAAACTGAATACTTAACTCTAGAGTGACGTGGTCGCTCTGGATTTGGGCTGTCAGCAATAGGAAACACATGGGGATGAGGAAATTGGCTCTGTCTTTGTAAACATGAAAACCTGACTTCAGAAACTACATAAAAGCCAGGCACCATAGCAAGTTGGCCCTTCGGCATGGCAAGTTGTAAGCCAGCTGAAAAGAAATCTGTCTCAAAACCTGAAATGCAGGAGGGGCTGGAGGGATAGCTTAATATTTAAGAATACCTGCTCCTCTATCACAGGACCTGGGTCAGTTTCCAGAAGCCAGATGATGGTTCACAACTATTATGTAACCCAATGGTCAGGGAATCTAGTGCCCTCTTCTGTCTCCTAAAGGCACATCACTCATATGATACACATATATGTATGCAGACATAAGACCCATATACATCAAATTAAAGCAAGCCCTTTTTTATTTTAATGCAGGGCACCTGAAGAAGACACCCAGTGTTAGTCTCTGGTCTCAACATGTATTGATTCTGTATCCCTCCCCCCATCCACCCACCTATATACTTATAATGCATGTATTTGAAACAAATGTAATCAGTTGTGAAATAAGGTTTCTCATTTTTTTGTCAAGGCTGGGTATGTTTATATCTTTAACAAGCACAGGTATAAAATGGAAAAGCCATATTTCATTAAATAGCATGGTTTTAAGAGTCACATATTTATTTACTCTTGTATAAAATATCAGGATGCAATTTTCTGATAATCTTAGGTCTGTGGCTACAAAAGGTTCTTCACTCCTTAGTGTTTTGTTTGCTGTTTTAAAAATGTCTCTGTGCTGTTCTTTTACTCTGACTTGTTCTGGGACTCCAGATGTGAGCTCAGCATTTGGCTTTGGTTCCAGTGTTGTCCACAGTCATTAAATTTGAATACAAGCTTTGTACTTAGTCCATGCCCTTTACCATGTTTGCTATTTCTCTGTACTTGCCATCACTCTGAATATGCACAACAGTCTGAATGTGATTTGCCTATGAATTTGATGGTAGAAGCTACTCTAGAATATCTTTTAGACATATTTTAATATGTGCTTATATTAAACATTTAGAAAATCATTTTGACCATTTTCTCATGTAGGAAACTCTAGTGGTTTAGTCTGTTTGGAGATAGAAGCAAAGAAGTCTATCCAGCACATACCTCAAGAGGGAAGGACTTGACTTCAAGAAGATTGATCAGTTAAGTCACACAGTAAGCTTTATAGGGGCATGTGTTCATAACAAGTCTAGCTCTTGACTGAAAAGTAATAAGACACAATCAAGAACAGTGATCTTTAAAAATTATGGAGGTAACGTACAGGCAAGAAGATCTGAATCCACATTTCCTGATCTCGTGTAAATGCTGTAGAAGCATGATGGACTACCTACAATTATAACTTTGGCAGGCCCAAGGTCAGGTATCCCAGAGCAAGCTGGCCCACAGAGGCTAGCCCTGTCAGCAGACTCTGGTTTGATTGAGAGAGCCTGCCTCTCTCTCTCTCTCTCTCTCTCTCTCTCTCTCTCTCTCTCTCTCTCTCTCTCTCTCACACACACACACACACACAGTGTTGGGCTAGAATATATGTCCTAGAAATATCTTAACTGCATTTTAGTTGTGATTATGTGACAATTGATGGTATAAATCTTTTGGGATAAATCATATAGCTTGCTGGGTAAGTATTGCTATGTGAATTGTTAATATTTTATTTTATGCATTTTAAGTGCTTGCCTGCATGGGTATATATGTACCACATATATGTCTCTTTGCTACAAGTCAGAAGAGGGTTTTGGTTCTCTTGTAAATGTAGTGAGTGAGGGTAGTCTGCTGGTGGGTGGGTGCTGGAAAATGAACCTGGATTCTTCTGCAGAGAAAGCTCTCTTACACAAATCCCATTCCTGCTATTTAAAGGTGTTATTTTTTCACTTGCTTTTATTATCTTTTCTGCATGTTTAATGTATCTTACTGATTACATTGTAATGTGAGACTAATTGCATTTGTAGATTGGATAGAAATAAAGTAATAGGAAACAATATATCTCAACATTGCCCATTTCTAAAAGACTAGTGTCAAGTGCTAATGATAACATTGTGTCCTGTTTCTTTGTATAATTTAGAAGCTGTTTGAAAAATACTGAGTAGGAGTAGGAGACTAAAATAGCTGTCTTGTGTGTTTCTGCTGGAAATAGTGACCCCCCCCCAATATCCCTGTTGTCTCTAACTCAATTGCCAACACTATGGAGCACCTGATTTTACTGGACAATGGTATTTCTGGCAACAGCACACTTATTACTGCAGTTGAACTAGAGTGGTATGTAAATCTGAGTTCACTTGCCCTGGATTTCTGTGATTTTACAGCTGAGATGGCAAGAGTCTTAACTGATAGCAACCATGTGCCTTCACAGGGATCTCCTGGTCTGCAATGTTTCAGTGATGCACAAATGATTACACAACATGCCAAATGATGAGAACTGCAAAGCCCTAGCAGGAAAGATCTCCAGCCTTCAGGTCTATCTAATGGCTTTTGATGTGCAAGTAGAAGACATGCTAAAGATTCTGAAACCCAGTATACCACTTGAGAGTGTTCACTTTGACAGCTATGTCACTTGTGTCTCAGGGGCTATTGTTGATCTTATATCCAGGCAGTACAGCAAATTTCTCACCCATTTTTTATTGTTTATTGATGTAAGTGACACGTCTGGTTTTCCAGATCTTAGTGACAGGTGCAATAAAGATCAATTGGTTTTATCAGCATGGAGGTGCACAAAGCTCATGGTGTGTGGTTTTATTCACTATAACTTGATACTGGCATCATACCTTAAAGTGTTTCATTCTGGTAAATATATCGCAAGTTTGAAAGTCCTGTCTCAACCCTGAGTGCTCTGTCCCTGGGTCCCTCTAATGATTTTACCTGTCATGAGGAAATAATACTAACGTAGCTAAGGAAATAGATATATAACTACCTACATTGGGTATATTCACTCCAATCAGAAGATCCTGAAATGATTAGGAGGAGGGACACAGAAAGAAGGAAAGTGTGACTTTTATACTTACAACCTCATCTTTTAGATTCTAGTGTTGATGTATTTACTATATTGTTTAAATTATCTATTAGTTATACACATGCTTACTTCTTAGCCAGTCATCTTAGTATGTGTACTATTCTCTTTTGAATAGAGTTGCTATTCAAATATACTAAGAGAACATTTTAATTTAATACAAATACATTTTCTTTTAATACAAATAATATATGAAAATGTCTTACCTAGGCATGGCATCACAAGTACATAATCTCAGCTCTTGAGAGGCTGAGGTAGGAAGATGCCAAGAGTTTGAAAGGGCAGTCTGGTCTACATAAGTGTTCTAGTCCAGCCTGAAATACAGTATGAGACCATGTTCATAAATTAATAATAATCAGAGTATAGCGGCACACATCTTAAATCCCAGGACTTCAAAGGAAGAGGAATACAGATCTCTGTGAGTTCAAGGCCAGCATGGTCTACGAAGCTAATTCTAGGACCACCAGCGATGCTACACAGAAAAATCCTAACTCAAAACAAAAAGAACCAACAAATAGGTAACAAAACAAAGACTGTTTTAAGCACCTCTATAGTAACTCTTTCATTGTTTTTGAAACTATTTTTCTTAGCCTGCAATTGTGTCTTTTTAGGTTTTACTTTATAATTGGCCATAGAATTATAGGTAATAGACAGAAAAAGATCCATATTAAAATTAGCAAGTGGTTGTTGGGGAAGATGGCTCATGGAATGAAGTGCTTAATGTGCAGGTACAGGACTAGAGTTCATATATCTGGAACCCATCTAACAGCCAGGCAGCTTGGTGGCCACCTCAAGTCCTCTACTCAGGAACAGAGAATAGAATCTCTCCCTGGGTCATGCTGTCTAGCTATTCAAGTTCTGGTTCAATGTCAAGATCCTCTCTCAACTAACAAATCAGAGAGCAAACAGGGAAGGCACAGTGTCACCTTTAGATCTCTACAAGTTGGCATACACTTGCATGCATGCACATTGTGTAAAATAAAAACAGGGATTGCCAAACAATCCTTTTTAAAGCTTTTTCATCTTTCAGGGTGTTAGATAGAAATAAAGCTTCATCATCTTCCTCACTTATCCTTTCCCAGAGGTGAACTCTGTTCTGAGGCTGACACATAGTCTTATGTTTCCTATGACTTCTGATAATCAACCATTGCTCTCAAAGTTCCAGATGTCATGACTGTAGACTATGAGAAGCCATAGGAAATATTTTTGCAATGAAGAAAAATTCCTGTTTTGTATATCGGGTTTTTGTTTGTTTGTTTTGGTCCTCAAGACAGGGTTTCTGTGTGTACCCTGGCTATTCTGGAACTCACTCTGTAGATCAGGATGAACTCAAACTCAGATATCTGCCTGCCTCTGACTCCTAAGCACTGGTTCTAAAGGCATGTGCTATCACAGCCCAGATACATACATACATACATACATACATACATACATACATACATATGGGACTTAGGTGGGAAATAAAATGTGTTCCTTATGATAAATCAAATGTCTCTTTTTTTTTCTGAGTGAAATACCACTTGACAGCTCACAACTCTGTTGCCATTCTTAAGACAGTATGAAACACCTAGGTAGTCATGACTTTTTATTCTCAATTTGTTTTAAAGGGAAAGGACTGACATGGTGAAATACAAATGTGTAGCTTCTTATGAAGCACTTACCGAGGAACAGAGTAAACTTACCAAAGACAGAATAATACAGAAGAGAAAGACAGATGCCTTCTTCTTATATTTAAGATGATACCATGTGGGCACTCATCCTCATTGCTATTGCTGGTCTTTGTGGCTCTCATCTCAAATGCTTGCAGTCACTGAAGAAAGCATTAATATTTACCAAGGTGAACTAACCGAGGATGATGTGGATTCCCGTGCATAACCTTATTGAGCAGAGCAAGTATCGCTGGGCCTTGGTCAACCTTGGCAAGCAGTCCTGGACCCTGAATCACTCAGTGTCTTCACTAAACAAAATTGTCATTTTTAGAGTAAACTTCAATGAAGACATTATGTTTTGTAAAATGTATAATTTCTGTGGCCAGATATGCAAGTAGGGTCTTAGTATTTTTTTAGGTATTGTAAACTAAACATTTTGTGCTGTGTTAAATCAGCTTTATAGGATTATATATGTATATTCTATTTCTTGATCAAAGAAAATAGGTATTGGTTTTACAAGTAGAATGTTACATTGTACAGGGCTTTCTTGGTTGATTAGATTGTTACCAAACCTTAAGGGCAAATAGACAATAATTATCTGAGGTTGCTGCCTAACTTTTTCATTGAGGTACTCCGCTTTTTGGACATTTTTATTCTTTCTTTTTCAAACTGCCGCGCTCAGAAGCCAAATACACACACACACACACACACACACACACACACACACACACACACACACACACACATTCATAGCATAGCCAGGTGGATTGAATGTAATGCACTGCATCTATGTATTCTGGTAGCATCTCATTGATTTTGGTTTAAAATAGAAGGGAAGGTAGTGTCCCAAATGAGATATCTTTAACAGAAACCTGAGTTTAACTTTTATTAACTATATAATAATTGATACTGCCAATTACCATCTGAATTTCATATAGTATAAGTTAGATATTGTTTCATCCTTTTTAAATGCATTTATATAAACTGAACACTCAAATTGCTGGATATTTTAGGCTATATCCGACTTAAGTTTTTTCACCTCTTATATTCAAGTTAGCTTCTTCAGCCCAGATATCAAAACAGTGGAGGAAGAAATGAACTGTATTCCAGGGAATACTTCAAGGCTAAGTGAAAGCACAGAACTGTAGGCACACAGGCTTGCAAAACAATATGAGTCATAACATCCTTAACAAGTCGCAGGATTCTCTCTGTCAGCATGCATGTCAGCTGGCAAAGAATAGATCTGCATGAAAAAGTGCCCACAGGCTGGCTGGGTCTGGCTGCTTTGGCCAGCTGGATGCTGCTAGATTGTACTATTTAATGTCAAATTTTGACTTGTGGTATACAGCTGTGCTGTGTGTCAGCATCCTCAGATGAGGGATGGGAAAAAAAAGACAGGAAAAAATGCATTTGAGTGAAGAGAGAATGGAAGGGAAAGAAAGGAAACACAAAATCTTGTTCCATGACAGGTGTGAGTTGCTATGGTACATACATTAATACAGCCTCCAATAATAAAGTAAGTAGCTGACATGGGTGGCTAGCAGTGCTGAGACCTGGCTGCTCCATTGGAAGTTTGGAAACACAATTTATTTATGGAACAACTTTATATATCTTAAAATGGTTTTACCATCTTATATTAAATGAATTTTGACAGGCGTGCACTTTGTCCAGTGAGCACATACTATGTGGATTTTATATGCGCATCTGTAGTGTGAATCCACTGGCACAGTGTGTGTAAATTCCAGATGTGGTGAGAGTTTCTCTTGTACAGGTCATCAGATAAAGCAACTCCTGACAGAAACTGTAAGGAAACCAGAAAAATGTTTGACCCAATGATGGATGTTGTATGGTTTATGTTAAATATATATTCTTTTAATCACTGAAGAAAGCATTAAAAAGTGACCATT
The DNA here is from genome assembly GCF_943737965.1 of Phodopus roborovskii. Lineage (NCBI taxonomy): Eukaryota > Metazoa > Chordata > Mammalia > Rodentia > Cricetidae > Phodopus > Phodopus roborovskii. The sequence continues at coordinate 98,073 of NW_026126884.1, read as the reverse complement.
GTAATGTATTTTATTGTATATGAAACACAAACTGTCCATGTTTAAATAAAACTCTTTGGCCGCAGAGTTTAGAAAGCTTAAGATTTTTTTTTTCACTTTGAGAAAATCCAAGCTTACAAACAGACTAAGTCAAGCATGTTCACACACTCCTATAATCCTAGTTCTTAGAGACAACCGGAAGATTGTAAATTGAAAGTCACTGTCTCAGTTACTTCTCTGTTGCAGTGAAAAGCACCATGACCAAGGCATCTTATAAAAGAATGTGGTTAATTGGGCTCACAGTTTCAGATGGTGGAAGAAAAGCAGGACAGCAGCAGGAAAATCTGAGAACTCTCTTCTTCATCCACAAGTAGGAGGCAGGAAGAACTGAATATGGCACAGGGCTTTTGAAACCTCACAGTCCTATATCTTAGTAACTGTTCTATTGGTGTGAAATGACACCATGACCAAGGTAGCTCCTGTAAGTGGAAACATTTAACTGGGGGCTTGCTTACAGTCTTGTTGGCTTAGACAATTGTTAACATGTGAAAAGAATGGCAGCATGCCAGCAGGGATGGTTCTGAAGAAGTAGCAGAGTTGCTTATTTTTTTTTCTTTTATTTATTTTATATAACCAAGTTCATTTAAATGAAAACAAACATTTATAGACAATATTTGGGAATTTAGGCATCGTTCTTTCCAAACTACTTCCTACTGGTAAGGGGCGCTGTCATGGGGGATTCGAAGAAGATGCAGAAATCCTGGCTATAGTCTGTAAGGCTGCTTTGTCCAGCTGTTTTGAATGTAGGATCACCTCATACTCTGTTTCAGGTGGTCTGGCTTTATCAAACCACATTAGTCTGGAAGGAATCCACATCTTTTTATTTTCTGTGGAAACAAAAATAGAAATCCTTTTCCCCAGTAACTTGTCCTTGAACTTAAATTTTGGAGTCAAAGCATTTTTTTAATTTAGTTTATTATTTTACATATCAATCCCAGTTCCCTCACCCTCCCCCCTCCTTCCCTCCCTTTCTCTCTCCCTCTTTCCCTCCCTTTTCTCTCTCTGCCCTCTCACATGCCCTCTAACCATCCTCCGCTCCCATACCCCCACCCCAATTCCATATGTAGGGGAATGCCATCCAGTTGGGGCAATGTAGGTCTGACAGGTCATGTGAAGTAGGGACTAGGGCTTCTCTCCTGTCTCTAGATTAAGGCAGTTATCCCAGTCCAAAAACTGGTGTTTCTATGTGAAATAAAAAATTTTATTTTAAAAATATATTCATGAATCTATATAAGTATCTCATATGATATCAATGCATGAATCTATATTTAAAAAGACAGTGGAAGGACAAAAGCCACATGGCAACATACTCTGAAGTGTTGTATACATCACTTCCTAACAGATGTTTTCCATTGATTCAACCATTGTCTACTTTACTAAGTATTGTATACTGCTTTTATGTTTTGTTTATGAAAAAAGATGAAGCAGAGATGGTTACTCTTATATCCTATAATTACACACTCACATTGCTCAAAAGTAATGCCCAATTCAATTTCATGAGCTTTCACCTGTCCCATTATCACTTCAATTAGTCTAAGTATAAGGGAAACTAAATGTGTTATCATGTCAGGCTCTTGTTTCAGGCTATGAACAAACTATGACAGCAAGAATCTGGGTCCCTAGGATTCACAGAGCAGGAGAACGACATTTAGTATGTGATTACTACAGGCCAGAATTAGCACTTAAATAATGAATTCGATTTCTTGAGTTGCAAATTTTAGGTCAGATATGGAACAATTTTGCATGTTTTTATGCCCAATGAAATTAATAGTATTTTGGGAATCAAAATTGCTAATACAAAGTAAAATACTGCTCCAGGGAGAGAAAGAAGAAAGTGGGTTTAAACAGAGATTTAAGGATGTCAAGATTACAAAAGTTTCAATATAAAACTTGATTGTAGATAAATACCAGTCATAAGTTCTTTTCAATTTGCTGAATCAAGAAATAAAATGGAAATGAAGAAGTGAAGTAGATGTACATGTTGTAAAATTCTAATTAACAGAATAGAGGGAAACAGTGCATTCAGTACAAAGCTTTGCTTTCTGTCTGGAGCAGAAACACCTCCTGGTCACTGAATGTCCCCATTGCCACTAGGGAACCATTCCAGTCATGATCACACTACTGTGCTAGAGAATGATTTCTTATACTGTTCCTTTACACTGAAGCAAAATATAACTGACCAGGTGAAAACCACTGGTTGAATACACCCACAGAAAATTCATTAGTTAGGTCTCACTCTCTATTCCTATCAGTATTCAAGACCAAGAACATGAACACCAGTCTGAAGATACTTGAACTCCCTACCTCAGAAAGAGGTATCTCAAAGTAGTTACATCATGGCAGCTCTCTCAATGCAGCCCATGGAAAACAGTCAATATATTATATGTTAAGAATAAAATGGCAGGCATGGTGGTTCACACCCTTAATTCCAGCACTCTATGGGCAAAATCAGGAATATCTCCAAAGTCAAGGCCAGCCTGGTCATCACAGCAAGTACAAGGGACTACACACACAGACCCTATCTCTAAGAAGCAAGCAAATAAAATTAATCAATGTATAAATAGTTAAACTGAGAAAAGAGGAAATATATAAAAAGCCAGTCAGTCTGACAGGAAGGGAATAGGGCTCTATGCCTACTGTGTGAGCTGAGAACCTCAGCTGTCACCAGAATGTACTGTAGAAAGATAATCTTCCAGCTGTCAATTAATCACCATACATTGAGCATCAGAATAGGAATGTCTGTACCTAATTGTGCTCTCTCTCTCTTTCTCTCTCTCTGTGTCTCTCTCTCTGTCTCTCCCATCTCTTTCACCCATCACACACAGCATACACAAGCACACTTGTTTTTGAAGTGTTAAAACTAGTCAGTGAACTAAGTTAAAAAAAAAAACCTGAAGTTCATCATTAGGCAATATTCTGGCTTCTTTAAACCATATGTAAGTTTTTAAAGTCTCTTATTCTTCATTTTTGGTCATTCATATCTAACTGCAAAAAGTAGGGTACATATTTTGTAAGATAACCAAATCACAAAAACTACAAATGCTTTACATCTTTTTATATAATTTATGTCTGCAAATAGATGCATTGTCTGATGAATACATGCATGTCTGGTGTACTTGGAGGCAGAAGTGGCCACTGGATTCCTTAGATCTGGAGTGCTTTAAACCCCAATATGGATACTGAACTCTGGTTTGACGTAGCAGCCAGTCTTAACTACTGAGCCACCATCTCTCTAGCCATAGACATTTCCCCCTTGAACCACTGAATTATTGGTACAGTAAAAAAGACTACATTATGGAATCATGTTTATGGAAACCTGGCTGGGTTTTTGGTTATTTATTTTGTTTTGTTTTGTTGTTTTATATAATCAATGACAAACAAGATTATTTATTCAATTGAAATTTATTTGATTAAATATACATTACCTCTACATTTATCTAAAATCATAGTGAACACATTCCAGGTAAAGATACAAAGCATTCCCAGTTTAAGATAGACCAATAATAAAATTCCATTTATAAAACTACCATAATTATGAATAGGTAGTCCACCTGAAAAATACTATACAGAATTAAATAAAATGGAAAAAAATTACCAATAAGATTCAGAGTTAAATCATCCTTATTTACAAAATGCTATCCTGTTACCATTTGATTTGAGGAACAATATCATCACATAGGAACAGCAGTTACCTAAACTTCATCTAAAAAGAAAATGGATGCCGAGGAATTGGTCAGGTCTCCTCTGTCTCCAGATGTTCCAGTGCAGGCTGGAGGTTCTGGTGCAGGTTGACTGGAAGTAGGATTCAAGTCAGGGGAGAACTCATTTCTACTTTGAGATGTAAGAGTGGTTGAAGAACTTGAATCTTGTGGGAAGATAAGATGGAAATCCCCTTCATTTGCACACATTTCTCCCTGTTCCAAGAGACAGGAAAAAGGCAGTGGGAGTTGAAACCCTGTACTGCACCTTTGTTAAACCACTAGTTCTCCAGCCCTTATTCTGGTATCCAAACATTCATACCACAATATTTGATCTGCCAAATAAATCTTGACATTACATAATGGAATTTTAGCTACAAAGGACTAATAATAACATCACAAAAAAATTTCGAGGGTGTTTGTCACTGGCAGCTATGCAAGATCTCAATACAGTGCAGACTTACTGGAAATAAGCTTTTCAATACATTAAAACTTTGAAACTTAACAATCAGGTCAGTGATCTCGACCTGATGTCCTATTTGAAGCATTTCCTGTCATGCCAAGGACAACTTTAAATCCCTCCACCACCAAAAGAAGCCTCATGGCATGCTCATAGAAACTTAAGACTAAAGGTGAGGGCACAGAGGAGACAACTAGGACAACTAAGCTAGTTCTTGTCTAGTATTGAAAATATGATTTTCTGTGTGGAAACATGTGATTCAAAAGGGGGAGATTATGCTGTAAAATCAATAAATTACTTTTATTTTAAAATGTAAGGGTTGGAAAGAATTTCAAAAAATTCAATAAATGACTAAATATGATCTTAGATTTTAATTAGGATCATGTGGGAACCGCTACTTAAGAGACATACTTAATACTTTAAAACAATTTAGCCAGTAATCATAAGACAAACATCTAAGTAATTATTTTAAATATTTTTTATTTTAAATATTTTAAATATACTCTTATATGAAGTACACATATACTTAACATTAAAAATGCTTGCAACTGAACATTGGTGGCACAGGCCTTTAATCCCAGTATTTAGGAAGCACAGACTAGCTTTCCAGTTAAGGCTCCAAAGCTATAGGGAAACCCAGCCTTGGGGAGAAAAACAAAGCAAAACAAAAACCTGCTTATACATTCAATGATCTTTTATCCTATCATATTACAGTTAAAATTCAAATTCAAATTTGCCTAATATTGATCAAGGTGAAGCTTTTACTTCATTTGATGCTGGACAGTAACCTGTGAGCCATATAAACCCTTTCCCTCTCAAGTTGGTTCTGGCTAGTGTTTCTCCCTGTAAAAGGAACCAAACTTGATGGAAAGCACAGATAAGCACTGACACAAACACAGACCTTTAAAAAAGCCTACATGGCATTGGAGGAAACTGCAGGCCTTCAAAATCCCTTATTGGGACATACTGTTGAGGATCTGCACAGGTGTTTCCTGGTGGAGGAGTTGGTGGGATCTGTCCTCTAGGATCACCTGGTAAGGCATGGCCTCCAGGGCCTCTAACTTTGGGAACAAGTGGAGGAATCAAGCCATGGCCAGCTGGTTGGCATTCAGCAGGGACATAGTTGGGCACACTTGCCTTCTGTAACAGAGAAACAATCAGCAGTAAGTAAAGACATTTAATTAACAGCTCCTTTCCTGGGTTGTAAGGCATAGAAGAAAGCAGTCCATTACATTCTAGTAAAGCTGGGGATAGGCTCAGTATCCCACAAATGTGCAGGAGCTGCTTATTTGTTATTCTAAGTAGTTTTACTGACTTCACTCTCTCCACACCTCTTCCACATTGTAGTTGAAGTTCTAGCTAAGGCATTAAGACAACAAAATGAGATCCACGGAATACAAATTGAAAGTAACAAATCAAACTTTCACTATTTGCAGATGATATGACAGGTTACATCAGGGAATACCTACCACTGATAGACACCTTTACCAAAGTGGCAGGATACAAAATTAACTAAACATATAAAAAAATAATCACTAACCCTACTATATACATATGATAAAGGGGCTGAGAAAGGAATCACAGAAACATCTCCTTTTTTTGCATTATCCAAGAAAACATAAAATAGCTTGGGGTAATGTTAACCAAACAAGTGAATAACTTATTTAATAAGAATTTTGAGTCTTTAAAGAAAAAAATTAAAGAAGATACCAGAAAATGGGAAGATCTCTCATGCTTTTGGATAGGTAGGATCAACATAGTAAAAATAGTAGTCTTTCCAAAAGTAATCAACAGATTCAATGCAATCCCTATCATAAACCCCAGCACAATTCTTCACAACCTTGAAAGAACAATAGTCAGCTTCCTATGGAAAAACAGTAGACCCAGGGTAGGCTAGACAATGTTGTATAATGAAGGAACTTCTTTCTGGAGGCATCACTATCCCTTTCTTCAAGCTCTACTGTAGAGCTATAGTCCTGAAAACAGTTTGGAACTGTCACAAAAATAGATAGGAAGACCAATGGAATCAAAGTTAAAACACTGATATTAACTCATACATCTACCAATACCTGATTTTTGACAAAGCAGCTAAAGTTATACAATGGAATATAAAAAGCATTTTCAACAAATTGTGCTGGCATAACTGGAGGCTGACCTGTAGAAGACTCCAGATCACCATGCATAATACTTAAGTCTAAATATATCAAAGAAAGACCTCACCATAAATCCAGCCACATTGAACCTCCCAGAAGAGAAAGTGGGAGGTATCCATGAAAAAAATTGGTACAGGAGCCTGCTTCCTGAACATAACTCCAGTACCACAGACTCTGAGATCAACAATTAATAAATGAAATCTCTTGAAATTGAAAAGCTTCTTTAAGACAAACGACACCGTCAACAAGACAAAATGGCAGCCCACACAATGGGAAAAGATCTTCAACAACCCCACATCTGACAGAGGGCTGATTTCCACAATGACAAAGAACTCAAGAAGCTAGGTACCAAAACATCAAATATTCTAATTAAAAAGTACGGTACAGAACTAAATAGAGACACCTAAGAATGTGTTCAAAATCCTCAGCCACCAGGGAAATGCAAATCAAAAAACTCTGAGATATCATCTTACTCCTGTCAGAATAGCTAAAAACAAAAACACCAATGACAGTTTATGCTGGAGAGGATATGGAGACCGTAGTAAATTCTTCCACTGCTGGTGGGAGTGCAAACTCGTACAGACATTTTGGAAATCAGTATGGTGGTTCCTCAGAAAAATGGGAATCAGTGTACCTCAAGTTTCAGTAATTCCACTCTTAGGCATATACCCAAAATATGCACACTCATACAACAAGGACATTAGTTCAACTATGTTCATTGAAGCATTATTTGCTCAACTGAAGAATGGATGGAGAAAATGTGGTACATTTAAAGAATGAAATACTACTATTCAGAGGGAATAAACAACGTAATCTGGAAATTTTCTGGCAAATGGAAGGAACTAGATGGAACCATCCTGAATGAGGTAACCCGGTCACAAAATGACAAACATGGTATGTACTCACTCATATATGGCTTTTGGACAGAGCAAAGGATGACCAGCCGACAATCCACAATGCCAGAGAAGCTAGGAGACAAGGCGGACCCTCAGAGAGACATACATGTTGCCGTGGAGAAGGAGAAATGGGCAAGATCTCCCTAGAAAATTGGGAGAATTGTGGATGGTGGGAGTTAGGGAGAAAATGATGAGAGAGGTAGGCAAGATGGAACAGGAAGATTGAGTTAGGGAAAGAATAGGGGAGAGCAAGAAAGGAGACATTATAATAGAGGGAGCCATAACAGGTTTTAAGAGAAATCTGGCACTAGGGAAATGCCAAGAGATCTATAAGAATGACCCCAACTAACAATGTGAGCAACAGTGGAAAGGCTACCATAAATGCCTTACCTTGATAATGAGATTGATAACTAACTTATATGCCATCATAGAACCCTCATCTAGTAGCTGATGGAAACAGAAGCAGTACCCACCGCTAAACACTGAGCCAAACTCCTAGAATGCAGTTGCAGAGAGGGAGGGATGTTGAGAAAAGCAGTGAAGGTCAGGCTACAGAAACTCACAGAGGCAGCCTACCTGAACAAGGGGAAACACATGTACACAAAACTGGACTGAGTAATCAGCATTGGACTGACTTAGACCTCTAGAACGTGGGTCTCAGGTAGAAGGCCCGGTAAGTCTAAGGGGCTTCTGTCAGTGGAACCAGGATGTATCCCTGGTGCACAAAAGGACTTTGGGTGCACATTCTCCATGGAAAAATATTCACTTAGCCTAGAGCCAGGAGGGAGGGCCTAGTCCCTACTTCAAATAATTTGACAGATTTAGATGATACCACCTGGAAGGCATCACCCTCCCAGTGGAGGGTTACAGGAATAGGATGGGAAGGGTCCCAAGGGGGCATAGGAGAGAGAAGGAATAGGGACCCGTATCTAAAACAAGAAAAAATAATAAATATAAATAAAAAAAGATTCAAATAAGATTTCAAGGGAGATTTTTTAATTTAATTTATTGTTTTACATGTCGATCCCAGTTCCCACTCTCTCCCTCCCTCCCTCCCTCCCCCCAACCCTCCCTCCCTCCTTCCCTTCCTTTTACCCTCTCTGCCCTCTCACATGCACTCTAAACACCCTCCCCTCCCATCCCCACCCCAATTCCATGTGTAGGAGAATGCCATCTAGTTGGGGTCATGTAGATCTGACAGGTCATGTGAAGCAGGGACTAGGGCTTCTCTCCTGTCTATAGATTAAGGCAGTTATCCCTTCATGGGGGATATGTTCGCAAAGTCCTTTTGTGCACCAGGGATACATCCTGGCTCCACTGTCTGAGGTCCCTTAGACTGCTCAGTCCTTCTGGCTGAGACCCATATTCAGGGGGGCCTGAGTCAGTCCCATGCTGGCTTCCCAGCTATCAGTCTGGGGGCCCGTTAGCTCCTCCTTGTTCAGGTAAGCTGTCTCTATGTTCTTCTGCCGCATGGTCTTGTCCTCTCCATCTGCTTCTGGGTTCTAGTTCAACTCAGTGTTTATGTATGGGTGTTTGCTCCTGTTTTCAACAGGCATTAGTTGAGGGCTCCATGGAGAAGTTAGTTGTTGATCTCACTCACCGGGAAGGGCATTTATGATAGCCTTTCCACGGAAGCTGAGATTGTTAGTTGGGAGCAGTCTTGTAGTTCTCTCGACCTTTCTTTGTGTTCAATTTTATCTTCAAACCAATATTGGCTCCCTCTTTTATGTTCTCTCTCTCTGTCTCTGTCTCTCTCTCTCTCTCTCTTTCCTATCTTCTATTCCTAACCAGGCTCAAAACAAGTTACTGGGGAAAAGTATTTCTATTTTTATTTCCACAGAAAATGAAATGATGTGGATTCCTTCCAGACTAATGAGATTTGATCATGCCAGACCACCTGAAACAGAGTACAAGCTAATCCTACATTCAAAACAACTGGACAAAACAGCCCTACAGACTACAGCCAGGATATCTGAATCTTCTTCGAATCCCCCCAAGAGAGTGCCCCTTATCAGCAGGAAGTAGCTTGGAAAGAACGACGCCCAAATTCCCAAATATTGTGTATAAATATTTGTTTTCATTTAATTGGACTTTGTTATATAAAAATTAAATAAAATAAAGAAAAAGATTTCAAGGGAGAAAATCTGAAATCGTGTATAGCACCTAAACAAGCTTTGAATTTCATGTAAATGTTGTACTTCTTTTAGGGCGATATATTGGGCTTCTTTCTCTGTTTTTTATTTTAATATTTTTTTTCATTAACAGGAATGGGTGTTTTCCTACATGTACGTCTTCATACTATATACATTCAGTTTTCTGGAAGTATACAATAAGCCTTCAGATCCCTTGAAACAGGAGGTAAGAAGGTGCTGGGAATTAAACCCAAGTTCTTTAGGAGAGCAGCCAGGGCTCTTAACCTGTAAGCCATTTAGCAAGCCTATGTGGATTTTTGAGACAAGATCTGCTTATAAGGCCCACACAGGCTTTTAATTTACCATCTTTCTGATGTAGCCTGCCAAAATGCATGGATTACATGGACCATCAAAATCTGTCTTGTGATCTGTACTATTTCACAGAAAGTTACAAGCCAACAATGAGAATGTTAACTCTAAGTACAGGTATATTATATTAATATCATAATATCACAAAGTAGAAGAGCTCTCACCTTGTTCTAATAAAACAGAGAAACTAGTTGTGGATTCTTGGGTAGAATTCAGTTTCCAATACTTACCCCAGGTTCTGTTTTGGTGGCATTCTTCTTGTATTCCAACATGGAGGATGCTGGCCCATCTAGACAGGAAAATTAAATCAGGAGAACTTCATGAGTTCTCAATTTATCCCACGACTGTTTCCAGATCCAAGTGACCCTGACATGTTCCACTCCCCCTGGCCAGTACAGAGAACAACTGGACACAAATACAATAGTATTCCTCATTAGGGTCCCCAAAGCACCATGAGAACCTTGGAAATTTCAATAGGAAAAAAAGAACATTCTTTTGCAGTGTGCTGGTGACCTTTCCAACAGGCTCTTAGGTAATCATACTGAGGTAGCCTAAGCGAAGAACTCAGGATGAAGCATCTGCTTCCTCTGTCTATGTGTGACATCCCTTCCCTCAGTATATAACATATATTTTTGTTAAAAAGTACCCTTATAGATAACAAATACACAATGAAAATTTAAATGCTTTAAATGCTTTCATTTTATACTTAATGTGATTTTCTGTCATACCTACAGTAGATACACATCTTTCCCACCTTCAGAGGTGAGTGATAATTGAAGAGGTCCTGGGAGATTCACTCAACTAAATGAAAAATGATTAAATAAGGTAACTAATAAAGAACATGAAACCAAAAAATTTTACTGGTTGTCTTACACAAATCAACTGACATTTTCCTGGCTAAAATCTTTCACTACTACACTGGATATAAATAAAGGGTTTAAAAAGTTGAGAAGTAAAAAAAAAAAGTTGAGAAGTTTGCTATTGAAAAGAGTAAAGTTTGTATTACAACCCTTGAAGGAAACCCTTCAAATGGCAACAAAACTAACCTTAACACATTCATTAGATGACATATATGAAATATGACACAACAAGAAAGGGCTAGAGAAATGTGTTTACAGGGTAATGTTATGGGCTGCTCTTCCTTAGGACTTATGCTTAATAGCAAGCCACTACACAGCAGCACACAACCATCTGTAACTCCACTTCCTGGGGCACTGATTCCCTGTTATGGCATTCTGTGGAATCATACACACATGTCATACACAGAAATCAGATGGTAGAGATGACAGATTAATGGGATACCTACCAAAGAAAGGTGCTAACGGGGAATGCAACCAGGCCACAGGAGAGAAGTGACTTATAGTGAACTGCAATGTGGGTGTTGTCAAGGAAAATAATATGAACCTATGACAATTGAAATGGTACTTGTCTATTACTTGAAATCATGATTTACTGTGTAGAAACTTGAGTAACCAAAGGGGACATTACGATGTAAAACCAAAAATTATTTTTATTTAAAAATGTAGGTGTATAAAAAAATTTCAAGGACTTCAGAAATAATTATGTTGTAGAGGATGTGGAGGAAGGAGAACGCTCATCCACTGCTGGTGGGAGTGCACACTTGTACAGCCATTTTGGAGATGAGTATGGTGGTTCCTCAGAAAAATGGGAATCAGTCTACCACAGATCCGGCAATGCCACTCTTAGGCATATACCCAAATGATTTACATCCATGAAACAAAGACATGTGCTCAACTATGTTCATAGCAGCTTTATTTGCAATAGCAAGAACTGGAAGCAATCTAGATGCCCCTCAACTGAAGAATGGATAGAGAAGATGTGGCACATTTACACAATGGAATACTACTTTACAGAAAAAAAAAAACAATGGAATCTTGAAATTCACAGGCAAGTGAATGGAACTTGAAGAAACCATCCTGAATGAGGTAACCCAGTCACAAAAAGAGGAACATGATATGAACTCACTCATATATGGAATTTAGACATACAGTAAAGGATCACCAGCCTATAATACACACCTCCAGAGAAACTAGGATACAAGGAGGATTCTAAGAGATTCACTTAAGGTCCGTCAGAGAAGGGGAAAGGGACAATGTCTCTGAGCATTTTGGAAGTGGGGGGACAACAGTGAGTGTAGAGGGAGTTAGGAGAAAGAGAAGGGGAGGAGAGGAAAGCACATGGGACTTGGAAGATTGAGTCAGAGGAGCAATAGACAAGAGGGGGGAGAGAGAGAGACAGAGACAGAGACAGAGAGACAGGGAGAGAGAGAACCATAAAAGAGGGAGCCATTAAAGGTTTGAAGAGAAAACTGACTCTAGAGAAATATCCAGTGACCTACAAGACTGACCTCAACTAACAATTTGAGCAACAATGGAAAGGCTACCATAAATGCCATTTCATGATAAGGAGATCAACGACTAACTTATCCTCCATCATGGAGCCCTCATCTAGTAGCTGATGGAAACAGAGGCAGACACCCACATTTAAACACTAAGTTGAACTGGATTCTAATGCAGAGAGGGAGGACAAGACCAGACTTCAGAAACACACAGAGACAGCTGACCTGAACAAGGAGGAGCTAATGGGCCCCAGACTGATAGCTGGGAATCCATCATGGGACTGAATCAGACAGCCTGAACATGGGTCTCAGCTGGAAGGCCTGGGCAGTCAAAAGGACCTTGGACAGAGGAACCAGATGTATACCTGGTGCACAAATGGACTTTGGGAGCACATTCCTTTAATCTGGAGGCAGAAGGTGAAGCCTATTCCCTACTCGAAATGACTTGACAGATTTAGGTGACCCCTCCTGGAATGCATCACCCTACATGTGGAGTGGGGTGGTGGGAGTGGAGGTTGGTCTGAGGGCATGGGAGAATGGGAGAGAGGGAAAGAGCAAGTGAGGGAGAGGGAACTGGGATTGATATGTAAAATAAATAAAGAAACAAACAAACAAATAAAAATTGTATATCTCCCTCTTTAAAAAAATTAAAATATAATCATGTGGGAACTGCTATTCAGGAGTAATACTTGAAACCACTTTTAAATAACTTAGAAAACATATAACTAATTATTCAAATAATGGCCCCAATGCATTTCTATGAAATGAAACACACATAATTAAAATCTAAAAACTACTTGCAGCTGGGCATTGTTGATACAGGCATTTAATCGCAACACTTGGGAAGCAGAGAGATGTGGATTTCTGTGAGGTCATGGCTAGTCTGTTCTACTGAGTGAGTTCCAGGGCAGGCTTCCAACATATACAAAAACTTTGCCTTGGGGAGAATAAAACAATCAAACAAAAATACCCCACAAACAGCCTGTACATTTACTGATCTTCTGGCCTATCACAGCACAGTTCAAATTCAATGTTCCCTATGGTGGATCAAGGTGAAACCTTGACTTACTTTGTTGATGGAATGTATCTTTGAACCATGAAAACTGTTTCCCCCTCAAGTTGGTTCTGGCCAGTATTTCTCCCAGTAACAGAAACCAAACTTGAATAAAAGAACAGACAAACATTGACACATGCAGGGACCTTTAAAAATGCCTACCTGGCACTGGAGAGAAAGGTGGGCCTGCAAAGTCCCTGGGTGTGATATACTGTCCAGAATCTTCACAGATGTTTCCAGGAGGAGGTGGAGGCAGGATTGGGCCTCTTGGATTCCCTGGAAAGGCAGGGCCTCTAGGACTTCTGACCAAAGGATCCAGTGGAGGAATCATGTCATGACCAACCACATTGCATTCAGGAGGACTAGAGTTGGGCAAAGGTGCCTTCTGTAACAGAGTCACAATCAACAGTCAGTGAAGCTTCTTGATTCATAGCTCCTTTCCTGTGAGTGTAGGAATTATAGAAAGCCTGGGAACAGGCTGAGTTTTCCACATGTGTGTGAGAGCCACTTATTCACAGTCAGAAGTAGTTTTACTATCTCAACAGAAAGCTTTATGGATGGAACTAATCATCTACCTAGCTCCACCACAAAAACAAGTACAGTAAAAGCAGATCAAAGAGACACTTTTAAAAACAGATATACACCAGGATATGGTGGCACAGGCCATAAATCTCAGAATTTGTCTATTAGAGAAAGGTGGATATCTATCAGAATGAGGGTGCCTGGTCAATAGAGTGAGTTTCAGGACTGACTCAAGATCTACTGGGAAATCCTATCTCTAGGAAAAAACAACAAACAACAACAACAACAAAACCCCCCAAAACATAGAACTTTTATCAAAAATAGATGCAAAAGGAAAATGTTTAACATGTTGATGATTTCAAAATGATCCAAATTAATTTTATATTTGAAAAATGAAATACATGTTTAGATTCAAATAAGATTCAAGGAAGAAAATCTGAAATAGTAGACAGCACATATACAAGCTTTGAAGTTCTTCTAAAACTTGTAGTTCTTTAAGTAGGAGATATCAAGTTTTTTTCTCTTGCTTTTTTTTTTTTTTTTTTTTTTTTTTTTTGTATATTTTTAATGCCAAAGAAATGGGTGTCTTGCTTGCATGTATATCTGCATACTCCACAAATTCATCGTTAAATTTTTGGTTGTGAGCCTTGCCTTTAATGGCTGAGCCATCTCTCCAGCCCTATAAACTCATTGTGAAAGAATGATAGGATAGGGTTTCAGATCCCTTGAATTGGAGGTAAGGATTGTCTGCCTGAAATCATGTGCTGGGATTCAAACCCAGCTCCTATGGGAGAGCAGCCAGTGCTATTAACCTGTTAGCCATTTCTCCAGCTCAGTAGTTTTTTGATTCACAATCTATGTATATTGGCTACACTGGCTTTGAATGTACCATACTCCTGCCTCATGATGTGGGAGTTGGAAAAAACTCGAATCTTGCGGTGAGGTAAGATGGAAATGCCCTGGGTTCAATCACATTTCTCATGTTCCAAGAGGTGGGTAAAGGACAGCTTAAGTTCAAAGCCCAAATACAAAACCGAAATCTTCAGCACTTGTACTGATATCCCATCACTCAGACATTACTTGACCTAAGAAATCTTGACACTGAAAAAAAAAAAACCTTCTTAGCTACATAGGACTAATAAGAAAGAATGTCTCCAGCAATTTCAGGTATATTTTCCCTATCTTGGCAGCTATGCAAGATCTCAATACATTAGAGACTTACTGTAAAATAGATTTTCAATGGAGTAAATCTCAAAGACTTAACATTCCCATTATGATCCTGACCTGATATCCTACAAGATACATTTCCTGTGTTGCCAATGAAATAAATTCCCTCCAAAATTCTATTCTCATATCATTCTCCTAGAAGGTTAAGAGTAGTTGCCATGGCAAAGTACAGACACTTAGGACAACTGAGCTGGTTCTAGTATAGTACTTGAACACTTGATTTACCGTATAGGAACATGTGAAGCAAAAGAGAAAATTATGCTGTATAAACAACAAATAACTGTTATTTTCAATTATAAAGGCTGGAAAGAAGTTGAGGAATTCAACAAATTCAGTGAGGTCCATGACTGGCACCATATCTAATGGGAACACTATCTCTAGTAAAAAAAAAAAAAAATAGAAAAGAAAACAGATACTTTTTAATCGAACACACACACACACACACACAGGAAAATGATTGATATGTGGACACTTATAAAATGACAAAGTCATTTGAAAAGTAAAATACATACATATTAATATTCAAATAAGATTCCAAGGAAGAAAATATGAAATAGTGTAAAGCAAGTAAACAAGCTTGGAAGTTCATGTAAAAGTTGAACTTCTTGAATGGGAGATATCTGGTTTCTTTCTCTTGTTGGATTATTTTAGTGTGTTTTTTTTTTTCATTTCACAGATATGGTATATTTGCCTGTATGTATGTCTGCATACTATAGTCATTCAGTGTTCTGTAAGGATAGAATATGCAAATCCCTTGGAGGTAAGATGGATTGTGAGCCACCACTCCTAGCTTGGAAATTAAACCTAGGTCCTGTATAAAAGGAGACAATGCATTTAACTTGAATGCCATTTCTCAAGTCTGTGTGGTTTAATGAGGCACATTCTGCATTTATAGCCCATACTGGATTATATATTCCCATCCTACTGCCTCACTCTGGAAACTGCTGGGATCACATGTACCATCAAACAAAGGCTAGTGAGCTAAACAATTTCACATAAGGTTACAGACCAACAAAGAAAGTTAATGCTAAATGCAAGTATATTTAACTCAAGCCTTGCTCTAAAATAAACAAGAAACTAGGTGTGCATCCACGGGTAGAATTCAATGTTCAGTACTTACGTTTGGATGATGTTTGTTGGCATTCTTCCCAGAATACAATGTGCAGGATAAATACATATATAATAGGTAAAATACATACATAATAGGATCCCAAAAAGATTTCAAGAAAGAAAATCTGAAAGAGGGTACTGAAAGTAAACAAGCTTGGAATTCATCTAAAAGTATACTACTTGAAGTGTTAGATATCTGGTTTATTTCTCTTGTTTGTTTATTTTAGGATATTTTTTATTTCAGAGACATGGGAATTTGCCTGCATGTATTTCAACATGTTGTATGCATTTACTATTCTGGAAATATATGATAGGGCATCATATCCCATGAACAGGAATTAAGAAGGATGGTCATCAACCACACAGGAGCGGGGAGTTAAACCCATGTCCTGTAGGAGAGCCAGCCAGTGGTCTTAAAAGTGTAAGCCATTTCTCTACTCTAGGTTAATTTTTTGAGGCAAATTGTCTTAAATAACCCAGACTGGCTTGAAATTCCTCTCCTCCTGGGTCAGCCAGCAAATTGCAAGGAACGCATGAACCATCAAATTCTGGCTTGTATTCTGTAAAATTTCACAGAAAGTTACAAGCCAACAATGAAAGTGTTACAGATAATTGAAAGTATATTTAATTAATATCACATATGAAACTACTCTAACCTTGTTCTAATAAAATAAGAAACCAGTTGTTGATCTATAGGTAGAATACAATTTCTAATACTTACCACAGGGTCATGTTTGGTGGCACTGCTACTAGATTCCAATGTGGAAGTGACTGGAGCATCTAGACCTAAAAATGAAACCAGTGAAACTCATGAATTCTCACATTATTCCCAGATCATTTCCAGATCAAAATGACAGTGACTTGTTCCACTCCCCTTGCTGGGACACAGAACACGTCGACACAAAGCAGCCCCAGACTTAGACAAAATTCAAAATTACGGACATAATTTTGTAGTATGTGGCTGATGCATCCAAATGACACTTGGCAAACTTGACCAGTCACCCTAAAGGACCAAATTTGGATACAGCATGGACTTCCTGTTTTCCAGGTGTGCCAACCTTTCCCTCAGTACATATCATATATTTCAGTTTATAGGTACCCTTATAGATAATGCAACAATTACACAATGAATACTGAAATTTCTGAAATTTATTATTTCTTAATATTAGTTACTATAATATCTATAGTAGATAAACATCATTCCCTACATTAGTGAATAGTTAGTGATAGCTGAAGACATCCTGAAGGAATCAATCAACTGTATATAAAAATATTAAATTAGATAATTAATTAAGAACAAGAACACAAATTGTTTTACTGGTACTCTTTTACATATCCATTGATATTTGCCTGCCTAATGTCCTTGTGTGGTAAACAGGATCTATCTAAATGCCTTAAAAAGGATGATGGAAGCTATGGAAGAGTAAGTTTGTATTATGACAAGATACAGGAAACCCTTCCTCTTGCATCAAAGCCAAACTTCAACACATACATTGGATTACAAGCCAAAAATATTAGACAAAAAAATGTCTGGAAAAATGTCTTAAGTGGTGAAGGGTATAGGAAATCATTACTATGCCATCAAAACTAACCTTACACATATACACACACACATTAGCTGACACACCTATATCTTTCACAGCATGAATGGTGTGGTCAAATGGTCAAGGGAACAGTCTACTCTTCCTTAGGACCTGTGCTTGGTTCACACAAACTACACAGCAGCTGATATCCATCCGTAAATGCCTTGCACTGAAGCTCTTTGAAGATGCTGAGAACAAAGCCCAAGTCCTCAGTTCTTGTAGATGAGCCAGTATTAACCAGTCACCTACCACTTCTCCAGCCAAAGATCCTTCCCTCTGGAAGCACAGAGTAAAATGTCGTCATTATGGAATCATGTTGATGGGACACTGGCTGGGTTTTATATCAACACTGCTAAATAATACTGTACCTCAATTACAATTTGACTATAGCTGTAGATACCAATACGTTTATCTATAACCATATGTTTCTACAAATTCCTGGTCTAAAAACATTGATAGTAGTGGTGAAGATATCCCCAATAGGGAGACTGAACGCTTATCTACCAGGATATTATTAGAAATAATAATCCAATTAAAAGATACTATCTATATTGAGATCAAAGGGAAATAACTTACTCATAAGGTTAGTAATCATATCACACTTCCTTTCCAAAAACTAATCTGAAATTCTAATTGCATTAGGCTTCTAACTGAGCAACAGCAGCAGTACAGAAGGAACAGCAGTCGCCTAAACAGCCAATGAGAAGAACTGACTGCCATGGCAAGTGCCAGGTCTCCTTGTGTTTCAGGAGGTGCCTGCAGGTGCAGTTTGCACATTCGGGAGCTGGTGGTTGGGAAGGGGGAATCGAGTCTGGTGGGGGCTCATATATACTTTCATGATGTGTGAGTGGGGCCACTGTGCCTCTTTGGGGAAGTTAAGATGGAATGTGACTCGGCACCTCCACGTTTCTCAGGATCCAAGATTTAGGAGTAGGACAATGAAGCTGAACCCGTTTACATTTCACTTATGCAACCAAAAGCTCCAGACCCTATTTTTGACCTGCCCAACTCAACACCACAATACATGATCAAAGGAATAAATCTTGAGTGGAAATATGTACTTGTAAAGTACATAGCATTAATAAGAAATAACATCACTAACACTTTAAGGTGTATTTGTCCTATCTAAAGAGCTATATGTGATCTCAGTGCATTGACGTCTTACTGTAAAAGACCTTTTCCATGGAGTAAACTTTCAGAATTCACATTCCTATCATGAGACCAAGCTGACATCCTAAACATGAAATTCCCTGTAATGTCAGAGAAAGGACTTGCACCCTAAAAAAGGCATATCATTCACCTAGGAGCATACAACTAGAGGCCATGGCAGAGAGGAGACACCTAGGAGCACTGACTGGTTCTTCTTCTTCATGTTATAGACACATGGACACATGATTCACAGCAACAAAATATTAAATGTATTTTAGATTTTAAACATGATTGGGTTGGAACAATGACTTTGGGGAAAAACTTTGAAGTAATTGGCTCCGGAATTTTTAGCCAAAACATTGAGTCATTACATGCTATATTGGCCTCGGTACATTCTCATCAATGAAGAGATTTAATTTGAAAACGGTTTGCAGCTGGGCATGTGTGGCCCAGGAATTTACTCTCCACACCTAGGAATCAAATATATGTGGATATCTATGATGTTAGGGAGGCCTGATGAACAGAAAATTGGGGGACAGGCTCACCATGTGAGGTGGAGAGAAAAAAAAAGAAAAAGAATAACAGACAATAAAAGCAGACACAACTTTTAAATTTACTGTTCTTCTGGCCTGTCAGAACACAATTTATTTTCAAAATTCCATAATGCATATAGAGGTTAAGCCTTGATATCATAGACTGTTGCACTTTAAACTGAGAGCCCTCACGACTCTTTCCCTATCAAGTTGGTTCTGGCCACTGTTTCTCACAGAATCAAGAACCAAATTTAAAGGAAAGCACAGATCAACATTGAAACATACTCAGACTTTTAAAACAAAACCTACCTGGCATTGGAGGAAACGGTGGGCCCACAAAGTCCCCTGGTGGGACATACCATCCAGGACCTCCTCAGATGTTTCCTGGAGGAGAGATGGTGGGATCTGGCCTCTTGGTTCCACTGCAAAGGCAGTGCTCCCAGGTCCTCTAACCTCAATACCAAGTGGAGGAGTCAAGTCATGTCCAGCTGCATCATGTGCATCATGGCCAGAGGTGGGCAAATGTGTCTCCTGAAACAGAGTGACAATATGCTGTCAGTGAGTTGGCCTAATTCACTACTCCTTTATTGGGAGTGTAAGGCACAGAAGAAAGAATTCCATGACATTCCAGCCAGCCATGTAACAGCCCCAGTTTTTCACTTGTATGTAGGCACTGCGTACTCTCTATCCTAACTAGGTTTACTAGTTCAGCACAAATCGTTAAACATGGCAGTGACACTCTCCCTAGCTCACTCTCAAACAAAAACATAGTTCATGCTGATCTAGATAGACTGACACTTTATGAAATAGATATGCACCACGAGGTAGGTAGAGCCAATGGCTTTTAGTACATTAACTACGGCTCAAATAGTGGTATATTTCTGTCAGTATGTGGCCACATTGTCAATACAGTGGGATCGAAGACTAGAATCATCTCTAATGGAAAACCCTATCTGGAATGGAAAAATAAAGATGCTTTTTATCAGACACACACAAATAGGAAAACTGTTGAGATGAGGACATTTTCACAATGACCAAAATCAAGGCTGTATGTGAAAAGTAAAATAGATACATATTAAGATTCCACTAAGATTTTTCAGGATGGAAATATGAAATAGAGCATTGCAAGTAAACAAGATTGCAAGGTCATCTAAATGTTGTAAAATTGAAGTGGGAGATATCAGTTTTTTTTTCTTTCTGTTGTTTTTGTTATCTTTTTTTTGCATTTCACATAAATGGCATATTTGACTACATGTATATGTCCATACTATTTTCATTCACTGTTCTTGAAGGGCATAATACGACATCAGTTCCCTTGAACTGGAGTTAAGATGTGTGGTGAGCCACCACTGAGTTTCTGGGAATCAAATCCAGGTCCTTCAAAAGAGCAGTGAGTGCTTTTAATACTGTATGCCTTTTCAGTTTACCAGCTTTTCAAGGCACATTCTGTCCTTATAGCCCATACAGGCTTTGAAAATACCATGCTCTTGCCTGAACCTGCAAAATGGTAGGAATATGTGGGCCATCAATCCCTGGCTTGTGATCTGTATGATTTCACAGAAGGTTCCCAATCAACAAGAGTGTTAATGCTATGTTCAAGTACACTTAAGAAATATCAGATAGCACAAGAACTCAACTCTTGTTCTAATCAAACCAAGAAACTCCTTGTGGATCCATGGGTAGATTTCCTGTTCCAATACTTACCATGGGGTCATGTTTGTTTGCACTCTTCCTGGACTCCAATGTTGAGTATACCGGCTCACCTAGAAGTTAAACCAGGAAAATTCATGATTTTTCCTTTTATTGTCAGGGTTCACCAATCTAAATACCACTTATATGTCCCACTCCCCTTGTCTGGATAGAAAACCGGGTTACAGGAATACAATAGCACCCCTCATCTCTGTGAAAAAAGCAGCATCAGACTTGGTGTCAAAACTAACCTTACACACACAGACACGTTAGCTGATATACCTATCATATTCACAGCATGAATGCTGTGGTCAAATGGCCTGAAATCTATGAGATGATACTCAAGAATTATACCAGTAATTTCATGAGTTTTCCCTTTATGCCCTGACTGTTTGCAGATCCAAATATACTGACATGTTCCTATCTCCTTGTCTTGACTGCGAATAGGTCGACAAGTATATAATAGTTTCTTATGAAGGTTCTAAAAAAATCTCCTTCAAACTTGGAGAAATACTACAGAAAAGCTATGATTTGATTTGTGGTTTTGACATTTATAGCTGGCTCTAAGACAATCATGACATGTCAGCCTGAAATACATCTTCTGATGCATCATCGATTTCCATTCTTAGTATGGTAACCATTAGCTTATAATAGGAAATGTACTTTTATTTAAATAGTACTTTTACACGTAACTCAACACATACCCCATGAAAATTTCAATTTCTTTTATATATTTATTTATTTTTTTATAATGAAGCCCAATTAAATGAAAACAAACATTAGACAATATTTGGGAATTTGGGCATCATTCTTTCCAAACCACCTCCTGCTGGTAAGGGGCGCTGTCATGGGAGATTCTAAGAAGATGCAGAAATCCTGGCTATAGTCTGTAAGGCTGCTTTGTCCAAATGTTTTGAATGTAGGATCACTTGGTACTCTGTTTCAGGTGGTCTGCCTTGACCAAACCACATTAGTCTGGCAAGAATCCACAATTTTTCATTTTCTGTGGAAACAAATATAGAAATCCTTGCCCCAGTAACTTGTCTTTAAACTTAAATTTTGGAGTCAAAGCATTTTTTTATTTATTATTTTACATGTCGATCCCAGTTCCCTATCCCTATCTCCCTCCCTCCTTCCCTCACTTCCTTTTTACTCCCTCCCTCCCTCCCTCACTTTTACCTTCTCTGCCCTCTCACATGCACCCTGGCCACCCTCCCCTTTCCATCCCCCCACCCCAATTCCATATGTAGGGGAATGCCATCCAGTTGGGGTCATGTAGATCTGACAGGTCATATGAAGTAGGGACTAGGGCTTCTCTCCTGTCTCTAGGTTAAGGCATTTATCCCTACATGGGGGATGTGTTCGCAAGGTCCTTTTGTGCACCAGGGATACATCCTGGCTCCACTGTCTGAGGTCCCTTAGACTGTTCAGTCTTTCTGGCTGAGACCCATATTCAGGGGGGCCTGAGTGAGTCCCATGCTGGCTTCCCAGCTATCATTCTGAGGGCCCGTTAGCACCACCTTGCTCATGTAAGTTGTCTCTATGTGTTTCTGCAACCTGGCCTTGTCCTCTCCATTTGCATCTGGGTTCTAGTTCGACTCAGTGTATGTATGGGTATTTGCTCCTGTTTCCAACAGGCATTAGATGAGGGTTCCATGGATAAGTTAGTTGTTGATTTCAATCTCTGGGAAGGGCATTTATGGTAGCCTTTCCACGGAAGCTCAATTTGTTAGTTTGTGACAGTCTTGTAGTTCTCTAGACCTCAGTTTCTCCTACTTCTCTCTCCATTTGCTGCCCATTTCATTTCCCCTGTGCTCTGTGGGATTCATCCCTTCCCGGTTCTTTGAGGGACTTTAAATGAATCTCTTAGAATATACCTTGTATCCTAGTTCCTCTGGTGGTATGAATTATAGGCTGGTGATCCTTTGATCTAGGTCTAACATCCATATATGATTGAGTACATACTATGTTCCTCTTTTTGTGACAGGGTTACCTCATTCAGGATTGTTTTTTCAAGTCCCATCCACTTGCCTACGAATTTCAAGATACCATTATTTTTTCTGCAGAGTAGTATTCCATTGTGTAGATGTGCCACATCTTCTTTATCCATTCGTCAATTGAGGGTCATCTAGGTTACTTCCAGGTTTTTTCTATTACAAATAGTGCTGCCGTGAACATAGTTGAACAGATGTCTTTTTTGAATGGATGTGGATCATTTGGGTATATTGCCGTGTCCTGTGGTAAACTAATTCCCATTTTCCTGAGGAACCGCCATACTGATCTCCAAAATGGCTGTATGAGTTTGTGTTCCCACCAGCAGTGGAGGAGTGTTCCCATTTCTACACAACCTCTCCAACATGAGTCATCATTTGTGTTTCTAATTTTAGCCATTCTGGCAAGAGTAAGATGGTATCTCAAAGTTGTTTTGATTTGGATTTCCCTGATACCTAAGGATACAGGCTGCTCGTCCTTAGGACCTGTGTTTAATTCCCAGCAACAACACAACAGGTCACAACCATCTGTAACAGCACTTCCAGGGGCTTTGATGCCCAGTTCTGGCCTTCTCATACATCACACATGAATGTGATACACAGAAAGAAGATAGTAGGGATGCCACAGTCATGGTATATCTGCCAAGATATGTTGCTAACAGGGAGTACTACCAGCCCAACAGAGAGAATTGCCTTGCACTGTAGCTATATGTGGATGCTGGGAAGTCCTCAGTTCTTGTGGAGGAGCCAGTATTAACCAGTGATCCACCATTTATCCAGCTCAGACCCTTCCCTCTGGAACTACAGAGTAAAAAGTACTAATTTATGGAACCATGTTTATGGGACACAAGCTGGTTTTAATATTAACACTGCCAAATAAGAATTTACTTCAATTAAAATTTGATTGATTGTAGCTACAGTTACCTTTACAATTGTCTACAACCAGATGTTCTACACATTCCTGGTGTAAAGACACAGAGGTTAGAGTTTAAGGTATCCTCATCACTAAGACTGTATGCCTAACTCCCTTCATTATATAAGAGGTAATAATCAATGTAAATGTTACTACCCATAGTGAAATAAATGGAAATAACTTACTCATAAGATAGTACTTAAATCATCCTTCTTTCCAAAATACTATTCTGAAATTTAATTGTATTAAGCTTCCTTCAGAACCACAACAGAGTCACAGAACGAACAGCAGTTGTCAGAGTGCAAATGACAATAAATTATTGTCATGGAAATTGCCAGGTCTCCTTGTGTTTCAGGAGGTCCTGGTGTAGGATGGAGTTTCATGTGCATGTTGGGAAAGTGGAATGGATTCTGGAGGGAGATCATTTCTACACTCAGGATGTGGGGGTTTGGGAAAATGCAGCACTTTTGTTGAGGAAACTTTGAAAGCCCATAGGTTCATGCACTTTTCTCAATTTCAGGAGATGGGTCTAGGTCATCGGAAAGTAAAACCCTATACCTTACACTTATTAAACCAATAGCTCCAGCCCTTGTGGTAATATGTCAACACTCGTATAATACTTGATTTACAAACAAATCTTTACATTGAAAAATGGACTTCTTTGCTACATATGATTAATAAGTAAGAACAACGCCAATGATTTCAGTTGTATTTGTCCGATCTTGTAGCTATGCCAGATCTCAATATGCTGGAGGCCTATTTTAAAATAGATTTCAATACAGTAAAACTTTCATACTTAACACTCCTATGATAATATCGACCTGACATTCGACAAGAGAAATTTCCTATAATGCCAGTGGAATAAATTCACTCAAAAAACAAATATCGTTCTCCAAGGAGCTTAAGACTAGAGGCCATGGCAGAGATAAGTCACCAAGCACAACTGAGCTTGTTCTTTTCTAGTACTTGAAAACATGACTTACTGTGTACACACACATGATGTCAAAGGGGTAATTATGCTGTAAAAGCAACTAATTACATTTATTTTAAAATGTAAGTGTATAAAGGAATTTCATGAATTCACCAAATAATAAATTGATTTTGGATTTTAAACACGATCATGTGAACACTATTACTTAGAAGTCATACTGTGGAACACTTTAGTCCATAATCCATATTTATGTGGAAATGTGTCTCACAATCTGTGTGAGAGGCCAACTGTGGTGGTTTGAGAAAAAATGGCTCCCAAAGGGAGTGGCACTATTAGGAGGTATGGCCTTATTGGTGGAAGTGTGTCATTGTGCAGAAGGAGAGTGAGAAGAATATGTTGTTTCTATGTGAAATGAAAAAAAAATTTAAAAATATGTTCATAGATATATATAAATATATAATATGCTGTCAATATAAGAATCTATATTTAAAAAGGCAGTTGAAGGACAAAAGCCACATGGCAGCATCCTCTGAAGAGTTGTTAACATCGCTTCTGAACAGATGCTTTCCATTGTATCTACCATTGTCTAACTTTCTAAGGATTATATTGCTTTTATGTTTTGTTTTTAAAGGCAGATGAAGCAGAGAATGTTACTCATGTAACCTATGATTATACATTTCTATTGGTCAGAAAAATGCACAATTCAATTTCTTGAGCTTTCACCCTTCCCATTATTACTTCAATTACCTAAAGTGTAAGGGAAACTAAATGTGTTTTCAGGCTCTTGTCTTGATGCTAAGAGCAAATGATGACATAGCATAAAACTTGGTCTGTAGGATTCACAGAGAAAGGGACTGAAATTTAGTATGTGATTACTTCAGGCCAGAATTAGCCTTTAAATCATGAGTTTGATTTCTTGAATTGTAAATTTTAGGTCAGATATAGAACAATTGTGCATGCTTTTATGCATGGTAAAATTAATAGCATTTTGGGACTAGAAATAGCTAACAGACAGTAAAATAGTGGTCCAGGAAGAGAAAGAAGCAAAACGGATTGAAACAGAGATTTAATGATGTCAAGATTACAAAAGTTTCAATATAAAACTTTATTGTAAATAATTATCAGTCATAAGTTCTTTTAAATCTGCTCAATCAAGAATAAAATGGGAATGATGAGGTAGAAATACATGTTGTAAAAATGTAGAAACAGAACAGGGGGAAACCGTGTGTTCAACACAAAGCTTAGCTTCCTGTCTGGAGCAGAAACACCTCCTGACCACTGACTTTTCCCAATGACACAAGGGAACCATTCTAGTCACTGTCACAGCTCTGTGCAAGAGAATGAGTTCTTATGCTGTCCCTTGACACCTATGCAAAATCCAACTGAATAGAGAAAAATCACTGATTCAACCCCCCGATGGGAAATTCATTAGTTAGGTCTCAACCTCCATTCCTATCAGTATGCAAGACCAAGAACATGAACACCAGTCTGGAGACACTTCAACTCCCTACCTCAGAAAGAGGTGCCTTAGGACAGTTACATGGTGTCAGCTCTCTCAACCCAACCCACAGAAAACAATCAACATTTCACACATTAAGAATAAAACGAAAGATGTAGAGATTCATGCCCTTAATTCCAGCACTCCATGGGCAGAAACAGGAATGGCTCCAAATTCAAGGCAAGCATGGTCAACACAGCAAGTTCCTGGACAATCAAAGCTACACATACAAAAACCCTGTCTCTAAGAAACAAACAAATCAATAACTAGAAAGTCAAAATGAGAGAACCAGAAATTATATAAGAAACCAGTCAGTAGAACTTCCAGGATATAGGGGAATTACTGTGTCAGCCTGAGACCCTGAGCTCTCTAAATAACCTACTGTAGAAAAATTATCTTACAGCTGTTAACTAATCATCATACATTTAGCACAAAATTGGGTGTGCCTGTGTCTGTTTGTGCATACTCTCTCTCTCTCTGTATCTCTCTCTCTCTCTCTCTCTCTCTCTCTCACACACACACACACACCCATTGGTTTTGAACCTTAAAACTAGTCAGTGGACAAAAGAAAATCCTGAAATTCATCATTAGACAATATCCTGTCTTTCTTTCAAGTATAAAACATATTTAAGGTTTTAAAATGTATTGCTTTATTTTGGGTCATTTTATATCTAACTAAAAGTAGTAGGGTGCATACTTTGTAAGATACTCAAATCAGAAAATCCACAAATGTTGGCTAGGCAGTGGTGGTGCATGCTTGTAATCCCTGCACTTGGGAGGCAGAGGCAGGCAGATTAAATGAGCTTGAGACCAGCGTCATGAACAAGAGCTAGTTCCAGGACAGCCTCCAAAGCCAAAGAAAAACCCTGTCCCATTTCTCAAAATAAATAATTAAATAAATAAATAGAAAGAAATTAAAAGAAAAAAGAAAAATATGCTCTCCGGGCTTGGGCTTAGGTTCCAGCTACATGGCTAAACACGCCAAGATGGTCGGGATCATCAGGAAATACAGGACCCGCTACGGTGCCTCCCTCCGGAAAATGGTGAAGAAAATTGAAATCAGCCAGCATGCCAAGTACACTTGCTCCTTCTGTGGCAGGGCCACGATGAAGAGATGAGCAGTTGGCATCTGGCACTGTGGTTCCTGCATGAATACAGTGGCAGGTGGGGCCTGGACTCACAACACTATTTCTGCAGTCACAGTGAAGTCTGCCATCAGAAGACTGAAGGAACTGTAAGACCAGTGGAAATGCTATTGCTTGGAAACCCCTGCCTCTAATAAATGAGTTAATTTACGTAAAAAAAAAAAAAAAAAAAATATTTTATGTTATTTTATGTTGTTTTGTTATTTTTAGTTTTTTTTCTGTAATTTATGTATGCAAGTATTTTGTGTACTTGCATGCCCTGGACTATATACTCACAACCATGAACTACATACCTGTATAGAGCATTACATACATGCTGGTACATATCATGCATGATGTATAACATGGGCAAGCATATTGTACATAGCATTGCATGCATGCCTGTGCTCTACTTGCATGCTTAGTGCACTACGTGCATGCCTTTTGCAACAATGAATACCTGGTACATTACAGGCATGCCTGGTGTACTTCATGAATATCTGTACACTATATGTATGGGTAAGCACCACATACATACATTGTGAAATTTTAGGTAAAAGAGGCCATTGGATTTCCTGGGATTGGAACTGCCATGTGGATGTTAGGAACCAAGACCATGTCCTCTTATCTGCACTAGATTCCAGTCTTAACTAATGATTCACCATCAGTCCAGCCCCCCACAAACTTCTCTTTTGAAGGACTAATTTTTTGCACAGCTGAAAAGACTAATTTAGTGGAAAACGTTTATGGGAAACTGGCTGGGTTCAGTAATACCAAAGACAAACAATGCTTTAAATCAATTAAAATTCATTTGATTAAACACACAGTTGCCTTTACTTTTGCCTAAAATCATGGTGAACACATTTCTGGTATAAAGAAACAGCTTTTTGACTTTAAGATACATCAATTATGAGATTGCCTGTATAAAACTTCCACAATTATGGATGACATAATCAAAGTAAAATACATTATGCAGAATAAAATGAAGTGGAAATAATTCACTCATAAGATTCATATTTAAATCATCTTTTCTACAAACTACTATCCTGACAATATGTTTCCATTAAGCTGCAATTTGAGCAATATAATCACATAAGTAACAAAAGTGATCTTGAACTGAAAATGAGAAGAAATGACTGCCATAGAAATGGTCAGGTCTCCTGTGTTTGTGGAGGTTCTGGGGCAGATTGTTTGGAAGGCAGAATCAAGTCTGGAGAGAGTTCATTTCTACTTCTCAAAAGAGAGGGTGGGGAGAAGAACCCAGAAGTTGGGAGAAGGGAAAATGGAAAGCCCCTCAGTTTGTACACATTCTACCCTGTTGCAAGAGATGAGTAAAGGACAGTGGAGGTTGAAATCCTGTATGGCACACATGGTAAACCACAAACTACAGCCCATACTGGTAAACAAAACTCACACCACAATATTTGATCTTACAAATAATCTTGATATTTAAAGTGGACTTCTTACCTACATGGGATTCATAAGAACACCACCACCAATTTCAGGTGTCTTTGTGCTGTCTTAGCAGCTACTCTTGATCTCAATATACTCAAGATATATTGTAGAACAGATTTCAATGTAGTAAAACTTTCAAGAGTAACATTGAAATCAGTGATCCTGGCATGATATCCTAAATAAATTTTTCTGTAATGACAAGAACAACTACAAAACTTCCGAAAGAAAATACATGTCATACTCTTGGAAGGTTAAGAATAGATATGAGGGAAGAGAACAGGCAGGGATAACTAAACTGGTTCTTCTCTATTACTTTAAAACATGATTTATTGTATAGAAACTTCTGATTCCAAAGGGGAAAGTATGCTATAAAAGAAAAAAATAACTTTTATTTTAAAATGTAAGTATAAGAAGAAATTTCAATGATTTCAGCAAATAATTAATATGATCTTAGATTTTAAATATGATAATGTGGGAAGAACTACCCAGAAGAAATACTTTTAAGCACTTTAGCCAGTAATCTTAAGACAAAATATAAATAATTAATGTAAATATTAGCCTCAGTACACATTTCTATAAAATGGTATACGCATAATTTTGGCCTGAAACCTGCTTGTAGCTAGGTATTGGTGAGACAGGCATTTAATCCCAAAGTTGGAAAGCAGAGTCAGGTGGATCTCTGTGAGTTCATGCTTAGCCTGGTCTACAGAGTGAATTCCAGGACAGGCTCAAAAGTTATAGAAAAACCCTGCCTTGAGGAGAAAAAAAGTGCTTGTAAATTTGCTGATCTTCTGAACTATCACAGTACATTTAAAATTCAAAATTCCCTAAGGTAGTTCAAGGTGAAACCTTGACTTCTTTGCTGCTGGACTGTTACCTGTGAGCCATGACAACCCTTTCTCCCTCAAGTTGCTTCTGGCCAGTGTTTCTCATCGTAACACACACAGATACATATTTATTCATATAAGGGCCTTTTAAAAAGCCTACCTGACTTTGGAGGAAACCTTGGGCCAGCACATCCCTTTGATGGGACATACTGTCGAGCATCTGCAGGAGGTGGTGGTGGTTTCTGGCCTCTTGGATTCTGTGGAATGGCAGGGTGTCCATGATCTCTACGGCCTGAAACCTTGGCCACCAGTGGAGGAGTCAAGCCATGGACAGCCACTTTGCATTTAGCAGGGCCAGAGTTGGGAAAAGTTGCTTTCTGTAACAGAGTCACAATCATTAGTCTGTGTAGTGGCTTGATTCACAGCTCCTTTCCTGGGAGTGGCAGGCAAAGAAGAAAGAATTCCATAATGTTGAAGCAAGAATGGTAACAGGCTCAGTTTTCCACATTGGTTGAGGAGGTCCTTGTTTTCTGTCCTAAGTAATTTTACGAACTCAACAGAAATCTTTAAGCATGGTAGTAACACTCTACCAAGCTCACTCTCAAACACAATTATAGATCATGAAGATCGAAACAGATACTTTTTAAACTAGATATACACCAGGAAGATGAGGTAGAGAGATTGAATCCCAGAACTCGGGTTGTAGAGGAAGGTGGATCTCTGTCAATTCAAGGCTAGCCTTGTCAACAGAGTGACTTCCATGACTGGAACCATTGCTACTTTGAAACCCTATCATTAAGAAAAAGAAAAAAAAATAACCATACACATTTATCAAACACACAGGAAATGAAAATGGTTAAGATGCTGTTAGGTCTCCCAGAGCACAGGGGAAGTGGCAGGAATGGGGGTAGTGAAAGGAGAGAGAAGTAGGAGAAAACGAGGGGGAGGAAAGGAAAACACATGCGACCAGGAAGATATAGCCTGGTTAAGAATAGAAGACAGGAGAGAGAGAGAGAGAGAGAGAGAGAGAGAGAGAGAGAGAGAGAGAGCATAAAAGAGGGAGCCAATATTGGTTTGAAGATAAAGTTGAACACAAAGAAAGGACTAGAGAACTACAAGACTGCCACCAACTAACAATTTGAGCATCCATAGAAAGGCTACCATAAATGCCCTTCCCAGAGAGTGAGATCAACAATTATCCATGGAGCCCTCATGGAATACCTGTTGGAAACAGGAGCAAACACACATACATAAACACTGAGTCGAACTAGAACCCAGATGCAGATGGAGAGGACAAGACCAGTCGGCAGAAACACATAGAGACAGCTTACCTGAACAAGGAAGAGATAATGGGCCAACAGACTGATAGCTGGGAAGCCAGCATGGGACTGACTCAGGCCCCGCTGAATATGGGTCTCAGCCAGAAAGACTGAACAGTCTAAGGGACCTCAGACAGTGGAGCCAAGATGTATCCCTGGTGCACAAAAGGACCTTGCGAACATATCCCCCATGGAGGGATAACTGCCTTAACCTAGAGACAGGAGAGAAGCCCTAGTCCCTACTTCACATGACCTGTCAGATTTACATGACCCCAACTGGATGGCATTCCCCTTCATATGGAATTGGGGAGGGGGGTGGGAGGGAAGGGTGGTTAGGGTGCAAGTGAGAGGGCAGAGAGGGTAAAATGAAGCGAGGTTGGAAGTGGGGGGGAGAAAGGGAATAAGGCAGGGAGAGAGGGAGGGAGAGGGAACTGCGATCGACATGTAAAATAATAAATTAAATTAAAAAATGCTTTGACTCCAAAATTTAAGTTCAAGGACAAGTTACTGGGGAAAAGGATTTCAATTTTTGTTTCCACAGAAAATGAAAATCTGTGGATTCCTTCCAGACTAATGTGGTTTGATAAAGCCAGACTGCCTGAAAAAGAGTACCAGGTGATCCTACATTCAAAACAGCTGGACAAAGCAGCCTTACAGACTACAGCCAGGATTTCTGCATCTTCTTAGAATCCCCCATGACTGTGCCGCTTTCCAGCAGGAAGTAGTTTGGAAAGAACGACGCCCAAGTTCGCAAATATTGTCTATAAATATTTGTTTTCATTTAAATGGACTTGGTTATATAAAATAAATAAAGAAAGAAAGAAAATTGTTAAGGTGTTTATAATTTCTAATTGACCCAAATTAATGCTATATTTAAAAATCTAGAGTTTCCAGTGAGATCCAACTATCCTGCAAAACCTTCTCAAGTTCTAGCTCAGCCCTTGTCCTCTTCTGCTGGCTATTGGCCAGAGGTGAGTCTGGGCCCAATCAGGGCTGCCTTTCCCCTACAATCTCTTTTCCCCACTCCCCCAACCGAATTCCCTGGGTTGGCCCCTGATCCTGCTGCTCCTGCCTCAGGTCCCCATCTAGAGCACCCTTGGAGCTCTGATACACCCCCACCCATCCCCACGGCCAGACTACCCCCCTACCCTGTGCCCTACCCCATACATGGTCCTGCCGCTCTGATTGAGCACTGGGACAGAGGGTGGAGCCAACAGTCAACCCTACTTCGGAGACTTCTCTGAGCAACTCTGAACAAAGGAGGCCTGACTATCCACGTGGGACCACCCATAATTTCCACCAGCTTAGACTCTGACCCCGCCTCCAGTCCTCTGCTGTAGTCCCGGGCCCCTCCCAGAGATGCGCCTATCTCTGCAGGTTTACTCTGAGTTCCTGCAGGCAACATCCTTGATCCCCAAATCCTGGCCTCTGCAGCTGGAGAGCGCCAGTTTCCAGGGAGATCCGACTATCCTGCAAAACCTTCTGAAGTTCCAGCTCAGCCCTTGTCCTCTTCTGCCAGCTACTGGGCAGAACTATTGGCCAGAGCTATTGGCCAGAGCTATTGGCCAGAGGACCACTGTGAGTACCTGCTGGCATCTTCTTCTGGATCCTCATCCTTGACACCATCCCTGGATTCCTGTCTGTGGAGAAACCTTGAAGAGAGCTTGGACCACACAGAGCTACAGATATTGAATCACAGACCCACATAAGCCCATTGGGGAAGTACCATAGAAAGAGGGGGAAACCCAACCAACAACTACTGGAACAAGCTATGGGAAGAAGGCAATACAAGAGAACACCTAAGAACAGAAAGACAAGCATGACACCACCAGAATCTAGGGAAACTACACCAACTAGAATGGAACACAACAACAAAGCAGAGGAAGCAGAAGGGTATGACTTAAAAATTACCATCATAAAAATGATAGAGGCCCTCAAAGAAGATGTGAGAAAGTCCCTTAAAGAAATGGATGAAAAAAACAAACAAAAAAATGGAAGAAATGAACAAATTTCTTAAGGAAAGTACAGAAAGGCAAGAAAAAATAATTAAGCAGGTAAAGGAAACAGTTCAAGACTTGAAAACTGAAATAGAGAAAATAAAGGCAACACAAACGGAAGGAATGCTGGAAATTGAAAAGCTGGGCAAAAAATCGGCAACTACGGACACAACAATAACCAATAGAATTCAAGAGATGGAACAGAGAATCTCAGGTGCAGAACATAAACTAGAAGAAATAGATTCATCAACCAAAGAAAATCATACATCCTTACAATCCTTAACAAAAAACATCCAGGAAATGTGGGACACCATGAAAAATAGGCATAGACGAAGGTGAGGAAGCCCAGCTCAAAGGTGCCGAAAACATATTCAACAAAATCATCGAGGAAAACTTTCCAAATCTGAAGAAGGACATGTCAATGAAAGTACAAGAAGCATACCGAACCCCAAATAGGCTGGACCAAAGGAAAAAGACCCCTTGACATATAATATTAAGAATATTAAGAGCAGCGAAAGAAAATGGACAGGTAACATATAAAGCAGATCTATCAAAAATACACCTTACTTCTCCATGGAAACCCACAAGGCCAGAAGGTCCTGGATAGATGTTCTACAAGTATTAAGAGAACACGGATGCCAGCCTAGGCTACTATATCCAGCAAAACTCCCAATCACTATAGATGGAGAGAACAAGATATTTAATGTCAAAACCAGATTTTCCCAATACGTATCTACAAATCCAGCCCTACAGAAAGTATTGGAAGGAAAATTCCAACCCAAGGAAGGTAACTATGCCCGCAAAAATGTAGACAACAGATAATCCAACTACACTAGAAACCAAGGGTGAAGCAGAACTAATATATTCACAATATCACTGCCAACAACAACCCTAGATCAAACAAGCATCAACAATCAATGGTCCTTACTCACCCTCAACATTAATAGTCTTAACTCACCTTTAAAAAGACACAGGCTAACAGAATGGATACGAAGACAGAATCCATCCTTCTGCTGCATACAAGAAACACATCTAAGCTTCAAAGGTAGACATTACCTCAGGGTAAAGGGTTGGGAAAAGATTTTCCAATCAAATGGAAATAAGAAGCAAGCAGGCTTAGCTATCCTAATATCTAACAAGTTAGACTTCAAACCAAAATTAGTCAAAAGAGATGAAGGCGGTCATTTCATATTCATCGCAGGAGAAATCCATCAACACAAAGTCTCAGTTCTGAACATCTATGCCCCTAATACAAAGTCACCCACATTCGTAAAAGAAATACTACTAAAACTCAAAGCTCATATAAAACCTCACATACTTATAGTGGGAGACTTCAATGCACCACTCTCAACACTAGACAGGACCACAAATCAGAAACTCAACAAAGAAACAAAAGAATTAACAGAAGTTATGTCTCAACTGGGATTAACAGACATCTATAGAACATTCCATCCAAAGACAAAAGAATATATCTTCTTCTCTCCTCCACATGGAACCTTCTCTAAAATCGACCACATACTAGGTGACATAACAAACTTCAACAGATACAAGAGAATAGGAATAGTACCCTGTATCTTATCAGACCACCATGTTTTAAAATTGGAATTCAACAACAACACAAATAGCAGAAAACCTGCAAACTCATAGAAACTGAACAATGTGCAATTGAACCACTCCTGGGTCAAAGCAGAAATAAAGAAACAAATTAAACACTTTCTAATATTCAACGAGAATGAGGATACAACATACCCAAACTTATGGGACACCTTGAAAGAAGTGCTACGAGGGAAGTTCATTGCACTAAGTGCCCATATAAAGAAAACAGAAGGTAGTCACATAAGAGAATTAACAGCCCAACTGAAAACCTTAGAAAAGAGAGAAGCGAATTCACCCCGAAGGAGTAGATGCCAGGAAATAATCAACTTGAAGGATGAAATCAACAAAATAGAAACCAGGAAAACAATACAAAAAAATCAATGCAACAAAGAGTTGGTTTTCTGAGAACATCAACAAGATAGACAAACCTTTATCCAAATTAATGAAAAAGCAGAGACAGAACATGCAAATTAACAAAATCAAAAATGAAATGGGGAACATAACAACAGACACAGAGGAAATCCAGACAATTTTCAGGTCATACTTTGAAAATCTGTATTCCTCAAAAATTGAAAATTCAAAGGAAATGGACAAGTTTCTGGATAACTTTTACTTACCAAAATTAAATCAAGAACAGACAAACAACTTAAATAGACCTATAACCCGCAATGAAATAGAAGCAGTCATCAAAAGCCTTCCAACGAAAAAAAGTCTAGGGCTAGATGGATTCAGGGCAGAATGCTACCAGACATTCAAGGAAGAACTAATACCACTACTCCTCAAACTGATCCACAAGATATAGAAACAGAAGGTTCAAAGCCAAACTCTTTTATGAGGCCAGAATAACTTTGGTACCCAAACCTCACAAAGACACAACTAAGAAAGAAAACTACAGACCAATATCCCTGATGAATATCGATGCAAAAATACTCAATAAAATACTGGCAAACTGAATTCAAGAATACATCAGAGAAATCATACTCCGTGACCAAGTAGGCTTCATCCCTGGAATGCAGGATGGTTTATCATACGAAAAATCTATCAAGGTGATCCATGATATAAACAAACAGAAAAAGAAAAACCATATGATTATCTCCCTAGATGCTGAAAAGTCTTTCTACAAAATTCAACACCCTTTCATGATAAAGGTCTTGGAGAGGTCAGGGATAACAGGAACATACCTAAACATAATAACAGCAATATACAGCAAACCAATTGCCAACATCAAACTGAATGGAGAGAAACTTAAGCCAGTTCCTCTAAAATCAGGAACAAGACAAGGCTGTCCTCTCCATATCTCTTCAATATCGTACTACACGTACTGGCTTGTGCTATAAGACAACAAAAGGAGATCAAGGGCATCCAAATTGGAAAGGAAGAAGTCAAACTGTCTCCATTTGCAGCTGATATGATAGTTTACATAAGCGACACAATAAACTCTACCACGGAACTCCTACAGCTGATAAACACCTTCAGCAAACGAGCAGGATACAAGATATACTCAAAAAAATGAGTAGCCCTACTTTTTTCAGACGACAAAGAGACAGAGAAAGAAATCAGAGAAACATCACCCTTTACAATAGCCACAAGCAACATAAAGTATCTTTGGGTAACGCTTACCAAACACTTAAAAGACCTATATAATAAGAACTTTGTGACTCTAAAGAAAGAAATTAAAGACGATACCAGAAAATGGAAATATCTCCCATGCTCTTGGATAGGTAGGATAAACATAGTAAAAATGGCAATCTTACCAAAAGCAATCTACCGATTCAATGCAATCCCCATTAAAATCCCACCACAATTCTTCACCGACCTTGAAAGGATAATAATCAACTTTATATGGCAAATCAAAAGACCCAGGATAGCCAAAACAACCCTATACAATAAAAGAACTGCAGGAGGCATCACCATTCCTGACTTTAAGCACTACTACAGAGCTATAGTTCTGAAAACAGCCTGGTATTGGCATAAAAATAGACAGGTAGACCAATGGAATCGAATTGAAAATCCTGATATTAATCCACGCACCTATGAACACCTGATTTTTGACAAAACAGCTAAAATTATACAATGGGGCAAAGACAGCATCTTCAACAAATGGTGCTGGCACAATTGAATGAGGGTGTATAGAAGACTGCACAGACCATGTCTGTCGCCATGCACAAAACTCAAGTCCAAATGAGCAAAGACCTCAACATCAATCCAGCCACATTGGTCCTCTTAGAAGAGAAAGTAGGAGGTACCCTTGAACAAATTGGTATAGGAGAACGCTTCCTGAATATAACTCCAGGGGCACAGACACTGAGAGCAACAATTAATAAATGGGACCTCTTCAAACTTAGAAGCTTCTGTAAGGCAAAGGACACAGTGGACAAGACCAAACGGCAGCCCACAGACTGGGAAAAGATTTTCACCAATCCTATATCTGACAAAGGGCTTATCTCCAAAATATACAAAGAACTCAAGAAACTAGTCAACAAAACACCAAATAACCCTATTAAAAAATGAGGTACATAACTGAAGAAAGA
The DNA here is from genome assembly GCF_943737965.1 of Phodopus roborovskii. Classification (NCBI taxonomy): domain Eukaryota; kingdom Metazoa; phylum Chordata; class Mammalia; order Rodentia; family Cricetidae; genus Phodopus; species Phodopus roborovskii. The sequence goes on along the minus strand of NW_026126884.1, from coordinate 60,918 downwards.
ATTCTCAATAGAGGAAATCAAAAATGCTGAAAGACACTTAAGAAAATGCTCCACATCCTTAGCTATGAGGGAAATGCTAATCAAAACAACTTTGAGATACCATCTTACCCCTGACAGAATGGCTAAAATTAGAAACATCAGTGATGACTTATGTTGGAGAAGATGTGGAGAAATGGGATCACTCCTCCACTGCTGGTGGGAGGGCAAATTCATACAGCCATTTTGGAGATCAGTATGGCAGTTCCTCAATAAAATGGGAATTGGTTTACCACAGGACCTGGCAATCCCCCTCTTAGGCATATACCCAAAGGATTCACATCCATGCAACAAGGACATTTGCTCAACTGTGTTCTTAGAGGCACTATTTGTAATAGCAAGAAACTGGAAGCAACCTAGATGCCCCTCAATTGAAGAATGGTTAATGAAGATGTGGCACATCTACACAATGGAATACTACTCTGCAGAAAAAAATAATGGTATCTTGAAATTCGCAGGCAAGTGGATGGCACTTGAAGAAACCATACTGAATGAGGTAACACAGTCACAAAAAGAGGAACACAGTATGTACTCACTCATATATGGACTTTAGACCTAGGGCAAAGGATCACCAGCCTATAATTCACATCACCAGAGGAACTAGGATACAAGGTGTATTCTAAGAGATTCATATAAAGTCCCTCACAGAACTAGGAAGGGACAAGTCCCCCAGAGCTCAATTGAAGTGGGGGGCAGCAAATGGAAAGAGAAGTAGCAGAAAATAAGGGGGAGGAAAGGAAAACATGTGCGACCAGGAAGATTGAGCCTGGTTAGGAATAGAAGACAGGAAAGTGAGAGACAGAGACAGAGAGAGAGATAATAAAAGAGGGAGCCAATATTGGTTTGAAGATAAAATTGAACACAAAGAAAGGTCTAGAGAACTACAAGTCTGCTCCCAACTAACCATTTGAGCTTCCGTGGAAAGGCTATCATAAATGCCCTTCCCAGAGAGTGAGATCAACAACAAACTTATCCATGGAGTCCTAAACTTGTGCCTGATGGAAACAGGAGCAAACACCCATACATAAACACTGAGTCGAAGTAGAACCCGGATGCAGAAACACATAGAGACAGCTTACCTGAACAAGAAGGAGCTAATGGGCCAGCAGACTGATAGCTGGGAAGCCAGCATGGGACTGACTCAGGCCCTCCTGAATATGCCTCTCAGCCAGAAGAACTGAGCAGTCTAAGGGACCTCAGACAGTGGAGCCAGGATGTATCCCTGGTGCACAAAAGGACCTTGTGAACACATCCCCCATGGAGGGATAACTGCCTTAACCTAGAGACAGGAGAGAGGCCCTAGTCCCTACTTCACATGACCTGTCAGATCTACATGACCCCAACTGGATGGCATTCCCCTACATATGGAATTGGGGTGGGGGGATGGGAGGGTAGGGTGGTTAGAGTGCATGTGAGAAGGCAGAGAGGGTAAAAGGGAGGGAAGGAGGGAGGGAGGGATAGAGGGAGGGAGGGAAGGAGAGGAGAGAGGGAACTGAGATCGACATGTAAAATAATAAATTAAATTAAAAAATAATGCTTTGACTCCAATAAGTTGAAGGACAAGTTACTGGGGAAAAGGATTTCTATTTTTGTTTCCACAGAAAATGAAAAGATGTGGATTTCTTCCAGACTAATGTGTTTTGATCATGCCAGACCACCTGAAACAGAGTACAAGGTGATCCTACATTCAAAACTGCTGGACAAAGCAGCCCTACAGACTACAGCCAGGATTTCTGAATCTTCTTTGAATCCCCATGACAGCGCCCCTTACCAGCAGGATGTAGTTTGGAAAGAACGATGCCCACATTCCCAAATATTGTGTATAAATGTTTGTTTTCATTTAATTGGACTTTGTTATATAAAATAAAATAATAAAGTAAAAAAAAAATCTAAAATACTTTTTAAGGTTTAAATAAGAATAGAAGTTAGAAAATATGAAATAGTGCACAGAATGTACTGAAACTTTGATGTCCATTTAAAAGTTGTACTTATTTAAATAAGACATATATGGTCTGTTTCTTTTAGTTCCCCCCCCCAGGAATGGGTGTTTTGCATGCACATATGTCTGCATGCATACTACAATCACTCAGTGTTCTGGAAGGATTGAATTGGGATACAGATCCCTTGAAACTGGAGTGAAGAAGGGTTGTGATCCATCACTAAGTACTAGGAATGAAAGGGAGGTTCTCTAGGAGAGCAGCCAGTACTCTTAACTTATAAGCCATTTCCTCAGCCTATGTGGTTTATTGAGACAAGTTCTTCTTAGATAGAGCACAGTGGCCTTGAAATCACCTTCCTCATGCCTCACCATGCCCAAATGCTGCTATTGCAGTTAAAAAAAAATGAAAACTTGGCTAGTGATTTATACTATTTCCAGAACATTACAACACAAGGATGAAAATGTTAACACAATTTAAAAGTATATTGTATTAATATTTTGATATTACCAAGTTGCTCTGGCATTATTCTAATAAAATCAAGCAACTAGTTATGGATCCATGGGTAGAATTCAATTTCCCATTCTCACCACAGAGTCTTGTTTGGTGGCACTCTTCCTGGATTCCAACTTGGAAGATACTGGCCCATCTAGGCAGAAAAATTAAAAAGGAAAACTTCATTCGTTCTCACTAATTTCCAGTTTTCACTAATTTCCAAACCATTTCCAGATCCAAATGTCATTCACATTTTCCACTCTTCTGGCAGGGACAGGGAAGAACTCGACAGGAATACAATAGTACTCCACCTTAGGATCCCCCAAATAGCCTGACACCTATGGAAATTTCACCAGAACTGATATCTTTTTGCAGTGTGCTGCTAACCTTTCCAGCTGGCTCTCAGGCAAACTTGCCCTTTCAGGCAACTCAGGATGCAGCATCCACTACCTGTTTTCTACATGTATCAAACTTTCCCTAAGTTCACATCATATACTTTTTGAGAAAAGTACACTTATAGATAACTCAAGAAATACACATGAATATTTAAATTTCTGAATCTTATTCTTTCTTAATGTTATTTCATTTAATACCTACAGTAGATACACATCTTTCCCAGCTTCTGTGTGTAGTGAGTGATAATTAAGAGGTCCTGACAAATACAATCTACTAAATAAGAAATGATTAAATAACATAACTAATTAAGAAGTACCCAAATTATTTTACTGGTAGGCTTTAACAAATCCATTGTCATTTGCCTGCATAATAGCCATTACAGCGAAACAGGTTATATGTAAATGGATTTAGAACAATGAGATAATAGCTATGGAAGAGAGTAAAGTTTTTATTATGGCTAGATATAGGAAACCCTTACTAAGGCACCAAAGCTAACCTTCAATACATACATTAGTTGGCATGCTTAAAATTTTTCACAAGAAAGGGCTAGAGAGATGGGTTCAATGTTAAGGGTCCAGTTGGCTCTTCCTTAGGACCTGTGCTTAATTCCCAGCAGCTACACAGTAGCTCACAGCCATCTGTAATTGCACTTCTAGGAGATCTGATGTCTTGTTCTGACCTTTTCCGGCATCAGTCATGCATGTGATACACAGAAACGTGATGGTAGAGATGACAGAGTCATGGAATATCTGCCAAGGAGAGCTTCTAACAGGGAGTGCATCCAGCCCAATAGAAAGAAGAGGCTTGCAGTCAACAAAGCTGAATAGAGTTGGAGATCTAAGAGATTTTGACATCACATGGAGATGGAAAGTTTGGGGTTTGCCCATTCATTTCTCAGTCTTCCTTGGCCCAGTATTTCCTCACTCTTCTCTTTATTTGGAATGTTGATGTATATCCTGTGCCATTATATGTTAGAAGTATATGATCTGCTTTTTGATTTTGATTTTCATGGGTGATTACAATTAAGAGATTGCAGGATTCTCAGAAGCAACATTGAACTTTCTAACATTGTTGAGACACTGTGATAGACTTTGGGGGCTTCTAGAGTTGAAAAAAATGCATTTTGCAATGATATTATTATAAACTTCTAGTGCTAGTGACAGTTTAAAAGTAGCTGGCCCACATACTTTCACAGGGAGTGCCACTAATAGGAGGGTTGTCTTTCTTGGATTTGGGGTGGGCATGGTCATTTGGAGGGAGGGTGACACTGTGTGGGCAGGCTTAGAGGTTTCCTATGCTCATAATACCTTCCAGAATTTCAATAGACTTCCTATTGCCTACAGAATGTAGGATTCTCAGCTTGTTCTCCAGACCCGCAACTACCTGTACACCAGCATATTATATGCCATGATGAAAATGGACTGAATCTCTGAAAATATAAGTGAGCCACTTCAAATAAATGTTTCATTTATGCTCTTATCTCTATCTCTCTCTCTATCTCTCTCATGCTCTCTCACACTCTATCTTTCTCTTGTCTTTCCCTCCCCAGGCTAAATCTTCCTAGTCCCACGTGATTTTCTCTCCTCCTCTACTCTTTATTCTGGCATCCTCTCCACTCACACCCCCCACACTCCCAATATGCTAAGAAGATCTAGTTCTATTCCCCTTCTATGAGGGAACTTGTATGAATCTCTTAGAATCCTCCTTGTATTCTAGTTTCTGGCATTATGAAATATAGGCTGGTGATCCTTTGCTCTATGTCAAATATATATATATATATATATATATATATATATATATATATATATATGAGTGAATACATACCATGTTCTTATTTTGCTGACTGGGTTACCTCATTCAGGAGGTTTCCATCAAGTTCCATCCATTTGCCTGTGATTTTCAAGATCCCATTGTTATTTTTTTCCACAAAGCAGTATTCCATTGTGTAAATGTCCCACATCTTCTTCATCCATTCTTCATTGGAGGGACATCTAGGATGCTTCCAGGTTCTTGCTATTACAAATAATGCTGCTATGAACATAGTTAAACACATTTTTTGTTGCATGAATGTGGATCATTTGGGTATATGCATAAGAATAAGATTGCCAGGTCCTGTGGTAGACCAATTCTCATTTTACTAAGGAACTGCGATGAAGATCTCCAAAATGGCTGTACAAGTTTGCAATCCCAACAGCAATGTAGGAGTACTCCCTTTTCTCCACATCCTCTCCAGCATAAGTTCTCATTAGTGTTCCTGATTTTAGCCATTCTTGCAGGAGAAAGATGGTATATCAGAGTTGTTTTGATTTGCGTTTCACTAATAGCTAAGGATGGTGAGCACTTGCTTATAAGTGTCTTGCAGGCTTTTTGATTTCCTCTATTGAGAATTCTCTCTTCAGTTCTATACTCCTTTTTTAATAGAGTTAATTGATGTTTGGGTGACTAGTTTCTTGAGTTATTTGTATATTTTGGAGATGAGCCCTATGTCAGATGTAAGGTTGGTGAAGATATTTCCCCACAGTGTGTGCTGCCTTTTGGTCTTGTCAACTGTGTCCTTTGGCTTACAGAAGCTTCTCATCTTGAGAAAGTCCCATTTATTAATTGTTGATCTCAGAGTCTGTGCTACTAGATTTATGTTTAGGAATGAATCTAGTACCAGTTTCTTCAAGGGTACCTACCACTTTCTCTTCGAAGATATTCAGTGTGATTGGATTTATGTTGATGTCCTTGATCCATTTGGATTTGAGTTTTGTGCAAGGCTATAGATATGGGTCTATCTGCAGTCTTCTACACACTATCATCCAGTTGTTCCAGCACCATTTGTTGAAGATGCTTTCCTGCTCCCATTGTATACTTTTAGCTGTTTTGTCAAAAATGATGTGCTCATAGGTGTGTGGGTTAATATCAAGATTTTTGATTTGATTACTTTGATCTACTTGTATATTTTTCTGCCAATGCTAGGCTGTTTTCACGAATATAGCTCTAGTCAGGGATTAAAGTCAGGGATGGTGATGCCTCCTAAAGTTCCTTAGTTGTACATGGTTGTTTGGCTATCCTGGGTCTTTTGTTTTTCTATATAAATTTGATTATTATCCTTTCATGGTCGGTGAAGAATTGTGCGGATATTGATGGGGATTGCATTCAATCTGTAGATTGCTTTTAGTAAGATTTCCATTTTTACTATGCTTATCCTACCTATCCAAGAGCGTGGGAGATCTTTCCATTTTGTGGTATCTTCTGAAATTTATTGGTTTAAATAATCAGTTCTTAATATATAGGTCTTTCACTTGTTTGTTAAGCATTACCCCAAGATACTTTATGTTGTTTATGGTTATGGTAAAGGGTGATGGTTCTCTGTTTTCTATGTCAGTCCCATTGTCCTCTGTATACAGTAGGGCAACAGATTTTTTTTTGAGTTGATCTTGTATAATGGTAGTTTGCTGAAGGTGTTTATTAGCTGTAGGAGTTCCCTGATAGAAATTTTTGGGTCGCTTATGTATACTGTCATATATCTGCAAATAGTGAAATTTTGGCTTATTCCTTTCCAATTTGTATCCCCTTGATCTCATTTTTTGTCTTATTCCTTTAGCTAGAACATCAAGTACAATATTGAAGCAATATGGAGAGAGAGTGTAGCCTTGTGTTGTTCCTGGTTTTAGAGGAATTGCATTAAGGTTCTATCCATTCAGTTTGATGTTGGCTGTTGATTTAATATATATGCTTTTATCATGTTTAGGTATGTTCCTGTTATCCTTGATCTCTCCAAGCCCTTTATCATGTAAGGGTATTGGAATGTGAAAAAGGCTTTTTCAGTAAACCCAGTTTTTTTTTTTTTTTTTTCATTTTGTTTATATGGTGGATTACATCAATCGACTTTTGTATGTTCACCCATCCCTGCAACACAGGGATGAAGCCTATTGGTCATGTTGGATAAATTCTCTGATGTGTTCTTGGATTTGATTTGCCAGTATTTTATTGAGTATTTTTGCATCTATGTTCATGAGGGATATTGGTCTATCCTTCTCTTTCTTAGTTGTGTCTTTGTGTGTCTATGGTACCAAGGTAACTGTGGCCTTGAAAAAAATGTTTGGGAATGAACATTTTGTCTCTATTGTGTGAAACAATTGGAGGAGTATTGGTATTAGTTCCTTTTTGATTTGCTGGTAGAATTCTGCACAAATGCCAACAGGCCCTCGGCCTTATTTTGTTGGGAGGCTTTCGTTGACTGCCTAAATTTCATTGACGGTATAGGTCAGTTTAAGTTGCTTATCTGTTCTTGATTTCCTTTTGGTAAGTGATAGTTATCCAGAAATTTCTCCATTTCCAATGTATTTTCAAATTTTGTGGAGTATAGGTTTTTAAAGTACAACCTGAAAATTGTCTTTACTTCCTCAGTGTCTGTTATTATGTCCACCTTTTTGTTTCTGATTTTGTTAATTTGTGTGTTCTCTCTCTGCTTTTCGGGTTAGTTTGGATAAAGGTTTGTCTATCTGGTTGAGTTTCTTAAAAAGACAACTCTTTGTTGCATTGATGTTTTGTATCATTTTCCTTGTCTCTATTGATTTGTGCCCTCGAATTGATTATTGCCTGGCATCTACTCTGGGGTGACTTTGCTTCTTTTTGTTCTAAGTCTGTTAGCTGTGCTATTAATTCTCTAATGTGACTATCCTCAGTTTTCTTCATATGTTCTCTTATGAAATGAACTTCCATCCTTCGTAGAAATCTTTTCAATGTTTAACATGAGTTTGTGTATGTTGTGTCCTCATTGTCATTGAATTCTAAGAAGTCATCCATTTCTTTCTTTATATCTTCTTGACCAGGAATGGTCCAATTGGACATTGTTCAGTTTCCATGAGTTTGTAGGGTTTCTTCGAGATTTGTGTTGTGGTTGAATTCTAGCTTTAAAGCATGGTGGTCTGATAAGATACATAGGAATATTCCAATTTCATTTTAATCTGGTGAGGGTTTTTTATGTGGCCTAGTATGTGGTTGATTGTAGAGATGGTTCAATATGGATTTGAGAGGAAGGTATATTATTTGTGTTTGGTTGTAATGTTCTGTAGATGTATCTTAAACCCAATGTAGACATAGCTTCTGTTAGTTCTTGATTCTTTGTCAAGTTTTTGTATGCTGGTCCTGTCTAGTGGTATGAGTGGAGTGCTGAAGTGTCCCACTAGGAGTGGATGAGGTTTTACATGAGCTTCAAGATTTAGTAGAGTTTCTTTTACGAATGTGGATGCCTTTGTATTTGGGGCATAGATGTTCAGAATTGAGAATTTGCCCTGATGGATTTCTCCTATGATGAAAATGAAATGACTGTTTTCATCCCAGTTGATTGATTTTGGTGTGATGTCTAACATGTTAGATATTAGGATAGCTATACCTGCTGGCTTCTTGGGTCCATTTCATTGGAAGATCTTCTCCCAACCCTTTACCCTGAGGGAATGTCTGTCTTTGAAACTTAGATGTGTTTTTTGTATGCAGCAAAACCATCAATTCTGTCTTTGTATCCATTCTTTTATCCTGTGAATTTTCATAGGTGAGTTAAGACCATTAATGTTGAGGGATAATAAGGACCACTGATTGTTAATGCTTGTTTGTTTTAGATTTTTTGTAGGTGCTGGTATTGTGAATATATTATCCATGCTTTAACCTTGGTTTTGGTGAATTGGGATTATCTATTACTTATGTCTTTGTGAGCATAGTTAACTGACTTGGGTTGGAGTTTTCGTTCCAGAAATTTCTATAGGGCTGGATTTGTAGATATTCATTGTGAAAATCCAGCTCTGTCATTAAATATGTTGTTACCTCTATCTATAATGATTGAGAGTTTTGCTGGGTATAGTAGCCTTGTCAGGCATCTGTGGACTCTCATACTTGTAGAACATCTACCCAGGACGTTCTGATCTTGAGAATTTCCATGGAGAATTTAAGTGTAATTTTGATAATTCTACCTTTATATGTTATCTGAAATTTTTCTCCTGCTGCTCTTATTATTCTTTCTTTTTTTCTGTATGTTAGGTGCATTGATTGCTATGTGTTGTGAGGTCTTTATTCTTTGGTCCAGTCTATTTGGTGTTTGGTTTTCTTCTTGTGCTTTTATGGGCAAGTCCTTATTCAGATTGGGAAATTTTTCTTCAACGATTTTGTTGAACATGTTTTCCACACCTTTGAACTGGGCTTCTTCACCTTCTTCTACACCTATTATTCTTAGCTTTTGCTTTACCCAGTGTCCCACATTTCCTGGATGTTTTGTGTTAAGGATTTATGGGACTTATGATTTTCTTTGGTCGATGTATCTATTTTCTCTAGTTTATCTTCAGCCCCTGAGATTCTCTCTTCACTCTCTTGTATTCTGTTGGTTATTCTTGAGTCTGTAGTTCCTGATCATTTGCCCACTTTTTCTATTTCCAGCATTCCTTCAGTTTGTGTTTTCTTTATTGTCTCTATTTCTGTTTTCATGTCTTGAACTGTTCCTTCAACTCTTTGATATTTTTTCTTGGATTACCTTGCTTTCTTTAAGCACTCACAAAAATGCCCCACACAAATTATATTTCTACATTCTGATCTTGCTTCTTCAAGCAATAATGCTGGTTACACTGCTCTATCTTATATATTCTTTAAAGGTTTTATGTAGTATAACTCCTAGTTATCCAGTGTAGGTTGAGTATTCCTTATTGGAAGTGCCTGGCACTGTGTTTGCAATTTTATAAGATCTGGGAATTCCTTCTGTATATATTTTGTCTTATTGGTTTATGAATAAAATAATGATTGATTGCTTGGCCAGCCAGAAAATATAGGCAGGACTACGAGATGAGAATGCTGCAAAACACAGGTGGAGGGATTGTGATTTAGTGCACCAAAGAAGTAACAGGATGGAGAATTCTCCCATAAGCCAAATCCAGGTGGACATACATGATTATAGTAATGGGTTAATAATTAAGACAGAGATAGCCAATAAGAAGCCCAACCACCAGCCAACTGTTGTATACCTAATATACCATCTGTGTATTCATTTAGAACTAAAGGGTGTCAGAGTCAAAAAGGATGAAGAGTCTGTAGATGAGGCTGGCCTCACACTCACAGAGATCCTCCTGCTTCTGCACCTCAACTGCTAGAATTAAAGGGATGTGCTACCATATCTGGTATAACATGATTTACCCGGTTTAAAAAAAATAAGTAAGTCTATAATTACAAGCAGTTGTGTTATATACCCAAAAAAAATTTCTCTAGAAATATAAGTAAAACCAGTGCCTATACTTCACAAATGTCTACTCACAGATTATTTTAAAGGTAAAGTGAGATGAAAAGATAACATAAGGGAGATTTTAGAGTAACGAAAATGTTTAAATACTATGCTTCCTCCTCCTTCCCCTGGAAGGAAAGGTGAGGTTCTGAAAAGACCCTCCAACACAGTTGGAGGAGAGATAATAGCTCCTTTCAGTGAAGGTCAGCACAGTATATAGGGACCATATGGGAAGTGCTCTGGAATAATTAAAACAGCAGTTGTATATACAAGGTTCTTTTGTGCACCAGGAATACATCCTGGTTCCACTGCCTGAGGTCCCTTAGACTGCGCAGTCCTTCTAGCTGAGACCCATGTTCCCGTGGAGGGCACTCCCTTAACCTAGAGGCAGGAAAGAAGTCCTAGTCCCGACTTCAAATGACTTGACAGATTTGCATGTCCCCACCTGGATGGCATTGCCCTACATGTGGAATTGGGGTGGGGGGATGGGAGGGGAGGGTGGTCAGGGTACATGTGAAGGGGGAGAGAGGGTAAGAGAGTGGGAGGGAGGGAGAGAGAGGGAACTGGGATCGACATCTAAAAGAAAATAATAATAATAATAATAATAATAATAATAATAGTGACAATGATAATAACAGCAGTCTTAAATGCAGATCCAATTAGCTGAACCATAAGTCAGAATCACATTCAACAGCTCTCATCGTGTTATCCTACTGTCTGTCAGCTTATGTCTAATATGTGCCCTGAACACTACACAGATCTGAACAGAGCATGGTGTTTTTGAAGCTTTTCAACAAATTAGAAGTTTATTAAAATAACAGCATAAGGTGCATATATAAATACTCACACCATGAATTCCCTCAGCTTTACAACTATGTAAAGAATTTTGATATTTTCAAGGTTTTCTTTTTAAATTGGCATGTGTGTGTGTGTGTGTGTGTGTGTGTCTTTCTTTCTTCCTCTTATTCTTTCTTTCTACCTTTCTATCAACATGGGGGTCTATCAACATGATGTCCATGAAAGGTACAGTGGCCAATGAGGCCAGAGGCATTGGATCCTCTAAAGATGAAGTTTACATGGACCTTGAGCTAGTCAATATGTGTGCTAGGAACTGAACTCAGGTCCTCTGCAACAGCAATATGTACTTTTAAAAGCTGAGTCACCTATTCATCCCAAAAACAGTTCTGACTTTTAAAATATGAAGGTCATAAGTTTGAGTGGAATGGTGCTTATTTTTATATGTGCAATGTGGAAGGCAGGCTACAAGCTCTAGAGAAATTTTACCTGGGTAAATAACACAACTCTCAAGATGTATTTTACATAAAACCCAAACAAAAAACAACAGAACCACACACAATGCCAAACTATTATCTACTGTATATAGCCACACAAGTTAAACAAAGGATGCTGGTGGTATTTAGGAGTCACTATAGGATTGAGGGAGGATGATGTGCATATGCTTTTTGTGTTTCTTTGTTAGCTTGTCATTTTTTGTGTTGCATTTTATTTTGTTTTCCGAAATGGTTTCATTATGTACCCCTAGCTGGCCTGGAATTGGGTATGCATACCCAATTGCCTGAAAATGAAAATGATTTCACTGTTTGACTCAGAGTACGATTCAAACGTGTCTGACACCATACACAGATATTTTTGGAAATTTGGGACCATATACTTCCCAATAATCCAACATAACCAGTATGATAAACATATTTACAGAGTGACATCTCCCATCACCTTATCATACTGGTTAATGAATAAAGTATTGTTGGGTCAATAGGAAAGCAAGACAGGCGGTACTAGGAGACAAGGAGGATTCCAGGAAGTAGTAAGGAGGAGTCAGCATGGAGAGACTGGGGAGACCAGACGCCGGCCCCATTCCCCGGTAAGATGAAACCACTTGGAAATTCTTAGATTAACAGAAATGGGTTAATAATTAAGACAGAGCTAGCCAATAAGAAACTAGTACCTGGCCAACAGCATTATATCAAATATAGAGTCTCTGTGTGTTATTTGGGGCTAGGGTGATGGTGGGCCCAGGCGCTGGGGGAAAAACCTACTACATGCATGAATGTTTGCAACGTGAAAGTGCTTGATTTAAGTCAGAGCCACATAGGTCATGGCCAACCATGAAATGTTCTAGTCACACAGTTTGGGAGGTTTTATTTTGTTTAGATTTTTAGTTTTTTGAAAGAGCATCTCTCTGTGTGTAGCTCTGGCTATCCTGGAAATCACTCTGTAGACCAGGCTAGACACAAAATCAGAGATAGACATGTCTTTGCCTCCCAAGTGCTAGGACTAAAGCCATACACCAACACTGCCCAAGTAAAAGTCAGATTATAAAAGTAAACAAATTCATAAAATACTGTGAAGAATCAGAAATTACTTTTGAATTCTTCAAGTTAAAGACTCAAATATCACCATGTATTCAATATATAATCCAGATGACTGAGACCCCTATCATTTTACAAATTCATCATTCCCAATTGTGATTATGCTTCCAAAGGTAAAAAAAAAATCAACAAAATCAGCAAAAAAAGGAACTTAAACACCAGGGAATTCCTGTTTCAAGTACAGTAAATCTTACAGAGGGAATTCCTGTTTCAAGTACAGTAAATCTTACAGAGTGTGTACCATCCCAACAAATGGTCTACAGAGACGATCAAAGCATGGTTGACCCATCATAGTGGCATCATCTATATATTTGTCCCACTCCAAGCATTGTTACTACTTGAAGACTTCAATATTTGCAGTGTAAGATATATTTACATTTTAGTGAAATATGACTCTCAAAATGATTGCTGACATCCATAGGTAGTTGAAGGTATATTCTACCCATGAAGATTTCTTTTTAATTCCACTTCAACTGGAAAGCACAATGCAAATGATGAGCTCTTTGGAAGTCATTAAAATGCTAACTTAGTAAATCACCAGCAGAGGTACTAAATACATCTTTGAAGGGCTAAGCTCCCTGGGATTATTACAGTCATCAAACTCTAGACCTTGTCTTAACTTTTAAATCAATACTCTGAAATTTGCTTGATAATTAAAATAACCATTCAAAAATTATTAAAGTATTGTTAATATGTAGTCACAATGCTATTCCACTTAAATACTTCTCATTCATTCTCCCCAAAAATAACTGATGGTACCTTATTAATAGCACTGTGCCTTTAAAGGACCTGTCATGATTATTTCCATGAGAAAATGAGATATCAGTCATTTTCATTAATGCCAAAACCCAGAGTTAATGAAACAATTTCAAATAAAATCACCACTACAAAATCCTAAATACTGTTGGGTGAAAATGTTAATTTAAACTAAACTAAACTATTATATACAATATATATGGATACATGATATGTATTTAAAATATGGGTTAAAAAAAAACACTACCTCTGCCAAATGCTGTCTTTATAAAATCAGGTGAATATCCTGCTTTAGTTAGTCTGCAAAAAAACCCAAATATATCTATGTTACTCATCAGAAAGAAACACCACATCTTAGGCAAAGGGCAATTCCAAAGCAGTTCCAAGCTCAAAATCTGCTGAAAAAGAAAAAAAGAAAAAGAATTACCACTGATCTGCCCAGATCCATTTCTACAGTTCCACACTTCTTATGGAGGTCTGGCTTCTTCTTAGAGGTGCTCATGTTTACAACTGGATGTTTCTATAAATTGTACTTGGTTGAGTGCTATCTTACAGAGTATACATACATTCATGAAGTAGAACATACTAGATAAACTAGTAGAAATGTGTCATTTTATGACTAAGGAAACTGAGGCAGGGGCTTTAACTGACTCTGAAAGGAAAAGGTCAGGGCAACAGTGCAGAACTGCTCTGAGTTATCCACACTTCCCCTTGTAAAACTTAAAATTGCACTAAATGATGAGACTATTGCATTTCTAAAGTTTGTATCTTTAAGTGTTACATTTTTAAACAAGTGCTACTTAATTCCTGTTTCTTAGACTTGAAATAGAACAGCTTTATTTACTGGGAATGAAGTACTCTGAGAAAGCATCACAGTGTCAGAAAGGCATCCTTTCTTTTGCCCACTCTTGTTTTTTTCTACACTCATCATTCTGTAACGTTTTTACCTGACACTTTTAATAGTGTGATTTGTAAAAGCATCTTGAAGTGTCCCTGAACTAACCAAACAAAAGTATTTCACACAAATTAAACTTCATAGTACTAAAACTGACCAGATATTTTATAACATTATGAAATTTACTACATTCATTTTTAAAAAAAATATTTATACAAGCATTACACAATGAAGAAACTATTTCAAATAAAGTATTCTTATGAATACTTACTTTTGTCTCATCAGAGCATTTTTTTCTCTTTAATTCATTGATGTTCCTTTCCAAAGCACGAGCTTCCAGCTTGAAGAAAATAATAGATTTTGAAACTATATCTATAAAATCTCAAATGTCTAGAGCATGATGGCATATAACTTCACAACTAAAAACAGGTTATGAATCTGCACTTATCTTTTTTCACCCCCATCACCATGCTTCTTTCAGTGACCCCCATCTCCTGACTTCTGCTGGAATGCCAGACCTCTCCCAGAATGCCTATCCATGCAGGACCACCCTGAGTCCCCACCTACCTGATCTTTGGCCGCCATCACCGGGACTCTGCTGGAGGTGAATCTGGGACCAGTTCAGGTCCAATCCCTGCCATACCCTTCCCTGGATACTTCCTGGTTAGCCCTGAAAGTAGCTCCCACCTACATCCAGTAGCCATCGAGAACACTCCTAGAACTTTGATCCACAAACCACCCACCCAGAATCTGCCCTCACCCCAACCTGTGCCCTAACTAGGCCACTGTCCCACTGCTTTCATTGAGCACTGGACCACAGAGCAGGTCCAACAATCCCACCAACTTCAGGGAACTTCCTGGATCTATTCTGAGCACACTAAACCACATCAAGTCCCCTCCTGCATAATCATTGAATCCCATCGCCTGGCCTCTGCCTGATACCTAAATAGCCAGGCCTCTGCCAGAGACCAGACTATCCATGCTGGACAACTGAGTCCCTGCCTACCTGATCATTGACCCCAATTGCCAGGCCCCTGCCTGAGAGGTAAGCTCCTAAAGAGTTTGGACCACACAGAGATACAGACATCGAACTCCTGACACACTTAAGCCCACTGGGGGAGTAGCATAAACAGGAGAGAAACCCCACATGTACCCATTGGAAGAAGTGAAGGTAAGGTAACAATACAAGAAAACACCTAACAATATAAAGACAAGAAGGAAGTCATCAGAATCTAGGGAATCTACACCAACTACTAGACCTAAAGACTTGAAAGCAGATGAAGCAGAAGAGGAGGACTTAGAAAATATCGTCATAAAAATGACAGAGGCACTCAGAGACTGTACGAGAAAATCCCTTAGAAAATGAAAGGAAAAACATACAAAAAAATGGAAAAAATGAACAAATTTCTTAAAGAAAGTAAGAAAAGTCAAGAAAAAAAAACAGATAAAGGAAATAATTCCAACAGTTCAAAACCTGAAAACTGAAATAGAGACAATCAAGAAAACACAAACTGAGGGAATCCTGGAAATAGAAAAATTGCATAAATAATAAGAACTATAGATACAAGCATAACCAACAAAAACCAACAGATATAAGAGAGAATCTCGGGCACTGAAGATAAACAGGAGGAAATGATTCATTGACCAAAGAAAATCTTAACTCCAACAACTCCTTAACAGAAAACACCCAAGAAATGTTGAACACTGTGAAAAGGTCAACTCTATCAATAATATGTATAGAAGAACTTGAAAAAGCCTAGCTCAAAGGGGCAGAAATCATGTTCAACAAAATCAATGAAGAAAACTTATCCAAGTTGGAAAGGATATGTCCATGAAAACACAAGAAGCATATCGAACAACAAATAAACTGGACCAAGGAAAAAGAACCCCTTGACACATATAATCAAACATATGAATGAAGAAAGAATTTTAAGAGCAGCAAAGAAAAATGACCAGGTAACATATAAAGGCAGACCAGTCAAAATTACACCGGACTTTTCCATGGAAACTCTCAAGGACTGTAGGTCCTGGATATGTGGTTCTAAAAGTGCTACAAGTCCATGGATGCCACCCCAGGATGCTATGCCAGCAAAACTCCCAATCACTATAGACAGAAAAAAAGAACCAGCCAGATTTTCACAATACATATCTACATATCCAGGCCTACAGAAACTTCTGTAAAGAAAACTCCAACACAAGGAAGTTATCTAGGCTCATGAAGACATAGGCAATAGATGACCCCTATTCATCAGAACCCAACTTAAAAACAGGGCAAATATATTCAGAATACCACGGCCAACAAAATATCTAAAGCAAATAAGCATTAACAATCAATGGTGCTTACTTTCCCTCAACATTAATGGTCTTAAATCACATAAAGAATGACACAGGCTAAAAGAATGGATAGCAGGACAGAATACATCCTTCTGCTGAATATAAGAAACACAGATAAGCTTCAAAAGCAAACATTAACCCATAGCAAAGGGTAGTGAAAAGAACTTCCAATCAAATGGACCCAAGAAACAAGCAGGTGTGGCTCTCCTAATATCTAATAAGTTAGATTTTTAACCAAAATCAATCAAAACAGATGAATAAAGTCATTTCGTATTCATCGTAGAGAAACCCATCAACACAAAATCTCAATTCTGGACATATATGTCCCAAATACAAAGGCACCCATATTTGTAAGAGAAGCACTACTAAAACTCAGTTTACATAAAACCTCACATATTCACAGTGTGATAATTCAACACCCCAATCTCACCAGTAGACATTTCCACCAGACACAAACTTAACAAATAATCAAAAGAACTAACAGAAGTTATGTCTCAATTGGGTTTAGCAGTCATCTATAGAACATTCCAACCAAACGCAAAAGAATGTACCTTCCTCTCTGCTCCACATGGAACCTTCCCTAAAATCGACCACATAACAAACCTCAACAGATACAAAAAATTGGAATAGTCCCCTGTATTTTATCAGACCGCCATGCTTTCAAGCTGGAATTCAACAACAACACACCTCGCAGAAATCCTACAAACTCACAGAAACTGAACAGTGCACAATTGCACCTGGATCACAGAAGAAATAATGAAAGAAATGGAGGACTTCCTAGAATTCAACAAGAATGAGGACACAACATATGCGAACTTATCGGACACCTTGAAAGAGTGCTATGAGGGAAGTTCATTGCGCTAAGTGCCCATATGAAGAAAAAACTGAGATTAGTCACATTAGAGAATTAACAGCAAAACTGAAAGCCCTAGAACAAAAAAAAAAAACAAACTCACCCCAGAGGAATAGAAGCAAGGAAATAATTTGAGGGCTGAAATCAATAAAGTAGAATCTTGGAAAACAATACAAAACTCAATGCAATAAAGAGTTCACTTTTTGAGGAAATGAACAAGATAGACAAATCTTTATCCAAACTAACACAAAAGCAGAGAGAGAATACACAAAATAACAAAATCAGAAACAAGAAAGGAGACATAACCGATACTAGGGAAATCCAGACAAGTTTCAGGTCATACTTTGAAACCCTATGCTCCAGAAAATTTAAAAACTCAAAGTAAATAGACAAATTTCTCAATAACTATCACTAACTAAAATAAATCAAGAACAGATGAGCACCTTAAAAATACCTATAATCCCCACTGAAATAGAGGCAGTCATTGGAAGCCTCCCAACCAAAAAAAGTCCAGGGCCAGATGGCTTCAGTGCTGAATTCTACCATAAATTCCAGCTAAAGCTAATAACGTAACTCCACAAATTGTTTCACAGAATAGAAGTAGAATGTTAATTACCAGACTCCTTTTGCAAGGCCACAATTACCTTGGTAACTAAGCCAAAAAAAGACACAACAAAAAAGAGAACTACAGACCAATATTCCTCATGAATATTGATGCAAAAATACTCAATAAAGTCCTGGAAAATCTAATACAAGAACACATCTGAGAAATCATCCAACATGACTAAATAGGCTTCATCCCTGGGTGAGAGGGAAAGGTCAACATATGAAAATCTATCAATGTGATCTACAATATAAACAAACTGAAAAAGGAAAACAACGTAATCATGTCACTGGATGCCGAAAAACCTTTGAGATAGAGGTCTTGGAGAGATCAGGGATAACAGGAACATATCTAAATGAATAAAAGCAATATACAGTAAACCAACAGCCAACATCAAACAGAGTGGAGAGATTAAGGCAATTCCTCTAAAATCAGGAACAAGACAATGCTGCTCTCTTACTCTCAATATCTCTTCAATAATGTACTTGAAGTTCTAGTTAAAGCAATAAGACAACAAAAGGAGATCAAGAGGATACAAATTGGAAAGGAAGAAGTCAATCTGTCACTATTTGCAGGTAACATGATAGTTTACATAAGTGACCCAAAATAACTCTACCAGGAAACTCCTACCACTGACAAACACCTTCAGCAAAATAGCAGGATACAAGATAAACTTAAAAAAATCAGTAACCCTAATTTATTCAGACAACAAAGAGGTAGAGAAGGAAATCAGAGAAACATCACCCTTTACAATAGCCACAAGCAACATAAAGTATCTTGTTGTAAAGCTTACCAAACAAGTAAAAGACCTATATAAAAAGAACTGTGTGGCTCTAAAGAAAGAAATTAAAGACGATACCAGAAAATGGAAAGATTTCCCATGCTCTTGGATAGGTAGGATAAACATAGTAAAAATGGAAATCTTACCACAAACATTCTCAGTTTCAATGAAATCCCTGTCAAAATCCCAACACAATTTATCACTGATCTTAAAACAATAATAATCAAGTTCATATGGAGAAAAAAATTGACTGAGTATAAAAAAACAACCCTGTACAATAAATGAACTTCAGGAGGCATGACCATCTCTGATTTCAAGCTTTACTATAGAGCTATACTCCTGAAAACAGCCTGGTATTGGCAGAAAAATATACAAGTAGATCTATATAATCAAAAAAAAATCCTGACATTAACCCACACACCTACAAACAACTGATTTTTGATAAAACACCTAAAAGCATACAATGAGCAGAGGAAATCATCTTCAAAAAATGGTGCTGGCACAACTGGATGATAGTTTGTAGATGACTGCAAATTGACCCATGTCTATAGCCATACATAAAACACAAGTCAAAATGGATCAAGGACCTCAACATAAATCCATCCACACTGAAACTCTTAGATGAGAAATTAGGAGGTGCCCTTGAAAAATTGGTACAGGAGACTGCTTTCTTAACATACCTCCATTAGCACAGACAATTAATAAATGGTAGCACCTGAAACTGAGTAGTTTCTGTAAGGCAAAGGACACTTGACAAGACCCAAAAACAGCCCACAGACTGGGAAAAGATCTTCACCAATCATACATCTGAGAGAGGGCCGATCTCCAAAATATACAAAGAACTCAAGAAACTAGTCAACAAACACCAAATAACCCTATTAAAAATGGAGCACAGAATATACCCAAAGGATTCACATCAATACAACAAAGACATCTGTTCAACTATGTTCATAGCAGCACTATTTGTAATAGCAAGAACCTGGAAGCAACCTAGATGCCCTTCAATTGAAGAATGGTTAATGAAGATGTGGCACATCTACACAATGGAATACTACTCTGCAGAAAAAAATAATGGTATCTTGAAATTCGCAGGCAAGTGGATGGCACTTGAAGAAACCATCCTGAATGAGGTAACCCAGTCACAAAAAGAGGAACACAGTATGTACTCACTCATATATGGATTTTAGAACTAGATCAAATGATCACCAGCCTATAATTCACATCACCAGAGGAACTAGGATACAAGTTGTATTCTAAGAGATTCATATAAAGTCCCTCACAGAACTGGGAAGGGACAAGTCCCCCCCAGACCTCAGGTATAGTGGGGGAGGACAGCTAATGGAGAGAGAAGTAGGAGAAAATGAGAGGGAGGAGAGGAAGGCATGTGCGACCAGGAGGATTGAGCCTGGTTAGGAATGGAAAATAGGAAAGAGAGAGAGAGACAGAGACAGAGAGAGAGAACATAAAAGAGGGAGCCAATATTGGTTTGAAGATAAAGTTGAACACAAAGAAAGGTCGAGGGAACTACAAGACTGCTCCCAACTAACAATCTCAGCTTCCGTGGAAAGGCTATCATAAATGCCCTTCCCGGAGAGTGAGATCAACAACTAACTTCTCCATGGAGTCCTCAACTAATGCCTGTTGAAAACAGGAGCAAACACCCATACATAAACACTGAGTCAAACTAGAACCCAGAAGCAGATGGAGAGGACAAGACCATGCGGTAGAAGTACATAGAGACAGCTTACCTGAACAAGGAGGAGCTAAGGGCCACTAGACTGATAGCTGGGAAGCCAACAGGGGTCTGACTCGGACCCCCCTGAATATGGGTCTCAGCCAGAAGGTCTGAGCAGCCTAAGAGACCTCAGACAGTGGAGCCAGGATGTATCCCTGGTGCACAAAAGGACTTTGCAAACATATCCCCCATGGAGGGATAACTGCCTTATTCTAGAGATAGGAGAGAAGCCCTAGTCCCTACTTCACAGGACCTGTCAGATCTACATGACCCCAACTGGATGGCATTCCCCTACATATTGTATTGTGGTGGGGGGTTGGGAGGGGAGGGTGTTTAGAGTGCATGGGAGAGGGTAGAGAGGGCAAAAGGGAGGGAAGGAGGGAGGGAGGGCTTGGGGGGAGGGAGGGAGGGAGGGAGAGGGAACTGGGATCGACATGTAAAATAATAAAAAAAAAAAAAAAAAAAAAAAAAAAAAAAACTTTGACTCCAAAATTTAAGTTGAAGAACAAGTTACTGGGGAAAAGTATTTCTATTTTTGTTTCCACAGAAAATGAAAAGATGTGGATTCCTTCCAGACTAATGTGGTTTGATCACACCAGACCGCCTGAAACAGAGTACAAGCTGATCCTACATTCCAAACAGCTGGACAAAACAGCCCTACAGACTACAGCTAGGATATCTGAATCTTCTTCGAATCCCCCAAGACAGCGCCCCCTTACCAGCAGGAAGTAGTTTGGAAAGAACGACGCCCAAATTCCCAAATATTGTGTATAAATGTTTGTTTTCATTTAATTGGACTTTGTTATATAAAATTAAATAAAAAATACTCTATATGCAAAAAAAATAAATAAATAAAAATGGAGCACAGAGCTGAAGAGAGAAATCTCAATTGTGGAAATCAAAAAGGCTTCAAGACTCTTAAGAAAGTACTCAACATCCTTAGCTACCAAGGAAATGCAAATCAAAACAATTTTGAGATACCATCTTACCAGAAATACTAAAATTAGGAACACCATGAGAACTTATGCTGGAGAGGATATGAAGAAACAGGATAACCCCTACACTGCTGGCAGGAGTGCAAACATGTACAGCCATTTTGTAGATCATTATGGTGATTCTAAGGAAAAATGGGAATCAGTCTATCACAGGACCCAGCAATCCCACACTTAGGCATATACCCAAATGATCCACATCCATGCAAAAAAAATATGTGTTTACTATATTCATAGCAGCATTATTTGTAATTGCAAGAATCTAGAAGCAACCTAGATGCCCCTCAACAGAAGAATAGATAATGAATATGTGGCACATTTACACAATGGATTACTACTCTGCCAGAAAGAAACAATGGAATATTGAACTTTGCAGTCAAGTGGATGGAACTTGAAGAAACCATCCTGAATGAGGTAACCCAGTAACAAAAAGAGAGACATGGTACTTATTCACTTATATGGATTTTAGACATAGAGCATAGGATCACTGGCTTATAATTTACAGTGCCAGTGATGAGACTAGGATACAAGACATTTCTAAGAGATTCATACATGATCTCTCATGGGGGGAACAAGATCTCCTGAGAATATTCAGAGTGGTGGGGCAGTAAGTGCATAGGGGACTAGGAGAAAGAGAAGGGCAGGAGAGGAAAACACATGACATGAGACTAGAAAGATTGAGTCAGGGAAGGAATAGACGAGAAAAAGAGAGAGAGATAAATAACATAAAATAGGGAGCCATTATAGGATTCTATAAAAAATGATTATAGAGAAATGTACAGAGACCTACAAGTCTCATTCCCAATTTACAATTTGAGCAACATTTGCTAGGCTACTATAAATGCCCTTCCCTGATAAAGAGATTGATTACTAACTTATGTACATTAATTGAGCCCTCATCTAGAAGCTGATAGAAACAGAAGCGGATACACACAGCTAAACACTGAGCCAAACTGGAATCCAGATGCAGAGAGGGAGGACAAAACCAGGCTATAGAAACACATAGAGACAACTGACCTAAACAAGGAGGAGCTAATGGGTCCCAGAGTGATAGCTAGGAATCCAGCATTGGAACAACTCGGACCCCCTAAACATTGGTCTCAGAAGGCCTGGCCAGTCTAAAGGACCTCTGACAGTGGAACCAGGATGTATCCCTGATCCATAATAGGATTTTGGAGCATGTACCCCATGGAGTGATACTCCTTTCTCCTAGAGGCATGAGGGAGGGCCTAGTTCCTACTCCAAATGATTTGACAGATTTAGATGACCCACCCAGGAACTCATCACCCTATTTGTGGAGTGGGGAGATGTTATTTGAGGGTGGTGGTTGGGCATGGGAGGGTAGAAGAAAGGGAGCAGGAAGGGATGGAGCAGAAATTGGGATTCATATATAAAATAAGAAAAATAAATAAATATAATGAATAAATAAAAGAGAATTGGCACTTATTGTAGTCAATATAAAACATTTTTAATTTTGGGAATTATTCAAAAAGGGAATGAGTTTTAAGCCATCCAAATGCATAAATGTAAAGCTGGAGTTTTATTGGTACTTGTCAATTAATGTTGCTGTTTAAATGCAGTATCAGTGCCTAAAATCATTTGATGATGAAAATATCCAATCATAAGTGGCTAGCAGACTACCTTAGAGCAAAGTCAATGGAAATGGATGGTCCTTAGGTCCATAATACTGGAAACTACAAATGTCTAAAACAGTTTCACAGAATGACAATACAGGTCATTTTTTAATAACTAAATACAATCTGTACATATCACACTACTATTAAGTATAAGACCATTCCCAAACACAATTGCAGCAATTATTATTTGTATGTGTGTATTTGTTGGTAGTGTGCAGCACCATGCCCAACTTAGTTATAATAAATACCAAGAACCTGCAATACTCTCAAATAATCATTAACAAAAGCCAAACATATGGTATTCTACATGCTTCCCAGCCATTCTGTTGACTCTACAGATCAGATATAGAATATAGAGTACATTAGATAGATCAATGCAAAATGTAAGCTTACCATTTATAAGTAGCAAATACTAACACTCTTCAAATAAAAGGGATACTACTGTCAATAACTTCGCAATATAGATGAGAATTGACTTTAGCCAACGAATGCACTTAACATCCACCGTAAATATAGCTTAAATATATTTTACTACTATAATTTTTTTAGCTAGGCAATGGTGGTGCACAACTTTAATCCCAGTACAAAGGAGGTAGAGGCAGGTGCATCACTAAGGCCACCTTGGTCTACAGACCTAATTCCAGGATTGCCATCAATACACAAAGAAACCTTGCCTCAAACCCCTGCTCCAAAAAGGATGTTTCCCGTTTCTCTGTGTGTAATTATTTTCCAATTGTAATCATAAAAATCACTTTTAAACAAAAAGGAATTCAGTACAATATCCTGAGCTAGTAAAATGTTACAATTCACTTAACTGTTTTAAAATTTTATTTAGTTTTATGTGCATAAGTGTTTCTCCTGACTCTGATATACCTGGACTTACAAGGTGCTCACTGTATGACACATAAATATGAAGATGTACACATGTTATGTGTGTGTGCATGCACACACAAGTGTGATTGGAGGTGTCTTAAGAGGACAGAAGAGGGTCTAAATTCACCTGGAAGTAGAAGACAGGCAAATGTGAATCATCTGACTTGCTCAGAACCAAACACAGCTCAGGTCCTCTGGAAGAGCAACAAGTGCTGAGCTGAAATACTGAGCTCTCTCTCCAACCACCAAAACTCCTTCTCAAGACTTTGTGATTTTAAAACTAATTATATTCAGAGGGAAATGTACAAGTAAAGCACAAAAATAAAAGATTAATTCTCAGTGCTTCCTATGGTCTGGCCTATAATATGATTTAAATACTGGTAAAATTAATAAAATTCATAGAAAGTGATTATTTTTAAATACTGTCTATATCTTTACCTAATATAACATGAATAGTATATGTTAGGGGGACTTAAAAACTTACCCAATAGTTATGTTCCCTTTGTTCATGAGCCATAACCTAAAAAACAGTTATTAAAATTATTCATAAATAAAAAACATTCATTGCCACCACTAAAATTCATGGCCCAAACCATAATTCCCACTGCCGAGGCATCTCTGAAGCATTATAACCATTTTGAAAGCATAATTTCACATATACAGATGATTTTCTCTCCTGAAATTTTAAACAAACCTGAACATAAGGTTTTTAATGCCAACAAACTGCAGAAGATGATCAACTACTAGAGTTTCCAAGGAACAGAAAACAAGCACAACATGGGACTGCAATGGTGCCAGACAGTGCTGTGCTGTATAATACTCATTCCAAAAGAAAGGGAAGCTACAGAAGTTTTTTATTTCAGCATCTTTGGCTCCCTGTGAATATTTCAGTTTCACAAAACACCTCAGGAGTGATGAAAGCTACAGTCCTGCATCAATTCTATCCAGTCAGAGTGCTCTAACTGCATATACAGCTATCACTTGACACACATACCTGCACTTGATAGGAGCAAATTGTTCTGTCCAATTCTTCTTCAATATCCTTGGCACGCCGTCTACTTGGAACAAATAGTTACTCCACTGTGCTGACATATAATAAAGAATAACAGCATGTGGCTACAAGAATATTACTGAGTGTTCTTCCTTATTTAATTATAACCACAAGACTCCTCTTTTGAGAGACGCTGACAGGTATTAAAGACCATCTTCTCCTCCCCTAAGTCTAATGTCAATTAAACTATGTGAGCACTATTACTTGGATGTGCCTAACACGATGTCACAAAAATTTACACAGTACAGAAGGTCTCAAGCAGCCTGTTCAGGGGCTCAGTTACAATCTTACCATGCCTCCATCCTAAGTGCAAAAGTCTCAGGCACATGCAAGCATGCCTGATCATCTGGTTTTCATTTTCAGGACTCAAAATCATGAAAGATAAACTCAGATCCTATAAAATTAACAGAGTCCCAGAAAAGGAAATCTTTTTTGTTGGTTTTGTTTTGTTTGTTTGTTTGTTTACTTCAAGACAGGGTTTCTCTATAGCCCCAACTATCCTAGAACTGGCTCTGTAGACCAGGCTGGAATTGAACTCACAGAGATCCACCTGCCTCTGACACCAATGCCCAGCTCAGGAGAGGAACTCTTAAGAGGTAAAAGTATAACTAACTTACTGTCTTTATGAAACAAAAAAGTAATTTGTCCTTTTAGACAAAGCCCAAACTTACCCTTCCTAAGGTTGATAGAAGTGTCTTATGACTCAAGTTGCTGTGGTGAGCCTCTAACAGACATTCTAGTGTTTCCTCAGGTCCACTGAGGACTGAACCAAAGACTAGCTAAGCATTTACTAAAATTCTAAGAGTGGCTTGTTCATTTCATGGCAAACTTGCTGAATGCTAATACTGTGTATATTTTTTCCCAGATGAAAAAATATTCATGAATGAGCTTGAATTAACTGCTCATCATGTCCTTCTTGAAGACAGGGTCTCATGCAGTTCAAGCTAGTTTCAAGCTCACGATTTATCCAATATTGGTCTTGATCTTGTGACCATTCTTTTCCACCTCCTAGTGCCAACACACACAACATCCATACCTATTTATAAACTTCTTCATGTTAACATAAAATATGCTTATACTTATATATCAAAATCCCCAAAAAGAAAATTTTCCTTTTTATATTCTCTGAATATCAACAAAATTCCACGAAATTCAAATACAAAGTAATGAAACAAAAATATGCCAATTCACTGAGTAGTTGTGTTAGGACACACAAGCCTTTAGTCCTAGCACTTGGTAGGCATAGGCAGGCAGATCTTTGAGTTCAAGGCAAGTCTGCCTCCAGAAAGAGTTCCGGATGGGTCAGGGATACAGAGACCTTGTCTGAGATCAAACAAAACAACAAAGCCATTTTATTTTACTGCTTCCTGATGCCAAGCATCAAAATAAGAAGGAGGATGTCTTACCTATAGGTCTCTAGTTCTTTGTTCACATGGCTGGTTCTCTTGTTCACTTTGAAAAGTTCTTCCTCTTTCTCCAATTGACAATTTTCCTCCACTGTTATTTTCCTTAAAAAAAAAAAAAGAGAGTTTTTCATTCCTTTTAATGTATGTAATCAATATAATCAACTACAATCACAAATAGTGTATCACACAAAGCAATTGCCATACACCACAGCAAAGGCCATATGCAAAAAAAACAAGAAAAAAAATTGTGTGTCTCTGGTATGAAATTTGGCACTGGGAAAAAGTGTGGTTCCAACAAACCCTCCACTTCTGTGGAACTTCCTGGCTCTGCTCTGAACCCACTGGACCCACCTATCCACTCAGGTACACCTTGATGCTACACTTTGAACCCCACCAACTGGCCTCTGCCAGGGGGAGCAATCTCCAAGAGAACTTGGATTATCCATGGTTGCAGACATCGAACTCCTGACCCAACTACATTCACCAGGACAGCAGCGTAAAGAGAGACAGAAACTCCACCTTCACACACTGGAATAAGTGATGGGAAGACAGAAATAGAAGAAAACGCCCAACAATAGAAAGAAGAGTATGATACAACCAGAATCTAGGGACTCGACACCAAAAAGAACTAAACATATCAAAACAGATGAAGAAGAGAATGACTTAAAAAAAAAAAAAATGTTCTTAAAAATAACACAGGCCCTCAAAGATGCTATAAAAAAATCCCTTAAAGAAATGGAAGAAATCCAGACTAATGTGGTTTAATCAAGCCAGACCGCCTGAAACAGAGTACAAGGTGATCCTACATTCTAAACAGCTGGACAAAGCAGCCTTACAGACTACTGCCAGGATTTCTGAATCTTCTTCGAATCCCCCGTGACTGTGCCCCTTACCAGCAGGAAGTAGTTTGGAAAGAACGCCCAAATTCCCAAATATTGTGTATGTTTGTTTTCATTTAAATGGACTTTGTTATATAAAATAAATTAAAAAAAGAAATGCAAGAAAAAACAAACAATAAATTGGAAGAAATAGAGAAAAAGGACACAGAATATATGAATGAAATAAAAAAAATCTCTTAAAGAAAGTATAGAAAACAAAGAAAAAAACAATAAAACAGATGAAGGAAGCAATTCAAACTAGTCAAGACCTGAAAACTGATATAGAGACAATAAAGAAATCACTAATTGAGGGAATGCTTAAAACAGAAAACCTGGGTAAATGATCAGGAACTACAGACACAAGTGTAACCAACAGAATATAAGAGATTGAAGAGAGAATCTCAGGAGTTGAAGATAAACTACAGGAAATAGATTCATTGACCAAAGAAAATCTTAAATCCAACAAAACATAGTAGAAATGTGGGATACCATGAAAAGGCCAAACCAAAGAATAATAGGCAGAGAAGAAGGTGAAGAACCCCAGCTCAAAGATGCAGAAAATATATTCAAAAAAATCATTGAAGAAAACTTTCCCAATCTGAAGAGATCTTTTCCAATTTGAAGAAAATATGCTAATGAAAATACAAGAAGCATACCCAAAACCAAATACACAGGACATAAAACAAACAAAACAAAAAAAAACAAAAACAAAAAAAACAAAAAAACTCCCCTTGACTCATCATAATCAAAACATCTAACATACAGAATAAATAAAAAATATAAAGGACAAGAATAATAAAGGCCAGGTAATTTATAATGGCAGACCTATCAATCAAAATATCAAAATTACACCTGACTTCTACATGGTAACTCTCAAGGCCAGAATGTCCTGGATAGCTGTTCTACAAGTACTAAGAGTTCACAGATTCCAGCCAAGGCTACCATACCCAACAAAACTCTCAATCACTGTAGATGGAGAAAACAAGTTATTTAATGACAAAGCCAGATTTTCACAATACATATCCACAAATCCAGCCATGGAGAATGTTCTGGAAGGAAAACTCCAACACAAGGATGTTAACTACAATAACAAACAACTAGCCAATCGATAATACCCCTTCACCAGAACCCAAATGTAAAAGCATAGGAAATATACACAACAATACCACTGCCAACAACAACAAAAAGAAATCTAAAACAAATAAGAATTAGCAATTAATGAATGAATGGTCCTTACTTTCCACCAACATTAATGGTCTTAACTTGCATATAAAAAGACACAGTCTAATAGAATTGATCTGAAGACAGAATCTACCCTTTTGGTGTAAAAAAGAAACACATCTAAGCTTCAAAGACAGATACTAACCTAGAGAAAAAGGGTTGGGGAAAGAACTTCCAATCATTTGGGCCCAGGCAGCAAGAAGGTGCAGTTATCCCAATATCTACCAAGTTAGACTTCAAACCAAAATCAACCAAGAAAGATAAAGAAGGCCATTTCATACCCATCATAGGAGAAGTCCATCAGTACAAAGTCTCAATTCTGAACATCTATGCTCCATATACAAAGGCACCCACATATATAAAATAAACACTAATAAAACTGAAAGCTCACATAAACCTCACACATTACCAAACTTTTTATGGGGCTTGTTACACAAGTCACACAAATGCACAAATAAGAAAGAGAACTACAGACCAACATCACTCATGAACATTGATCCAAATATACTATATTAAATACTGGTATATTGAATCCAAATTCACATCAGAGAACTCATCCAACATGATCAAATAGGCTTCATCCCAGGGATGCAGGGATGGCTCAACATACAAAAATCTATCAATGAGACCCACAATAAAAACAAATGGAGAAGGAATAACAACATTATAATCCCACTAAGATGCTGAAAAGGCCTTTGAAAAAATTGAACATCCTTGGAGAGATCAGGGAAAACAGAAACATACCTAAATATAATAAAAGCAATATATAGTAAACCAACAGCAACATCATACTGAAAGGACAGAAGCTTAAGGCAATTCCTCTAAAATGAAGAACATGACAAGACTGCCCTCTCTCTACATATCTCTTCAATAATGTACTTGAAGTTCTAGTTAAAGCAATAGGAAAACAAAGGGAGAACAAAGGGATACAAATTTGAAAGGAAGAATTCAAAATGTCACTATTTGCAGATGATATGATAATTTCCATAAGTGGTCCGATAAACTCTACCAGGGAACTCCTATGGCTGGAAAACACATTCAGCAAATTAGCAGGATACAAGATTAAGTAAAAATAAATCATTATGTCTACTATATACAGAGGATGATGTGGCAAAGGAAGAATTCACAGAAACATCTAATGGATCAGAGACCTCAACATAAAACCAGCCACACTTAGAAGAGAAAGTGGGAGGCACTCTTGAACAAATTGGTACAGGAAACAGCTTCCTGAACATAACACCAGTAGCACAGTCACTGAGATTGGTAATCCATAAATGGGACCTCCTCAAATTGAGAAGCTTCTGTAAGGAAAAGTACACAGTCAGCAAGTCCAAATGGCAGTGCACAGACTGGGAAAATTCTTCACCAACCCAACATCTGACAGAGGGATGATCTCTACAATAGACAAATAACTCAAGAAACTAGTTACCAAAACAACAAATGAAGAGAGAATTCTCAATAGAGGAATCCAAAATGTCTGAAAGAGACTTAAGAAAGTGCTTAACAGTCTTTTAGCCAACAGGGAAATGCAAATCAAAACAACTTTGAGTTACCATATTATTCTTGCCAGAATGACTAAACTTAGAAACACCAATGGCAGCTTATGGTGGAAAGAATGTGGGGAAAGGGTAACACTCCTTCACTGCTGGCAGGAGTGCAAATTTGTACAGCCATTTTGGAGATCAGTATTGTAGTTCCTCAGGAAAATCGAAATCAGTTTACCACAAGCCCTGGCAATTCCACCCTTGGGCATATACACATCCATGTAACAGAGACATCTGATCATCTGTGTTCATAGCAGCATTATTTGAAATAGCAAGAATCTGGAAGCAACCTAGAAGCCCCTCATCTGAAAATTGATAAAGATGTTGTCCATTTACACAATGGAATACTACTCTGCTGAAAAAAAAAAAAAACAATGGAATCTTGAAATTTGTAGGTACATGGATGGAACTTGAAGAAATCATCCTGATTGAGGTAACCCACTCATAAAAAGAGGAACATGGTATTTACTCACTTATATATGGATTTGAGACATAGAGCAAAGGATTGCCAGCATATAATTCTCACCGCGAGAGAAACTAGTATACAAGGAGGAACCAAAGACAATAATACAAGGTCCCTCACAGAAGGGGAAAGGACAGGATGCCCTGAGCATATTGGGAGTGGGTGGGGTCAGTGAGTGGAGTGTCAGGAGAAAGAGAAGGGGAGGAGCGGAGCACATGTGGGACCAGGAAGATTAAATTGGGAGACTAATACATGAGAGAGAAAAGAAAGAGAATATAATAGAGGGAGCCATTATAAGTTTGAAGAGAAAATTGACTCAGAGACCTACAAGGATAACCCCAATTATCAATCTGAGCAATCGTAGAAAGGCTACCTTAAATTCCCTTCCCTGATAATGAGATAGATAACTAATTTATATGCCATCATTAAGCCCCCACCTAGTAGCTGATAGAAATACAAGCAGAAACTCACAGCTAAACACTGATATAGAAATACAAGCAGAAACTCACAGCTAAACACTGAGCTGAACTCTTGGAATCCAGTTGTAAAGAGGGATGAGTGATAAGAAAAGTGGTCAAGACCAGGCTACTGAAACCAACAGATACAGCTAACCTGAACAAGGGTCAGCTCATGGCCCCCAGACTGATAGCTGGGAAACCAGCATTGTACTGAATCAGATCCGTGAACGTGGACCTCAGTTAGAAGGCCTGGGCAGTCTAAGGGACCTCTGACAGTTATACCAGGATGTGTCTGTGGTGCATAAAAGGACTTTGGGAGCACATTCCCCGTGGAGGAATACTCCTTTAGCCTAGAAGCAGGAGGGAAGTTCTAGATACTACTCCAAATGATTAGACAGATTTTGAGGTCCCCTCTTGGATGGCATCACCCTCCCTGTAGAGTTGGGGGGGATGGGATGTGAGGGTGTGAGCGGGCCATTATGGAAGGAGGGAGTGGGAACTAGGATCAAGTTTTATTATAGTAAGTCACTATGTTTGTTAGTAAGAGGGCCAATAACTACAACTATGGCTTGTGTTGTTTTGTTTGGTTTTTATGACAGTGTCTCATAATGTAGACCTGAAAATCACATTTTAAACCAGATTGGCCTCTAATTCACATAGATCCACCTGTGTTTGCTTCTTGAGTGCTTGAAGTAAAGGTGTGTAGACCCAATATTTTTAATTGGTAGTCAAAAATAATAAGAGAGTGAGCCCAATCCCCCACAGAGGGATATTCTCTTAGCCTAGACACAAAGGGGAGGACCTAGGCTTTGCCCCAAATGATGTGACAGACTTTGATGATCCACCATTGAAAGCCTCACCCTTTCTATGCAGCAAAAGAAGGATGTGATGGGGTCTTGGGAAGATGGGAGGGAGAGAGAACTGTGATTGATATCTAAAATAATATTGTTCTAATTTAAACTTTTAAAAAGGAAAAAAAAAATAACAAGAGTATAAATAATCCCAGCACTAGCACTAACCCTACACTACTTTTTTCTTTTACTAACGAGTAACAGGTAAATCATTGAACAGTTACTGTGTGCCAGAACTGTTATGAGACATTTCTGTGGGCAATTAAACTAGTCAACAGCCATACAAAACTATTATTTCCATTGCATAAAAATGAAAACAAGGTACAGAGAAAGCAGTCATATACCATGTAACAATAAGTCTCTGAGAAATGAAGCAACAAGGCATATCATCACTGTGTGGACATCAGAGTATACTTAAAGAAACAAAGATGGCAAAGAATCAATGGGTGGCATTGTCCTATTTGTGGTCCATTTTGTACCAACATGTTATTATATGACACATGATTGTCACCGGGAGCAGGCTTTGGGAGCATATGGCCTCTTCCTACTTCTAGTTTTATCCATCTTCTTCAACTTTAAGGGGGTTATGATCTCTCCTCTTCCTGCTCTAAGAACACGTTCCCATGCTCCCCTCACTATCATGGGCTCTCCCTTTGGAAATGTACACCAAAACAAGTTCTCCTATCTACTAGTTGCCTTGACCTGAATAGTTTGGTATTTAGGGGGTTTTGTTTGTTTGTTTGTTTTCTTTTCTGCCATTGTATTTTATCACAGCAACAGAAAAGTAACTAATACAGCCTAAATGTTGAAATTTAAACTCTACTGATAGAACTTCGAAGAGAAATCACATATATAAAGCAGTATACTAAACTCCTAGATTCAAATATTTCAATTCTTCCCAATATTAAACTTAAAGAGCTGAACATAATGTATCAGTCATAAAAAAACAAGAAAATAATGTGAATGAAAAAAAAGCAATCTAGAAAATAAGTTAACCAAAAGTATAGCCAATAGAGGCAAGAACTTATTCTGATATTTATACAGTTTTACAAAGTTTCTATATCCTACCCTGAAGAACAGCTTGTGGCATAATTCAGCTTGAGCTGTGAGCTGATTCAGAGCAGAATATATAATATAATACTATTCAAAATAGACATACTCATTGGGCTTTTTATCAACTTCTCACAAACTACAGAAACTTGGCAAAAGAGAATCTCTACTGAGAAAATAACTCCCCAGGAGTTGCTTGAGGCAAGCCTGTGGGCATGTTCTCCATGACTAATTGATGTAGGAGAGACCCCAGACAATGCAAGTGGTACCACCCCTGGGTTATATAAGGAAGCTGATCAATCCATGGAAAGCAACACAGTAAACAGTCCTCCTCCATGGCCTCAATTTCAGTTGTGCCTAGACTTTTCATTATGACCAGTGTGATAAGGACAGCAACAGAAAATAAAGTAATACATTAAATTACAGTGTGAACACATACAAACAGAACACAATGCATATTTTCACCACTACTTTGAAAATGGACAAAAAATGTGTTGCACCTTTGAATTTTTAAGCATTACTCATTAACTTCATTAACTCATTAACCATTAACTGGTAAATTAGCAAATACTGGGACCACTGGTTCCTGGGGTAATACAGGATTACTTCTCTGTTGATCTCTTTTCATGAAACATATCATGTAAAGAATACACAACTTTGAATCCTGTGTAAGTATTTTATTTAAAACTCGCCATGGGACTGGAGAGATGGCTCACACCTAAGAGTGCACAAACTGCTCTGGCAGAGGACACAAATTCAGTAATCAGTACCCACATGGCAGCTCACAAGCATTTGTAACTCAGTTTCAAGGGATCCAACGCCTTCTTCAGGCCTTAGAGAGCACCAGGCACAGGCATTGTGCATAGACATACAGGAACTCTCACATACACATAAAATGAAAATAAATCTCCATGGGCAGGAGCAATAGTTCAGCCATTAAGAAGAGTACATCTTGCTCTTGCAGAGGACCTGAGTTCAATTCCCAAGACCCATATCCAGTGACTCATAACAGTATGTTATCTACAATTCCAGGGAGGGCCAACATTTCTGACTTCTACATGCACCAGCACTTATGTTTACAGGTTCACACACATTATACATAATTTAAAAGAGCAAATATCTGTTTTGTTTCTTTGTTTTGCTTTGGTTGATAAGATGGGGTTTCTATGTAGCTTTGTAGACCAGGCTGGCCTCAAACTCACAGAGATTCAGCAGCCTCTGCCTCCTGAGTGCTGGGATTAAATGTGTACACCATCCATGCCCAGCATAATAAATCATTTTTTAAAACTAAATAAAATCTACAATGGTGGAAAACATCTGTTCCAAGCACTTGGGAAGTGACAGCAGAAAGATCAGGAGTTAAAAGTCACAGCTGACTGTAATCAGGGTCAAGCCAGCATGGAGTACATGAAACAGTCTCGAACAAAATAAAACACATCTTGGTTAACATAAGTTGTGTATGTCCTAAAGTAAATTCCCAACCAACAGCACTGTAAGTTAAGACAAAACAAAGTTAATCTTATACATGGCATTTTTCCCACAAAGTATATTATGGCCTTCTTACCATCAAGAACACGTGACAGCACTCAAGCACATGCTTGGGTTCTATGTGAACAGGTACCTCACCAAATAAACATCACCAAATAAACAATTCTAAAAAGATGAGGTAGTCAGATAAGACAATTGTTTACAGAATGAGAACTGAAAGAAGTTGCTGTGTTAGCCCCTCAACCAGGAGTTCTCACACTGGGCCTCTCAGAATCTTCATCATTCTCAGTTTACAAATGAAAGGCCAGCAAATCTCTGGGGAAAAAAAAACAGGCTTTAAGGTTACAAACAAATTTAACAATGGACTTTACATCGCACACACACATACATAAATACATGCATACTTAATGTATGAAGGAATAGGACCGACAAGGGACTTCCAAAGGGCAATAAAAGTCAAAGTGTGCTTGGATTTATAATGAAAACTCTAAACTATAATTCTTATTAGGAAATCTGCAATTGCAAGATTGGTATTACAAGGGTCTTTTCTCTGCCTTATCTGGGCATGTCAGGGCAATGTCTCATATTGCCATCAATATTTATATATACTGAGCACAATTTTATTTATTTATTTTCATTTTACATATTAATCCCAGTTCCCCCTCCCCTCCCTGTTTCCCTCTGTTCATACTCTCATGCCCCCCGACCACACTCCTCTTCCAACCCCCACTCCACATGTAGGGTGATGTCTTCCAGGAGGGGTCATCTAAATCTGA
Source organism: Phodopus roborovskii (assembly GCF_943737965.1). NCBI lineage: Eukaryota > Metazoa > Chordata > Mammalia > Rodentia > Cricetidae > Phodopus > Phodopus roborovskii. The sequence continues at coordinate 25,772 of NW_026126884.1, read as the reverse complement.
CACATCATTTGGAGTAGGGACTAGGCCTTCTCTCCTGTCTCTAGGTTAAGGGAGTATCCCTCCATGGGGGATGTGCACCCAAAGTCCTTTTGTGCACCAGGTACATATTCTGTTTCCACTGTCAGAGGTCCCTTAGACTTCCTAGGCCTTCTGGCAGAGACCCATGTTTAGGGAGTCTGAGTCAGTCCAATGCTGGAATTCCAGCTATCAGTCTGGGGGCCTAGTAGCTCCTCCTTTTTCAGGTTGACTGTCTCAATGTATATTTGTAGCCTGGTCTTGTCCTCTCTCTCTGCTTCTGAATTCCTGTTTTGCTCAGTGGTTACTTGTGGGTGTTTGCTTCTGTTTCCATCTGCTAGATGAGAGCTCTATGATGGTGGATAAGACAGTCCTCAATATCATTATCAGGGAAGGGCATTTATGGTAGCCCTTCCACTGTTGCTCAAATTGTTACTTGCAGTGAGTCTTGAAGGTCTCTGGACATTTCTCTAGGTTCATTTTTCTCTTCAAACATATAATTGCTCCCTCTATTATGTTCCCTCTCTCTTCTCATCTATTCCTCCCCTGACTCAATCTTCCTAGGCCCACATGCTTTCCTCTCCTCCCTTCTCTTCCTCCTAGCTCCCTCTCCACTCACTGCCCCACCACTCCCCATATGCTCAGGAGATCTTGTCCCTTTCCCCCTTCTGTGAGGGAACTTATATGAATCTCTTAGAATCCTCTTGGCATCATAATTTCTTTGGCAGTGTTAATTATAGGCTGGTGATCCTTTGCTCAGTCTAAAATACATATATGATTCAGTACATACAATTTTATTCTTTTTGTGACTGGGTTACCTCATTCAGGATGGTTTCTTCAAGGTCCATTCACTTACTGCAAATTTCCAAGATTCTATTCTTTTCTTTTCCAGCAGAGTAGTATTCCATTGTATAAATGTGCCACATCTTCTTTATCCATTCTTCAGTTGAAGGGCATGTTGGTTGCTTCCATATTCTTGCGATTACAAACCATGCTTCCATGAACATAGTAGAACAGAAATCTGTGTTGCATGGATGTGGATCATTTGGGTATGCCTAAGATGGCGATTGCCGGGGCCTGTGGTAGACTGATTCCCATTTTCCTGAGGAACCGCCTTAATGATCTCCAAAATAACTGTACAACTTTGCACTCTCACCAACAGTGGAGGAGTGTTCCCCTTTCTCCACATCCTGTCCAGCATAAGTTGTTCTTGGTGTTTCTAATTTTAGCCAATCTGGCAGCAGTAAGATGGTATCTCGAAGTTCCTTTATTTGCATTTCCCTGATAGCTAAGGATTGTGAGTACTTTCTTTAGTGCCCTTCAGCCTTTTAAATTTCCTCTATTGAGAGTTCTCTATTTAGTTCTGGACCCCATTTTTAATAGGGTTATTTGGTGTTTTGTTGACTAGTTTCTTGAGTTCTTTGTATATTTTGGAGATCAGCCCTCTGTCAGATGTAGGATTAGTGAAGATCTTTTCCCAGTCTGTGGGCTGCCGTTTGGTCTTGTCAACTGTGTCCTTTGCCTTATAGAAGCTTCTCAGTTTGGGGAGGCCCCATTTATTAATTGTACATCTCAGTGTCTGTGCTACTAGAGTTATGTTCAGGAAGCAGTCTTCTGTACCAGTTTGTTCAAGGGTACTTCCCACTTTCTCTTCTATGAGGTTCTATGAGTTTCAGCGTGGATAGATTTATGTTGAGGTCTTTGATCCATTTGGACTTGAGTTTTGTGGATGGCGATAGACATGGGTCTATCTGCATTCTTTTACCCACCATCATCCAGTTGTGCCAGCACCATTTGTTGAAGATGTTTTCCTCCTCACGTTGTATACTTTTAGCTGTTTTGTCCTAAATCAGGTGTCCGTAGCTGTGTGGGTTAATGTCAGAATATTTGATTTAATTCTCATTGGTGACCTTGTCTATTTTTGTGCCAATACCAGGCTGTTTTCAGGACTATAGGTCTGTTGTAGAGCTTAAAGTTGAGGATGGTGATGACTCCTGGAGTTTCTTTATTGTACAGGATTGTTTTAGCTATCCTGATTTTTTTTTCTTTTTCTGTATAAAGCTGATTATTATCCTTTCAAGAACATTGAAGAATTGATTGAGCACAAATATTGATTGGAAACCCACTATTTTCCTTTCAGTTTAGGCACTGGGAATATGAATAAAAGTATCATACTTCTTACAGAGTTTAAATTAATGTGAAGTGGAGGACATGATGTTTAGAGAACAAAACAAGATGTGATGAGAAATAATGGAACAAAATAAGAGATATTGGTTTAGTTAGGGTACCAAGAAAGCCTTCTTTAAGATGACAGTGGGACCACACATCTGAATGAAACAAAGATTCGAAAATGCAAGCACATAGTACACCACATAGTGAAAAAATAAAAAGAAGGAAAGAAAAGCTTGAAAGATGAAAGACCTTACCATACAGATGTGCTGGGCACACCAAAATGAAGAAAGCCAATGGCAATAGATAGCAACAAAGAAAAGAGACATAGAATAGTCTATAGATTCTCACAAGGAGGGTATGGTAAACTTGGTTCTGAGAATCTTGTTTTAAGTATGTTTAAAACATTTGGGGGGGTGCAGGAAGGACTGTGACAGTACACACAATTTATGTTTTAGGAGTTATTCTGAGTTTACAGAGAAAAGACAGTGTAGGAAGTTGAGATATAAAGACATTCATAGGGCTACTGTAATGAACCAACTACTGCTAATGATGGCTTTAACCAGAGTATTGGTAGATGATAAAAAGCCATTAGATTAAAGGTTAAGAAATTTGACAGAATTTGATGATAAGTCAAAAAATATGGGACACAAAAGGGGCACTGAAGGATGACTAGCAGCTGCCCTGTTCACAAATACAATGATACTGCCATTTAGTAACTACAACAAGGAATATTAAGCAAGACTAACTTGGGCAGAAGAAAGGAGTCAGTTTTATATACAATAGGAAGTTCCATCCAAAGACACCGCTTAGATTCCTGGACCCTGTATGTCAGCATGAGTTTAAGGCAATAATCTTATAAATGTTACTAGATACTGAGAAAGGAAGCTTGGGAATTCCAACATATTTACATTTTGTTCATGAAGAAAAATGTTCAAGACAAAATAACATTCTTAAAATGAATGATGTAGCCAGGTGATGTAGGGCACTCCTTTAAAACTAGCAGTCAGGAAGCAAAGGCAGGTAGATATCTCTTAGTTCAAGGCCAGCCTGGTCTACAAAGCTACACAGACAAATCCTGTCTTGCAAACACAAAAAAAACACCAAATTAAAAAAAAAAAAAAGAAACAACATGAATGATTCTATATAATTGATAACATCCAATAATCAATGTGTAAAGCCTCTAATACATAACATGCATTTAAAGACATTTCACTTGCCATTCACTGGAGTTACCAAAGACCTCTCACCTGTGAAGCATCCTTTCATTGTCTTGGTACAGCTCCCTCATCACTGTGATTTTCCTTTGAAGCTTCTGTTTCTCGATTTCAAGTTGTGTATTGCCTGACTGCAGAGACACTTGTTCAGACTTGAGACTTCGCATATGCTCTAGACAAAGGTACAAAATCATAAAGAAAAAAATTAAAGGAATTTCATACAATTAAAAACATATTAACGATACACAAAATTGGCCAGATCACTGTGACTTCAAAACCCACCTACTTTATAAAGATACACAGAGAAGCCTTTCTTGAAAACAAAAATACTTAATCACATGCCTAGGGTATTTTAAATGTATATGGAATCATTCAGAAAAAACACAATTAAAAATATGTCTTAAATTTTTAGCAGCTAGAGAGGATAAGGGGAGTGTTTGTTTTTCCAAAAGTCCTGAGTTCAGATCTCAGCAACTACATGGTGGCTCACACAATCTGTAATGTGGTCTGGTGCCCTCATCTGGCTTGCAGGTATGCATCCAGTCAGAACATTGAATACATAATAAATAAATAAATCTAAAAGAAAAAAAAGATAATTGACAAGATTGGACAAGCCCAGGGACATACAGCTATAGACAATTACTATACACAACAGTTAACCAGGCACCCAGGTAAAAATATGACATGTCCATGGGCTAACTTTTCAAACTGCACTCTGGGCAGGATTCTTGAAAAGCTCTGATGTTGGAAGATCACAGAATCTAGTCATCGAGACTGAGTCCCCACCCAGAAAGCCACAAATATAGCAGGGCCATCAGGGAAACACACCAGGATACAAAATGGGGAAAGAAAAAAAAAAAAGAAAGAAAAGAAAAGGAAAGAAAAAAAGAAACTGTTGGATACAGGTAAACTGAGGAAGGAAGAGATAGCTTAGATCTGAGGGCAGAGGACAAACTGCCAATTCTGGTATCTAATACAGGCACGCGCACAGAGGAAAGATGATATTCTTATGGATGTGGCCCTGCAGCTTTTCTGCCCGCTGTATCAGGCAGGATCTGGGGCCTGCTAACCTCTTTAACTGATGCACATAGCACACAGCTATGATCTCCACCAGCGTGATGAGCAGCAGGGACAGCGCTGCTGCATAGTCATTGAAGATGTCAAACAAGTACTTCCCAGCCTCCATGTCGAAGGCACAGTTGATGAGGAACACCAGATCAGGTACACAAGGTCACTACTCATCTGTTTGAGACTCCCTGAGTAATCACACATTGGATGTCAACAAGAGCCATCGATCCTTAGTTGTGCTATGAAGGGTGAGTTCAAACATCAGTTATAGGAGCTGCTTTCTAGGGGATTTCAGAGCAGGAAAACAAGAACAACAGTCAGTGTGTTGCTCTTTGGGGGATGTCATAATGGCTAGGAATGCTGAAGATACCAATAAAGTAGCCCCTGTGAGAAATGGATTTAAATGTAGTTTGGGTCCTAGATAAGGATTGGTTTATGAGGAAACTACAATTTATATAGGTGCTATCCCATGCCAGGCTCTGCTCATGTACCAGACAAGATTAAGCCTCTAAAGTGGTAGTCAGGGATCCCTTTATACCTAGGTGCCAGGGCTTAGTGTTGTCAGATAACTCTCAGTAGCACAACATGGTAGAGTCAATATTTGACTCTTTCCAGGTTTTCTTCTGACTTCCTAAGGCTTTCCATGGTGCCTCTCAATTCATAGTAGCGATGACCACTATCATACCATACAATGTCAGCCACTGGAAGGCTACCCCAGGAGAGGATTAAGTGCTGGATTGGGAGCTATATGCATTTGTACTGTGGACCACAGAGAATCAATTTCAGAAAAACAAAGAAATATCAAGTGCTATCAGGCTTCCAGAAACAGGGAAGAGGACACTTGCCACATGATGACTAGGATATATGATCAGACTTCACATTATCTATCCTGAACATGGAGCCATCAGAGGCACAGGAGGGTTCTCATGATCCGGGCTGGTGGAAACGTGATGAAATTAAAAATGGGTCTCTGCTTTGCATATTACATGTGCATACAACTCCTAGAAAAAACTTACCCATGTGGAGCTGAGTATCACACTAGCAGGAGCAAAGCTACGCCCCTGCAGCACTTCTGGAATTGTCTTAGAAGCAATTGGCCCCTATTTAGTCCCCTCCACTGATTTTCTTGGATTTTGCCATCCACACATGCCCTGCCTCCAGGGGCCTGGTATCCTCACCTGAAATGGCCTCCTTGGGCAGGTGGCTGGAGATGACCTTGCTGTCCGTCAGAGGGCTGAGGTTGGCTGCTGTCTTTCCATGCATGTTCCTCATACCCAGTATCAGCAACATGAAGAAGTAGAGAACTGACCACAGCTGGGACACTTCCATGTTTTTAATGGCCTCAGTGTAGATGATGAAGGCCAGGCACGTGCCCGGGACAGCCTGCAGATGATTAAAAGACACCAGATACCTGTATGAGTAAGAGAGGACAAGAGTAGAACACCATAGTTCAGATGTGGAATGTCTATCTTCCGAGTTTTGCTGCACTCTTAGAGGTGTGTAACTGTAACACCAAAAATAAAAACCCAGAGACTGATATTGTTGTTGAAGTTTCAAGCTGAAGGTCGGAGAAGCAAAGCAGCTGAGCCACTAGCTCTTACATCTACCTCAGTCCAAAAAGGGGTGTTCCTGTCTCTGCAAGGTCTCTAGCAAACCTCAGACTGCAGCCTCTCCTCAGGGTGGGTAGAGATTAAATCTCACAACGCAGCCTGAGACATTGGCTTCCTGACTTTTATATACATACCTCTCTAGAGCTGGGATTAAAAGCATGAGCTCTGTTAAGCTTTTTAGACTAATTCATTCTAGTGTATCCCTGGGAGGTCTCGAACTCACAGAAATCCACTAAAAGGCGTGTGCCACAACTGCCTGGCTAGCTAGTATGGATGCTGGGGTTAAAGGTGTATATCACCATTGCCTGATGTCTATAGCTTTTGGGTGGTTGTGCTTTCTGAATCCTCGGGCAAGCTTTGATATTTAATAAATAATATTATCACCACATATATCATTCAGAGCTGGGCCTCACTGGAGAATGTAGATCATTGGGTAAGTGTCTTCAGATTTCAAAGCCCGCTGTCACGTCCTGTCTGTTCCTTGCTTCCTTGTCCATCAATAGTTAAGAGTCTTATGCTCATGAGACTATTGTCATGAATTGTACAATCTTTCTCCACCATGATAGATTGCACCTGTCACTCGAGAAAGCAAAATAAGTACCTCACTCATCACCGTGTTAGAAATTTGGTTATAGGAACACAATTTTGTATTGACTGATACAAAAATGACAATTAGCTCAGTGGTGTAAGCACAGTGGCAGTAGGCTTCAGGAGCAGATAAGGATAACATGACACTGAAATTTTTAAGTGAATATTAGATATCACACAACAATTATTTCACTATTATTAGCAGGAGCCATCAATTCTAAACAATATCAGTGTTAAAATACTCCCTACTGGGGTACTCTGATCTCACTTTCCTGCCCATGACTAAAACCCAAAGCACCACATCCTAGACAATTGGAATCAATGACTTAGAAAAACTTGCCTGAAGAGAAAATTAGTGGACAGGGAGTTCTTTCTCAGGGTAATTCCGTTCAATCGAATGTAGTTTGACCTAAAGATGCACTTAAATTGGACTAATGGTGTCACTGTACACTGTGAACTTTAATCTAACTTGATATCAAATGGACTTCATGCTTATAACCAGCTGCTGAATCTCAGATAATCACATCATCCAGCCACTGGGAGCCAGGTAGCCAACTGCTTAAAACAAGGTTCAAGGAAACCAAATATAAGTTTTACCCAATGAGCAATCTGTATACTTCATTAACATTTTCTTTTTAAAATTTTATTTTATATGCATTTGTGTTTTGTTCGCATGCATGCCAGTGCATGTCTGCATATGTGTCCCAGTGTGTGTGTGTGTGTGTGAGAGAGAGAGAGAGAGAGAGAGAGAAAGAGAGAGAGTGAGAGAGAGAGAGACAGACAGAGAGACAGAGAGGGAGATCCGCAGGAGCTTGAGTTACAGGCAGCTGTGAGCTGACAGGTGGGTGCTGACAATTGAACCCATGTCCTCTGGAAAACAGCTAGATTTCTGAACCAGTGAGCCATCTCTCCAACCCCTCATTTCCACTTTCTATATATAATTTTCTTTTCTCTTGATATCCTGCACATGTGATGGTAGAACATGCTGAATTGTGTCTTGCCTAATATGTTTTCTAACTACAGAATGAAGCCAATTCATATCTAGGAAAGTGATTCTGTCTCATTTGTCCATCTGTGCCCTCCACCTCCCCACAACCCCTATGGAGTTAGCTGGCCAAAGCAGAGCAAGAAGGCTTCTGTTACTGATGGCCACTAGATGGCGCTGCCTCCTGAATGAGCCAAAGCTTCCTCCTTGTTGTCTGGACCACCAAAACAAATGCAAGATTCCCTTGTACCTCCATGCTTGCCATTGCTTTCCATCACTTCCAGGATGTAACTGTGTCCTTTCTTCTGTCACCCCAGGGAGCCGAGGTCCTGGCCTCTCTTTAACTTACTTCTACTCTGAAGAATCCCCCTTCCTGACCAGGCCCTTTCTCCCTGAAACCTGGCATTTTTTTTTTCTAGATGACCATTTAAACCTCTTAACCTTGGGTGATCCAGAAACTGGTCGCCTGATCGTTAAAGGCTTGAAAATGTGATAAGCTGAGGGACTGCACAAGAATAGAGGATTAAAAAAAAGTCACTTTGGAAATGCTCTCAATTATAATCCTTCTCTTTGTTCCCAAGCATTTTCAAGGCTGAATCCTTGTGGTATGCACCTTTCTGATTACCTAATCTACTGGAAATGCCTCAGTATGTCATGGGACTTTTAGTGCTTCTTCAAGAGACAGATGGAAGTGTTTCTCAAAAGAGCCTGCCGTTTGGAGTGTCATGGCTGACTTTCACCTAAGCCCAAACTATCAGAATAATCTAAGGGAAGAGGAAGGGATGTCACATCCCTTTGACCCAGATCACACCCAAATAATCTCTGAATCCTTATATGACCTTACTCAGCAGGGCTGGGTGACTGGAGGAGTTGACTTTCCCTAGGGTTCCTTGTTACTGCTGCTGCTAGTGCTTGGCAGAAAACTGGAAACCAAAACCCCCACTAGTGGGTCTCAGCATGAGGGCCGAGAACACCAGGAACTTCTGAGTGCTTGGACCTCAACCCAGATCTCCTAACCCAAAACCTATTGCAGGCACTTGTCCAGTTATCCCAAGATCCCGAAATGATATGATAACGCCCAGGCTTGGAGTGTGACGTAATTAGTAATATCAGACCCAGAAATATATCCCATCCCCGGAAGGAAAAAATATCCCACTGCTGTCTGGGCCACAAGATAAAACTCTGACAAGTCCATGGGCTAACATTTCAAACCGGACTCCGGGCAGGATTCCTGAAAAGCTCTGATGTAGGAAGATCACAGAATCTAGTGATGGAGACTGAGTCCCCCTCCCAGAAAGCCACAAATATAGCAGGGCCATCAGGGAAACACACCAGGATACAAAATTGCCAAAAAAGAAAAAAAGGAAAAGGATAGAAAAAAGATACTGTTGGATACAGGTAAACTGAGGAAGCAAGAGATAGCTGAGATCTGAGGGCAGAGGACACACTACCAGTTCTGGTATCTAAAACAGGCATGCGCACAGAGGAAAGATAATATTCTTATAGATGTGACCCTGCAGCTTTTCTGCCCACTGTAGCAGGCAAGATCTGGGGTCTCTTAACCTCGTTAGGTCATGCATGTAGCACAAAGCTATGATCTCCACCGAATGATAAGCAGCAGGGACAGCGTTGCTGCATAGGAATTGAAGATGTCAAACTAATAGATCCCAGCCTCCATGGTGAACAACATGCTGATGGCACAGTTGATGAGGCATACCACACCAGGAACACAAGGTCACTGCTGATCTGTTTGAGACTCCCAGAGTAATCACACATTGGATGTCAACAAGAGCCATTGATCCCCTAGGTGTGCTGTGGAGGGTGAGTTCCCACATCAGCTATAGAAGCTGCATTCCAAGGGATTTCAGAGTAGGAAAATAACAACAACAGTCAGCTCTTTGTGGGATGTCATAATGGCTAAGAATGCTGAAGATACCAATAAAGTAGCCCCTGTGAGAAATGGCCACCTCAGGGTGGCTATTGACTAAGTCTCACAATGCATCCTGAGACATTTGGTTCCTGAGTTTTATATGCCTCTCTAGACCGGGGTTTAAAGGCATGAGCTCTGTTAATCTTTTAGACTGCTTCATTTTAGTGTATCCCTTGGAGGTCGAATTCACAGAAATCCTCCCTAAGGCGTGTGCCCCCACTGCCTGGCTAGCTAGTATGGTCACTGGGATTAAAGGTATGTATCACCATTGCCTGACCTCTATAGCTTTGGGAAGGTTCTGCTTTGTGAATCTTTGGGCAAGCTTTGATAAACCATAAATAATTTATTGAAAGACCTGCGCAGGGCCTTACATGCAGTCTCAGGGAATGGCCGCTCTCCAAATTATTCAGCTGTGAGCTGACATGTGGGTGCTGACAATTGAACCCATGTCCTCTGGAAAAGCAACTAGTTTTCTGAACCAGTGAGCCATCTCTCCAGCCCCCTCATTTCCCTTTCTATTTATAATTTTCTTTTCTTGGTATCCTGCACATATGAGGGTAAAACATGCTGAATCTCATTTTGCCCAGTATGTTTTCTAACTACAGAATGAAGCCAATTCAGATGTAGGAAAGTGATTCTGTATTATTTGTCCATCTGTGCCCTCCACCTCTCCACAACCCCCTATGGAGTTAGCTGGCCAAAGCAGAGCAAGGAGGCTTCTGTTACTGATGGCCACTAGATGGCGCTGCCTCCTGAATGAGCCAAAGCATCCTCCTTGCTGTTGTCTGGACCACCAAAAAAAAAATGCAAGATTCCCTTGTACCTCCATGCTTGCCATTGCTTTCCATCACTTCCAGGATGTAACTGTGTCCTTTCTTCTGTCACCCCAGGGAGCCGAGGTCCTGGCCTCTCTTTAACTTACTTCTACTTTGAAGAATCCACTTCCTGGCCATTCCCTTTCTCCCTGAAACCTGGCATTTTTTTTTCTAGATGACCATTTAAACCTCTTAACCTTGGGTGATCCGGAAACTGGTCGCCTGATCATTAAAGGAAGGGATGTCACAGCCCTTTGACCCAGATGACACCAAAACAACCTCTGAATACCCTTATATGAACTCACTCAGCAGTGCTGAGTGACTGGAGAGGACTTGATTTCCCTAGGGTTCCTTGTTCTGCTGCTGCTAGTGCTTGGCAGAAAACCGGTAAACCAAACCCCGCACTAGTGGGACTCAGCATGTAGGCCGAGAACACCAAGGAACTTCTGAGTGCTTGGAACCCAACCCAGATCTCCGAACCTAAAATCTATTGCAGGCACTTGTCCAGTTTTCCCAAGATCCCCAAATGATATGAAAACGCCTAGGCTTGGAGGGGGCCCTAATTAGTAATATAAGATGCAGAAATATATCCCATCCCCCGGAAGGTAGAAAATATCACACTGCTGGCCAGGCAACAAGGTAAAACTCTGACAAATGCATGGGCTAACATTTCAAACTGGACTCTGGGCAGGATTCTTGAAAAGCTCTGATGTAGGAAGATCACAGAATCTAGTCATGGAGACTGAGTCCCCCCCCAGAAAGCCACAAATACAGTACGGCCATCAGAAAAACACACCAGGATACAAAATGGCCAAAGAAGAAAAAAAAGGAAAAGAAAAGAAAAAATAAACAGCTGGATACAGGTAAACTGAGGAAGCAAGAGATAGATGAGATCTGAGGGCAGGGACAAAATGCCAGGTCTGGTATCTAAAACAGGAATGCACACAGAGGAAAGATGATTTTCTTATAGAAGTGACCCTGCAGCTTTTCGGCCCACTGTAGCAGGCAGGATCTGGGGTCTCCCTAACCTCTTTAGGCCATGCACATAGCATTCAGCTATGATCTCCACCAGCATGATAAGCAGCAGGGACAGCATTGCTGCATAGGCATCAAAGATGTCAAACAAGTAGTTCCCAGCCTCCCATGTTGAACAACATGCAGATGGCAAAGTTGACGAGGAACACCACACCAGGGAACACAAGATCACTGCTCATCGGTCTGAGACTCCCTGGAGTAATCCCACAGTGGATGTCAACAAGAGCCACAGATCCCTAGTTGTTCTGTGGAGGGTGAGTTCCCACATCAGCTATAGGAGCTGCTTTGCAGGGGATTTCAGAGCACGAAAACAACAACAGTCAAGGTGTTGCTCATTGGGGGATGTCATAATGGCTGAATGTCTAGGAATGCTGAAGATACCAATACAGTCGCCCTGTGAGAAGTGGATTTAAATGTAGTGCGGATTGGTTGGGGAGGAAAGTACAATTTACGTAGGTGCTACCAAATTCTAGGCTCTGGTCATGTACCCGGCCAGATTAAGCCTCCAAGGTCGTAGTCTGCGATCCCTTTCATACCTGGGTGAAGGGCTTACTGTTGTCAGATAACTCTCGTAGCACAACAAGGCAGAGTCAATATTTAACTCTTTCCAGGTTTTCTTATCACTTCTTGGCTTTCCATAGTGCCTCTCAATTCATAGTTGCCCTTCCCACTACTACACCATACAATGTCAGACACTGGAAGGCTCCCCACAGGAGAGGATTAAGTGTTGGATAGAGAGCTACATGCATTATAGGGATGGTTGACCACAGGGACCCACCTCAGAAAAAAAATATCAAATGCTATCAGGCTTTCAGGAAGGTAGAGGACACTTCCCAAATGATGACTAGGACATATGATCAGAAATGACATTATGTATTTTAGACATAGAGCCATCAGAGTCACAGAGGGTTCTCATGATCCGGGCTTGGTGGCAAGGTGGTGAATTTAAAAACGGTCTCTGTGGTGCATATTACATGTGCATATACAGCTCCTAGAACAACTAACTCAAGTAGAGCTGAGTATCAAACTACCAGGAGCACAGCTACGCCCCCTGCAGCACTTCTGGAATTGTCTTATGAGCAATCGGCCCCTAATTAGTCCCTCCACTGATTTTCTTGATTTTGCCATCCACACATGACCTGTCTCCTCTGCCTGGTGTCCTCACCTGAAAGGGCCCTCCTTGGGCAGGTGGCTGGAGATGACCTTTCTGTCCGTCGGAGGGGTGAGGTTGGCTGCTGTGTTTCCAAGCATGCTCCCCATACCCAATATCAGCAACATGAAGAAGTACAGAACTGACCTCAACTGGGATACTTCCATGTTTTTAAATGGCCTTAGTGTAGATGATGAAGTCCAGGCTCCTGCCCGGGACAGCCTGCAGATGATTAAAAGACACCACATACGTGTGTGAGTCAGAGGGGACAAGAGTGGAACCCCATAGTTCAGATGTGGAATGTCATCAGTGTTTTGCTGCACTCTTAGAGGTTTGTAACTGTAACACCAAAAATAAAAACCCAGAGACAGATATTGCTGTTCAAGCTTCGTTGAAGGTCAGAGAAGCAGCAGCTGAGCCACTAGCTCTTACATCTACCTCAGGCCAAAAAAGGGGTGTTCCTGTCTCTGCAAGGTCTCTAGCAAACCTCAGGGTGGGTAGAGATTAAATCTCACAACGCAGTCTGAGACATTAGGTTCCTGACTTTTATATACATACCTCTCTAGAGCTGGGATTAAAGGCATGAGCTCTGTTAAGCTTTTAGACTAATCTATTCTAGTGCATCCCTGGAGGTCTCGAACTCACAGAAATCCACTAAAAGGCATGTGCCACCACTGCCTGGCTATCTAATATGGTTGTTGGGATTAAAGGTGTATATCACCATTGCCTGATGTCTATAGCTTTTGGAAGGTTGTGCTTTATGAATCCACGGGCAAGCTTTGAAAATTCATATATAATATTATCACCACATATATCTTTCAGAGCTGAGCTCTCACTGGAGAATGTAGATCATTGGGTAAGTGTCTTCAGATTCCATAGCCCCCTGTCACGCCTTGTCTGTTCCTTGATTCCTTGTCCATCAATAGTTAAGAGTCTTAGTCTCATGAGACTATTGTCATGAATTGTACAATCCTTCTCCACCATGAGATAGATTGCACTCATGTCACTCTAGGAAACAAAGTAAGTACCTCACTCATGACCATGTTAGGAATTTGTTATAGGAACACAATTTGTATTGACTGATACAAAAATGACAATTAGCTCAATGGTGTAAGCACAGTGGCAATAGGCTTCAGGAGCAGGTAAGGATAACATGACACTGAAATTTTTAAGTGAATATTAGATATCACACAACCATTATTTCACTATTATTAGCAGGAGCCATCAATTCTAAACAATGTCAGTGTTAAAATACTCCCTACTGGGGTACTCTGATCTCACTTTCCTGCCCATGACTAAAACCCAAAGTACCACATCTCAGACAATTGGAATCAATGACTTAGAAAAACATGCCTGAAGAGAGACATTAGTGGATAGGGAGTTCTTTCTCGGGTAATTCCGTTCAATCGAATGTAGTTTGACCTAAAGATGCACTTAACTGCACTAATGGTGTCATTGTACACTGTGAACTTTAATCTAACTTGATATCAAATGGACTTCATGCTTATAACCAGCTGCTGAATCTCAGATAATCACATCAGCCAGCCTCTGGGAGCCAGGTAGCTAACTGCTTAAAACAAGGTTCAAGGAAAGCCAAATGTAAGTTTTACCCAATGAGCACTCTGTATGCTTCGTTAACATTTTCTTTTTAAATTTTTATTTTATATGCATTTGTGTTTTGCTCGCATGCATGCCAGTGCATGCCTGCATATGTGCCCAGTGTGTGTGTGTGTGAGAGAGAGAGAGATAGAGAGAGACAGATAGAGAGAAAGAGAGAGACAGAGAGAGACAGAGAGAAAGACAGAGGAGGTAGATCCTCAGAGCTTGAGTTACAGGCAGCTGTGAGCTGACATATGGGTGCTGACAATTGAACCCATGTCCTCTAGAAAAGCAGCTAGTTTTCTGAACCAGTGAGCCATCTCTCCAGCCCCTCATTTCCACTTTTTATATAATTTTCTTTTCTCTTGATATCCTGCACATATGAGGGTAGAACAGGCTGAATCTTATTTTGCCTAGTATGTTTTCTAACTACAGAATCAAGCCAATTCAGATCTAGGAAAGTGATTCTGTCTTATTTGTCCATCTGTGCCCTCCACCTCCCCACAACCCCCTATCGAGTTAGCTGGCCAAAGCAGAGCAAGGAGGCTTGTTACTGATGGCCACTAGATGGCGCTGCCTCCTGAATGAGCCAATTTTCCTCCTTGCTATTGTCTGACCACCAAAAGAACTGCATGATTCCCATGTACCTCCATCTTTGCCATTGCTTTCCATCACTTCCAGGATGTAACTGTGTCCTTTCTTTTGTCACCCCAGGGAGCCGAGGTCCTGATGTCTCTTTACCTTACTTCTACTCTGAAGAATCCACTTCCTGACAAGTCACTTTCTCCCTGAAAACTGGCATTTTTTTTTTTTTCTAGATGACCATTTAAACCTCTTAACCTTGGGTGATCCATAAATGGGTCTCCTGATCGTTAAAATCTTGAAAATGTGATAAGCTGAGGGAGTGCCTAAGAGTAGAGGATGAAAAAAGTCACTTCTGAAGTGCAGTCAATTATAATCCTTATCTTTGCTTCCCGGGTGCTATTTTTCAATGCTGAATCCTTGTGCTGTGGTGTGCACCATTCGGATTACCAAACCTACTGGAAATGCCTCAGTATGTCATGGGACCCTAGTGCTTCTTCAAGAGACAGAGGGAAGTGTTTCTCAATGGACACCCTGCCATTTAGAGTGTCATGGCTGGCTTTTACCTAAGCCCAAACCATCAATTACGGAAGAAGGGATGTCATAGCCCTTGACTCAGATCACACCCAAACAACCTCTGAATCCCTTATATGACCTCACCAGCAGAGCTGGGTGACTGGAGGACTCTGAGTTTCCTAGGTCTTTTTGTTACTGCTGCTGCTAGTGCTTGGCAGAAAATTGGGAAACCAAACCCCCACTAGTGGGTCTCAGCATGTAGGTAATGAACACCAAGGAATCCTTTTGAGTGCTAGCAACTCAACCCAGATCTCCTACCCTAAAACTATTGCAGGCACTTGTCCAGTTTTTCCACGATACCCAAATGATATGATAACGCCCAGGCTTGGAGGGGGCCCTAATTAGGTAATATCAGATGCAGAAATATATCCCATTCCCCGGGAAGGTAAAATACTCCCACTGCTGGCCAGTCAACAATGTAAAACTCTGACAAGTCCCTGGGCTAACATTTTAAACTCTACTCTGGGCAGGCTTCTTGAAAACTCTGATGTAGGAAGATCACAGAATCTAGTCATGGAGACTCAGTCCCCTCCCCAGAAAGCCACAAATATAGTAGGGCCATAAGGGAAACCACCAGGATACAAAATGGCCAAAGAAGGAAAAATAAAAGGAAAAGGATAGAAAAAAGAAATCATTGAATACAGGTAAACTGAGGAAGCAAGAGATAGCTGAGTTCTGAGGGCAGAGGACAAACTGCCAGTTCTGGTATCTAAAACAGGCATGTGCACAGAGGAAAGATTATTTTCTTATAGATGTGACCTTGCAGCTTTTCTGCCCACTGTAGCAGGCAGGATCTGGGGTCTCCTAACCTCTTTAGGCCATGCACGTAGCACACAGCTATGATCTCCACCAGCATGATAAGCAGCAGGGGCAGCGTTGCTGCATAGGCATCGAAGATGTCAAACAAGTAGTTCCCAGCCTCCATGTTGAACAACATGCAGATGGCACAGTTGACGAGGAACACCACACATATCAGCCACAGTCCCGAAGGAACACATACAAATTCATCTCTGCAGGGCTTGGGGCACCAAGATCTGGCTCAGTGGTTAAGTGCAATTTAGAGGACCCCAGGTTCAATTCCTAGCACCCACATGGTGGTTCACAACTATCTGTAATTCTTTTAACAGGGGATCTGATACCCTTTCTGGGTTCTGAAGGCTCCTGTCACTCAGGAACAAATGCATGCACATGGATTTTTTAAAAGTAAAACGAAACTTTGATACTACTATGTATATGAAGCTATTGGTTTCTTATGTATTTTTAGATAGATATTACTAATTTTAAAATGGCTCTTCTCCTGTATTTCCTGGGTCATGTATCTCACACTAAGTACTCTGACCTTTTCAGAAGCTGCCCACATCCTTACAGTCTCCAGGATTTTGAAATTACGTCCAGGGTAGCCTCACTACAGTAACTATTGTGCATAGCATCTTCATGTGGAATTTCATTTGCCAAGTATTCCGCAACACCACAAACTTGCAGCAAAGCCCTATTTTTTGTCAAGAAACAGCAAGGAATTTACTGTTAATTATGACAATCATTTAGCCACTTGCATCTAATGGCTTCTGTGTGTAGACTGGAAAGACAGAGAACATCATTGTACAATTTCCACTAGGCAGTCCTGGCCTGGAAGTTCAATGATAACGCCTGCCATGCAGCATTCCTCTCATGGAGGCAGCTGTGTGGGATGGAGCCCTACCTTGCATTCTGCACTGCTTCCTCAGAAAAGGATGTGCCTTTCTCCTCACCTCTGATCCCTCTTGGGTGCTGACCAAGCTCATGTCAGGGTTCTCCAGAGCTACAGCTCCTCATCCTATGCCAGGAAGATCACATGTTTCAAAGGTGACTCCATCCCTTGAGGCAACAATCGCTACAGGATGGGAAATCTTCATGTGCCTTCATCAGACCTGGGCTCCTGTTCCACCTTTCTGTCTCATGGGCTCCAGGTTCTGCTGTCTCACCAAACCCTGATTCTGGCCCTGCCTGTTTTTCCAAAGTTTCCCCCTCTCTGTCTAGACCTCACAGGTAATCCATCAGTTTATACATCTTGTCTCTACCCACATTTCCCCCATTCCCTTTTGCAGTACAAACCCCAAGAGCTCTGGATCCTTGGGCAAACCCAGGTGCAAGATGTCAGCAGGGCACTGCTCCTTTATTATCTCTGGTAGAGGTGTTGACCTGAGGCTCTGGGTCACATTATATCTGTGTGTCTCAAATGTTTCTTCCCACATCTCTTATCCCACTGATTGCTTAGCAAAGGTCCCAAATAATTACATAGATGGCTAAGGGGAACTCTCTCCTATCTGAAGTTTACTTCGGCATGGGCTCTCACCCTTTCTTGGGCTTCAGGAACCCAACCCTAATGCTAACACCAACCATAACACTCACTCCTAACCATAACCATACCCTAAACTGAACTCTCATTGTCAGAAATACATGACCCCACCTGGATGGCATAGCTCCCATATATGGAGTGGGGTGAATGAGGGGAGGGTGGTCAGGGTGCATGGGAGGGAGGGAAGGGAGGGAGGGATAGGAATCGACATATAACATAAAGAATAATCAATTAATTAAAAAAATTTGGTATGCAGGGACTCAGAATGTTCCCAAGAGGATTGGTGGATCTAACAGGTCTGGTGGTCTTTAGCTGAGGTCTCTCGAGCACAGGCCCAGTGATGGGTTTCAAGTATCCAGTAGGACATTTTATTTCATGTTTATGTTATTTATCATATGTAGTATCCACTTGAATGTCTGCTGGTAGAAAAGAAGAGGGCACCAAATCTCATTGTAGATGGATATGAGCTACCATGTGATTGTTGGGAATTAAATCATATCCTCTGTAAGTACAGTCAGTGGGTTTGAACTTTTAGTCACCTTTCTATTCCATTGTGTTTTAAGAAAAGGCTTCATTATGTAATTTTGAATCATGCTTTTGGCTCCTGAGTACTGCTGGAGAGGATGTGTAGAAAGGGGAACACTCCTCTACTGCTGGGAGGGCAAACTTGTACAGACATTTTTGAGATAGCTATGGCGGTTCCTCAGCAAGATGGGAATTGGTTTACCACAGGACCTGGCAATCCCCCTCATAGGCATATTCCCAAAGTATCCACATTCATACAACAAAGACAAGTGCTTAATTATATCCATAGCAGCATTATTTGTAATAGCAAGAACCTAGAAGCCACCCAGATGCCTCTCAACTGAAGAATGGATAAAGAAGTTGTGGCACATCTACACAATGGACTACTAATCTACAGAAAAAATGGAATCTTGAAATGCACAGGCAAGTGGATGGTACTTGGAGAAACAATCCTGAATGAGGTAACCCAGGCACAAAAAGTAGAACATGGTAGAGAGGAGAGAACATAAAAGAGCAAGCCATTATTGGTTTGAAGAGAAAAATGAACCTAAAGATATATCTAGAGACCTACAAGACTGACTCCAACTAACAATCTGAGCAACAGTGGAAAGGCTTCCATAAATGACCTTCCCTGAAAATGAGATCAACAACTAACTTATACACTACATGGAGTCCTCATTTAGTATCTGTAGAAACAGAAGCAAACACCCATAACTAAACACTGAGTCTAACTAGAAACCAGATGCAGAGAGAGAGAGAGAGACAGATCAAGTTGCAGAAACACATTTGAGACAGCTGACCTGATGAAGGAGGAGCTAATAGGCCCCCAGACTGATAGCTGTGAATCCAGCATGGGACTGACTCAGACCCCTGATATGGGTATCAGCTAGAAGGTCTGAGCTGTCTAATGGAGGTCAGACAGTAGAACCAGGATGTATTCCTGGTGCACAAAGGACCTTGCAGACACATCCCCATCCAGGATACTCCCTAAACCTAGAAATAGAAGAGAAGTTCTAGTCAACACTTGAAATGAGTTGTCAGAAATACAGGACCCCACCTGGATGATATAGCCCTACGTGTTGAGTGTGTGGGGGGAATAGGAGGGGAGGGTGGTCAGGGTGAATGTGAGGGGCAACAGAGGATAAGAGTAAGGAGGGAATGGAGGGAGATATAGGGAACAGGGATCTACATGTAAAAAATAATGAATTAATTTTAAAAAAAATATCCGGTATGCATGGACTCAGGAGTTCCCGAGAGGATATGTGGATCTAACAAGTAAGTATCTGGCGGTCTTTAGGTGAGGGAACTCTATCAGAGGCCCAGTGATGGGTATCAAGTATCCAGTAAGACGTTTTATTTCATGTTTAAAAGTTATTTATCATATGCAGTATCCTACTTCAATGTCTGTTGGTAGAAAAGAAGAGGGCACAAATCTCATTGTAGATGGTTGTGAGCTACCATGTGGTTGTTGGGAATTAACTCATATCCTCTGTAAGTACAGTCAGTGTGCTTGAACTTTTAGTCATCTATCTCTTCCATTGTTGTGTTTTTAGGAAAGGGCCTCATTATGTATCTGTGACTGGCCTGGAATTCATTGAGAGTCATGCTTTTGGCTCAGTACTGGGTTCAAAGGCATGTAACACCATGATATCATCTCAGGATTAAAATTTTATATTGTTAACATAAATAAGCATTAGCTTAGATAAATAGCTAGTGCTATGCATTCTGAGACATTCATTAATTTTTATTACATTTCTTATTCACACAAAAGGTGAGTTAGATTTTGTTTCTAAATTAAAAAGTAGTAAGTTATGGGCTATAATTAGGGGTCATTGGCTAGGGTCTAGAATTCCTGATACTACAAGATTTAAGTTCAGCCTCTATCACCAAAAAAGCAAAATAGGGCTGAGTAGGTATCTCAGTCAATAAAGTACAAACACTAAGGACCTGAGATCAAGCAAAATGCTGAATCTAGAAGGGGATGATTAAAAACTAAACTTGTGGGACATTTGATCATTGTGTGAAAATATGGTGCTTTTTTCCTTGCCTGCCTAAGGCACTTAATTGGTTTAATAAAAAGCTAAATGGCCAATAGCTCAAAAGGAATGGTGAGGCAGGACTGCTAGGCTGAGAGAAAAACTCAGGGAATGAATCTAGGCCTGGACCCATGCCAGGAAGACAGGGAGGAGCTGCGAATACAGAATAATAGACAATAGACTAATAGACATATGTTAAGTTATAGGAGATCGTTGGGAACAAGGTTAAGTTAAAGGCCAATCTTTCATAATTTAGAAATGTCTGTGTCATCATTTGGGGACGGATTGTTCCAAGAAAATCTGACAAGAAAGTCCAACTACATATTAGCACTGGAAAGGTGAGAGAGATCTGTTAAGTCTCAGTGGCAGTAAAGTCTACCTTCATAAATTAGAACGTGATAAATAAGATGGACACTTGGAATTGAATTGACTTTGACACATGATCTCTCTCTTGCTCTGTCTCTGTCTCTCTCTGCTCCTCTCTCTCTCCCTGTAACACACACACACACACACACACACACACACACACACACACACACACACACACACAACACACTAAACAAACAGATATATTCCATATTGTATTATGGTTGGTTGTCTTCAACTTTTCTGTCCCTGTACTGTGCCCTTTCTGTTTGTTTACTAGAAAGGGTTTCGCTGTGTAGCCATGCCTGTCCCCAAACTCACTCTGTATACAAGGCTGGCCTAAAACTGAAGTGATGCCTACCTCTGCCTCCCTTAATACACATTGGCTCCTTATTTAGAATTAAGGCTAAAGCTGTCAGGTTTTTCAAATTGATAAGTACAAGTGAATTGATACTGCATAATCTGAGCACATATTACCTGCAAAAGCGACATATGTACTGCCAAAATACTCTGCAATGACAAAGAAAATACACTTTGAAATTCACACACTACATCTTTTCAAACCTTGAATCAGAAGTTAGTTCCAACTTTTCATATACAATCTGATTTGTTTATTAATGTTGACAAACTGTTAATTCCTAAAGTCTTAATATAAATAAAATTATTATGAGATACATAAAAGTCCAATGAAATTTTATGGGGGAATGAATGCAGCAGCATACCTTTGTTTGCCTCCAAGTTGCCACATGTTGTTGGAACAGGTTCAGCTGTGACCTTTTTTTTCTCATGTGTTACTTTACATAATCTTTACCTAACAGGAGAGTAGTAGATGCCTTTAATTCTAGCACTTGAGAGAGGAGAATCTGTGAGTTTGAGACCAGTCTGGTTTAACATAGTGATTACAGAGAGATCCTGTCTCAAAAAACAAAAACAAAACAACAACAACAACAACAACAACAAAAAGCCCAACTTCTTCCTTATCAAGTCCAAGGTCATGAAGCTATTCCTGAGAGTCAACCCCTTAGCAAAGCTAATCTCAGCAGTGAATGAGTTACTGCCTAGAAATTGCCCTTCACTGAACCTGGATCTCAAGTATTCTGCTAGGCTGGCTGGTTAATGCACTGCAGGGATCCTCCTGTCTCCATATTTTCCTCTCCTCAGTATTTGGAGAAATAGTCATGTGCCACTGTCCCTGACCTTTTATCCAATGAGCCATCTCCAGCCGCAGCTGTCCTGGTAGAGGGTCTATCTAATGGCATGGTGGTGAATAGTTTGGATAAAACAGCTCTTGCTGCCTCTAGCTATGTTTTGGGTAACACAAATTAAGTTCTCCTATAGGGTTCTTAGCCACATAGTGACACTTAGGAAGTGGATACCTCAGAAAGATACCCAGGACAGTTACCATGGGATTTGTTGGTACAATGGTGGCAGTGCCCTTCTTTTAGTCCTTACCCCAGGCCAGCATCTGGTCTTAGCTGCCTTGGGAAGCCATCCCAACATGTGAGTCTCAGTAAGTGAAAATCCAACTTTTTCATATACAATATGATTTGTTTATTAATGTTGAC
This sequence comes from Phodopus roborovskii, assembly GCF_943737965.1. Taxonomy (NCBI): domain Eukaryota; kingdom Metazoa; phylum Chordata; class Mammalia; order Rodentia; family Cricetidae; genus Phodopus; species Phodopus roborovskii. The sequence continues at coordinate 3,606 of NW_026126884.1, read as the reverse complement.
AAACTGTTAATTCCTAAAGTCTTAATATAAATGAAATTATTATGAGATACATAAAAGTCCAATGAAATTTTATGGGGGAATGAATGCAGCAGCATACCTTTGTTTGCCTCCAAGTTGCCACATGTTGTTGGAACAGGTTCAGATTCTCTATGGTGGGGTCAGAGGTGATGTCCACATCATACACAGGCATATGAAGAGGTTTACAGAGTTCCTCATATTGTTATAAGAGTAGTTTATGTTTCTGATTTCTCTCTTTTTTACATTTTTTGAGAAATTCTACTTGAGTGTCCAATTCTTTTCTAGTTAATGGAGACTTGTCTCTTTCTTTTTATGAAACCAGATATGACTATAGTAAGGTGCAAGGATGGTAATGGAACTACAAAATAATAGGAATGCCAAATGTTAAATTTACATACAAGGCAGTTTAAGCCTGGGCTGGTGGCATACCTTTTTAATTCTAGCACTTGGGAGGCAGAAGAGCAGTGGTTATCTGTGAGTTGGAGGCCACCCTTGATTACAAAATATGTTCTAAGATGGGCAGGGCTATTACACAGAGATAAACTGGCAAAAATGTAGGTTGTGCCCAACAGAAAATAATGAAAAAAGGATCACCTAATACTTCTAGCAAGAAAGAACAATTATGACTTCGTTTCTTGCTTGACTTGTGCTATGTGGCAAAGAAATACCTCAGGGTCCTGATACTCCAACCTCATTTTCAGGTGCTACGATTACACGTATCAGTCACCATGTTCAACTTCCTTTTACAATTCATACTGTAGTAAAATACCCCTGAATTATAGCCCTGCATGTAATATCTTTGGTAGTAAATACAGATTGCTCCAATTTATACTGTAGTAAAATACCCCTGAATTATTGCCCTGCTGCAAGTTAACAACAATCTTAATGAAATTCCATCCTCACAAATGGGACAAAAGCAATATGTACTCAGCAGAATCTATATTGCAAGTATAAATGCAGCCAGTTTTTCACTTTTAATACAGTACTCAAATTACACAATACTTACACTAATATTCCCAGGATCACCTCTTTGCCAATTACTATGAATACAGTAGATCCTGCTCGATTCCTAGTGGATAAAGAAGGCAGTAGAGTGAGTACTAGTTGTATATTGTAAAAATATAGTTTCACTTATCATTGTTTAAAAATTGCCTTATATTCAGGGAAAACAGATCTAATAGTATACTCCAAAGGTTCTCATGTGCCTAAATTCACATGAGTAAAATTGAGTGTTTAAAAAAAAAAAAGTCTTTTTACGTGGCAAATTTACATCATTTATATTAACTTAAGAAAAATGCTCTAATGTCATGCTCTTCTTGAATGTTCTTCACATCCAGGGATCAATTATCCTTACCTTTGAAAGGCAGTCTGACTGCTAGTCTTACTCCATCTACAGACATGGGTGGTAGGCTTTTACTTTAATAGTAATTGGGACAGGAGATACCTCATCATTATCATTCAACTCTTCCTGGGTGTCCCATATTTTCAGAACCATTCTGTATGCCTGAGTGGTGTAAAGCTGTGATCATTAAAAGAGCCACAAAGTTTAAAGTTTGTCTGGTAATAACTTTTTTGTATCACTACATATACTTGGCTCTTACGTACCCACTTTATTCTGTGGCGGTGGATGGTAGCACAGACATATATATATATATATATATATATATATGAAGAATGAATGGAGGACAGAAATCAAGTTTGGGGTGATACTGTCTACCTTGTTTTTTGATATAAAGACTAACTTACAAGACTATGAGATTCTTTCCTACATGTATGTAAGTGTGATGCTTGTGAACCTGGTGACCACTGAAGTCACAAGTCGGTGCTGGATTCCCTGGAATAGCAGTTCAGGACAGTTGTAGGCTACCACATGGGCTGGAAAGTGAAACCTGCTCCTATGCAAGAGCAGATAATGCTCGCAACTGCTCAACCTATCTTCAGCTGCTGTCTTATTTTTGGGTATTTTGGAGATGAAGTTTCTCATTCCCCCAGTCTCTGCCTCTCAATGTTGAAGTTAGAAGTATATGCAACCATTATGTTTTTTTTTTTTTCACTCGAGACAAGGTTCTTATGTGATGCCCTGGCTGTCTTGAAACTTACTCTGTAGAACAGGCTGGCCTATGGAGATCTTTCTGCCTCTGCCTCCAAGGTACTGGTGCTAAAGGCATAAACCACAACCTGGCAATCTGGCTTAATTTGCAAGAATTGTGAGGATTGAATTGAGGTTTTCATGGCTTTGAGGGAAGTACTTTAAAAATTAATCCATTTATTCAATGTTTCCATACCCCTCTTTCAAATAAACATCAATGCCTCCCATTTCTCTAAAGTTAAAATATTATTATGCTCTGTAAAACAGAAATATTGTAAGCAGGGTGAATAGGTTAACTGCCTTCCACATTTGTCATATATATCCCTCCTCCAACTAGAATGCTTTCCATTTGCATTGCTAAACTGACAACATATTCCTCTGTCTTAGATACCCACCAGCTCCCAAGCACTCTGAACTGACACACCTGAAATCTGGTTTCACTTGTAAACTCACTACAAAGGGTACTCAATTCTTCCTGAAAGATGGATATTGTTGTTCATTTGCTACAGCAGTTAGCAATGAAACACAAACAAGAAACTCAATGAGGCCACCTGGAGTTCATTGTTGGAGGAAAAGAAGGGTGGTGAAAAAGTTAGCCAACACAGAGCACAGAAGAGGGAGAGAGGTATCCATGATGTGGCCATGTAGGGCATGCATGTCCTGCCCATAGTTTGGGGGCAAGGTCAGCACAATGCCAAGATTGCAACATATATGCTTTTGATAACCTGTCTCAAGAGGCTTCCCTCCTCTTCAGTAATAATCCTATCCAGAATTTCCTGTGATAGAGAAAATGGTTGGTAAAGGTCTGGAGCCAATGGGAATAAAACAAAAGACAACACAACAAAACTACCTAGGATGTCAAAACTCACATAAACTCAAATTTTGCAGAAAGATCTCTTAATAATCAAAATCAGGAAGAGCCTGCACTACCCCAGTAAGAATGACTAAATATTATTCTTACTATTTATCATTATGTTTGCTCATGATGTGCATTTGAGGAATGCAGATGCCAAAAGACATATCTCCCATTGATGTGTTCTGATGATTGAGTTCATGTCTTCAGGCATATATATATCATGGAGGTGCAGATGCTTATACCTACTTAGTTTCCTATCCAAGCCCCTTAAATGCCTGTATGCCTGCTGTCTCAAGTAAGGCAGCAACATCCGTACCTCTTGTTTTCACTGCAGAAAGATCAGTGCCACTCAATTTACCCTGATATGATTATTCAGAGCTCCGCGATTTGTAATAACTATTCCTCATGTATCCCAAATGGTTTTATGTTTCCCAAAGGTGAAACTTTAATCCCAGCCCTCAGGAGGCAGAGGCATGTAAATGTTTGAGTTCAAGGCCAGCCTGGTATACAGAATAAATTCCAGGGACAGGCACTGCTATACAGAGAAACTAGGTCTTGCAAAAATAAACAGCATATCTTTCATGCGGCTCTAATTCAAACAGTGGTATGTGTTTGGTGTTGTATCCTTGTCTTTTTTTGCACA